>NC_091699.1:79650100-79957984 GCF_041296265.1 Equus caballus | reverse complement strand
TACATACTATTTATGTTAGACACAATTGTGTTTGCACAAGCTCTCCAGGCAATTCTGACACATGCTCAGGTCTGAGAGGCACTGCTCTAACTCATGATCCATTAGTCCTGCCCTAAACGTAAACCTGGTATGATCCACAGCAATAAATATAAATGTCGTACTCATCTTTAAAGAACAAGAGGCAAACAAAGATCTAAGAATTCTTGGCAGCACAGGACATCTTTTTGCATTTCCAAGCAATGAAGTACATCAGCTGGAGCAGCAAGTTTTGCATAAAAACACTCAGGTTTAAGTCCCCGTTCTTTAACCTCCTGGCTATTGCTTCTTAGGAAATCATTGAATCTTCACAATAATATGTTTCCTCATCTATAAAAGGAGGGCTTTGCCTTGGGCATCTTTATGGTGCCTTCCAACTCTTCTGTTATGTGATTCCAAGCACCTCACTTAATATGTATTTTATTGTCATTTTGGAGATACTCATACTACCATTTTTTTCCATTTCATGCTGTTACTCAAAAGCATATCGAGACTCTTACAATTCAATAATAAGAATACAACTGAATTTACAAAGGTGCAAAAGATCCTTCTCCAAAGAAGATATAGAAATGGCCAATAAGCACATGCAAAGATGCTCAACATTATTAGCCATCAGGGAAGTGCAACTCAAAACCACAACGAGATACTACTTCACACACACATTAGAATGGCTGTAATAAAAATGACTGACAATAACAAGTGTTGACGAGGATGTAGAGAAATTGATATCCTGATACACTGCTGGTGGGAATGTAAAGTGGTGCAGCTGCTTTGGAAAACAGTTTGGCAGTTCCTTAAAAGGTTAAACATAGACTTCTCATATGACCCAGCAATTCTACTCCTAGGTATATACCAAAAGAATTAAAAACATACGTCTATGTAGAAAGTTGTACGCAAATGTTCATAGCAGCATTATTCACAACAGCCAAAAGTGGAAATAATCCAAACATCCATGAAAGACGAATGGATAAATAAAATGTGGTATATCCATACAATGGAATATTCTCCAACAATAAAAAGGAATGAAGTAAGGATATATGTTATAAAATGGATGAACCTCAACATTATATTACTTGACAGAAGACAGTCACAAATGACTACATATTGTGTGATTTCATCCACATGAAATATCCAGAATAGGCAAATCCATAAAAATCCATAGATACAGAAAGCAGATTCATAGCTACCTAGGGCTGGACAGGCTGAGGAGAAATGGAGGTAAGATATGAAGAGGGCAAAGGGCTTCTTTTGGGATGACGAAAATGTTCTGAAATTGATTGTGGTGTTGGTTGCACAGCTCCATGAATATACTGAAACCATTGAATTGTACACTTTAAATGGGTGAGCTGTACATTATGTGAGTTATATCTCAATAAATATTTTACAAAAAAATAAAAGCATATCAGAACTTTCTTTCCTGTTCCATTTCTCCCCTAGTCATATCAAATGGCTCTCAGCAAGATACGTACTAAATTAATGCCTTCATGACTATGACAGTCTGCAATGAAGTGCCATCCTACTGTATCTCATTCATTATTACAATACTCAAGCAATGTATTGGATGCAGTGTAGATTGGCCAATACATAATTATATGCTACTTTCATTCCAACCCAAACTCCTAACAAAAGGCATTTGCAAAGATAAATGCTAGAAGCTGGCTCTTTTTTTTCTTATACTGGAAATGACCATTGCAAATTAATGGCATGCTTTCAATTGAGCATAAACAGGACACCCACAGAATGAGCAAACATTTCTCAATTCTTTCTTTAATCCTTGAATTCATTCAGTGTGAATTCTAAAAGTGAATGTGATGGTTTGCGAAAAGGAAACTTTATCTCTGCTGAAGCTCACTGGCTTTTTAAGTTATACACACAGAAATGGTGCTTTGAAAACCTTGGCTAAATTACGCACATGAAAATAAACAACAATCCAGGAAGCAAATTCCCAAAAGACTGCAATGATGAGGCTAATCACAATCAAGAATGGGGCCTTACAGAGCGTGCCGCACGTCTGCAGCAATTACCCCTGCCTGTTCTGTTTGTGCAAGCTTCAGGTAGCCCAAAAGACATTCATTGTGAAAGTCCCCAGGACTAATTTTTCCTTAATCAAATCAGGAATGCAAATTTCCTTTCTTAATAGCACAGGGCCAGAGGACACGATTTTCATTATAGAAAGGACTGTGGATACATGAAGACATTTTAGAAATCTGGGCCAAGTGGTATTTTAAGACATTAAGAGCTAGTAAGAATTTGTGTTATGTGTGACTGCATGTTATAGCAAAACAAAATCTTTGAGATGTGAGAACAGAAATAGTTGATTGATGCTAATTAATT
Organism: Equus caballus; assembly: GCF_041296265.1. Classification (NCBI taxonomy): domain Eukaryota; kingdom Metazoa; phylum Chordata; class Mammalia; order Perissodactyla; family Equidae; genus Equus; species Equus caballus. The sequence goes on along the minus strand of NC_091699.1, from coordinate 79,955,614 downwards.
ATAGCCTGACCTATCAGACTGACCAAAAATCACATCATTAGAGAATGCTTTTTGTATAATTGTTACCATTTGAGAGGATGAGGGGCTGCTTGAAGAAGCTGAAATGTATAGACTCTAGTCTCATGAACATGTAAGCAGGCATACATTTGTGCATAGAACTTCATTAACATACCCCAAGGGGGTTCCAGATACCAGTTTAAGAGTTCACAAAAACTGGAAAAAACAACCAGAGATACCACAACACACCCATGGCTATAATCAAAGTCTAACAACACTAAATGTCAGCAGAAAAACTGGAACTCTCACACACTTTGGGAAACCGTTCGACAGTTTCCGAAAAAATTAAACATGCATCTACACTATGACTCAGCAATTCCACTCCTAGTTATCTGCTCAAAAGAAATGAAAGCGCATGTCTATACAAAGTCTCGTACCAGACTGTCCTTAGCCTTATTCTTAACAGCTAAAAACTAGAAACAACACAAATGGCCAACAACAGGAGAATGGATAAAGAAATTGTGGTATATTCATACAATGGAATCCTATACAGAAAAAACAAAAGCATGTGCTATGTATATTCACAACAATATGGCTAAATTTCAAAAACATTATGTTGAATGAAAGAAGCCAAACAGGAGAAAGTATGAAGTTCTAGAACAGGCAAAACTAACATGGCAATAGAAATGAGAACAATCATTGTTTCTGAAGAGTGTGATGAAGGGGGCACATGGGATCTTTCCGGGGGGGAGGAAATATTCTACACCTTGATAGAAGTATGGGTTACACAGGTGCGTGCATTTGTCAAAATTGACTGAACTGGATATTTAAGATCTGCTTCAATTCATGTAAAACATACATCAGTAAAATATTTTTTAGAAAACAGAGATGAATTGGGGATCTTCAATATCAGTATAAGTAAGAGAATTCAGATTTTTTTTTACTATGTATTTAGGCAAGTATTAGTAAAAGCACTGGAAGAAATGAAACGTGATGCTTCTTTCAATCATAGAGACATTATATTTGAATGTGCAGACATACAGAAAGGATGACTGTTCTAGTAGAAATATGACTCTATATTTTGTACAGGAATGGCGTTGTTGGGTCATGGGGGTAGGTTTATGATTAGCTTTCCAAAGTGGTTGTATCAATTAACACACCTACAACCATTGTGTGACTATTCCAATTACTCTCTGTCCTCATCCTTCTATGACCATTCCATTACTCTATATCCTATTCATCCTTGGTATTGAAGGTCTTTTTAATTTTAGTCATTCTGGTAGACATGTTGTGCAATCTCATTGTGGTTTTAACTTATAGTTCCCTGATGAAAAATTATGTTGAGAACTTTTTATACACTTATCAGTGATTTGGATGTACTCTTTTGTGTGGTGGCTATTCAAGGCTTGTGCCCATTTTTAATTGGGTTATTTGTCTTTTTATTATTCATTTGTAAGAGTTCTTTATATATTCTGAATATAGGTCCTTTGTTAGATATATATATGACAAATACCTTATCCTTCAGTATTTTTTTGATGAACAGAATTTCTTATTTTAATAGGGTGTAATTTATCCACCTTCGCTTTTATGATAAGTGCTATTTGTATCCTCTTTACAAAATCTTTGCCTAGCCCACTGGACAGCCATGTGCAAAAGAATAAAAGTAGACCATTATCTTTCCCCATGCACAAAAATACACTCAAAATGGACCAAAGGCTGGAAGGTAAGACCTGAAACCATAAAACTTCTGCAAGAGAATAAAGGCAGTACACTCTTTGACATCAGACTTAAAAGGATCTTTTTGAATACAATGTCTACTCAGAAAAGGGAAACAAAAGAAAAAATAAAGAAGTGGGACTTCATCAGACTAAAGAGCTTCTGGAAGGCAAAAGAAACTAAGATCAAAATGAAAAAAAAAAACCCACTAACTGGGATAAAATATTTACAAATCATAGATCCAATAAGGGGTTGATCTCCTTAATATATAAAGAGCTCACACAAATGAACTACAAAAACCAAACAACTCAATCAAAAAGTGGGCAGAAGATATGAACAGACATTTCTCCAAAGAAGATATATGGATGGCCAACAGGCATATGAAAAGATGCTCAGCATCACTGATCATCAGGGAAATGAAAATCAAAACTACACTAAGATATCACCTTACATCTGTTAGAATGGCTTAAAATAACCAAAACAAAAAATAACAAATGTTGGAGAGGTTGTGGAGAAAAAGGAACCCTTACACACTGCTCGTGGGAATGCAAACTGGTTTAGCCACTATGGAAAACAGTATGGAGATTTCTCAAAAAATTAATAATAGAAATACCATATGACCCAGCTATCTCACTACTGGGTATTTATCCAAAGAACTGGAAATCAACAATTCAAAGAGACTTATGCACTCCTATGTTCATTGCAGCATTATTCACAATAGCCAAGACGTGGAAGCACCCAAGTGCCCACTGATGGATGACTGGATAAAGAAGATGTGGTATATATATAAAACAGAGTACTACTCAGCCATAAAAAGAAGACAAAATTGTCCCATTCACAACCACATGGATGAACCTTGAGGGCATCATGTTAAGTGAAATAAGCCAGACAAAGACAAACATCATATGATTTCACTTACATGTGGAATATAAACAAATTTATGGACAAAGAGAATAAATTAGTGGTTACTGGGGGAAGGGTGGAGGGTGGGCACAAGGGGTGAAGGGGCATACTTTTATGGTGTATGACAAACAATAATGTACAACTGAAATATCACTATGTTATAAGCTATTATGACCAATAAAAAGAAATTAATGAGGAAAAAAATCTTTGCCTAGCCCAAGGTCACTTAACATCCCTTTAAGATGATTTACTTATGTGACATTTCTGGAATTCAAGGGCCAGGTTCACATACTGTATGATGAATCTTAGGTCCTCTGCCCTAATAGGCAGCACTGACATCCATACATGGTGGGCAGGGTGATGGGGAGTCTCACAAATAAGCAGAAGGAGAGCAGTTTGGGGCAAGACAACAGAGAAAGAGCTCAAGAGAGAAGGAAAGGATATGAAGGGAGATGGGGGAAAGTGGAAAGAGAAAATAGAGAGGAGAGAAAGAGAAAGAGGAAGAGAGTGAGGAAGAGAAGGGATGCCTTCCCAGCCTGAGCAAATTGTCTCTCCATCTCAGGAATCTGAGCAGAGCACTCTGGCCAGAGAGGGTGGGACTAGCCAAGTGGGTGGGACTTCAGTCAGAGAACCAGAAACAAGATCAGAAGTCCCTTCCCCAGTCCTCCCAACCCTCTCTTCCGTCTCTGTGCTCGGGACAAGAAGCACTTACCTCTGAAAAACTATTTTTAAAACACTGGCTGATTTTGCTATAAGAAATCCTTATTTCCCAAGGATGTGCTAAGACATCATTACATTAACGAGTACCTGAACACACATCTAGGTTATGACCAATATCCAGAAATTAACCCTGACAAAATGTGCAGTAACTATAAATGTCGGCTTTGGAGCCATATAAACCTGGGTGCTATTACTTACCCACTCCTGTTCTTGGGCAAGTTAATCAACTTCTATGAGTCTCAGTTTCTTCATCTATCAGATAAGTATTCATTCATTCTTTCTTTCTTTCATTCAGCAAATACTTATTGAGTACCTGTCATGTGCCAGGGACTATTTTAAACACAGAAAACTAGTATATAAAGCACCCAAATGTCTTTACCCTCATGAAGTTTTCCCTCTAACAGAGGAAGCAGACAATAAACGAGATGAAACAGTGTAATGCATAGTATGGTATAGAGTGATAAGTACAGAGTAGTGGAAAGTGATAGCATTCTGGATATATTTTGAAAGTAGAAGCAACAGAATTTACTTCTGGACCTAATGTTGAATATAAGAGAAAAGCAAGGAGAAGTAAAAAAGGACACTAAGGTTTGTGGCTGAGCAACTGGAAGAACGAAGTTGCCATCACCTGGCATGGGAAAGTTGCAGGAGGTGCTGGATGAGCTCATTTTGGGGTATATTACATTTTAGATGCTATCAGACACCCATAAAGAGATGTCACGTAGGCAGTTGAATGTACAAGTTCAGGGAAGAGGTACAGATTGAAGATATACACTTGGAAGTCATCAATGAATAAGTAGTATTCAGAACCATAAAATGGATTGAGATCATCCAAGGAGTGATTATAAAGAAAGAATATATAAATGTTGCTGCACTTGGGGTTGCTGCTGGTGGTGATGTATACGTGTGCATGTGTGTGTGTGTGTGTGTATGAGGTTTAGTTGGATTAATATGAAGAGCTTTATTTATTGAGTGCTTAATGTGCCAGATGCTTGCCAAGAGCTTTATATCCCTCAACTCATTTAATTTTCTAGGAAGTAGGTGATATTATATTCTCCATTTTTAAGATGATGATACTTAGAAAGTTTATATATGCCCAACGTCATAGAAAGAGTGATAAAACTAGAATTTGAAGCCAGAGCCCATGTTCTTAACCTATATACTTCATCTCATATAATCTAATATATAAATCTAATGCCTGTTGGTCATTCTAATACATGATAAGCACTTAATTCAATGCCCCCCCCCAACTACATATCAGCTTGTGTCTTGGACAGTAACTTGTTTGATCATGGCTTTGAGATCCTCAGTTTCAATTGGGCATGTTAATAATCATAATGATTCTTCTACCCAACTAGTAGAGCCATTATGAGGGTCAAAGGAGGTAATGTCTAAAGAAGTGGCTCAGAGATGGCTCCATAGTTGTTAGAAACCATTATCACTATCACTTCAAAATGGGCCTGGGTTTTACGAATGTGAAAGAATCAGATCAAATGAGTTCTGATCATGAAATACATCCTCCAGTTGCACAGAACTATTGACTTTAGAGAAGCTATTCTTTGTGTGAGATGTTTGCCCTTGACTTGGAACCAATATTTCAACAACGGTGCTGCTCACACACTGGAACATAAACTGAAATACTTAACGTGCAGAAATAAAAATAGACAATTTCCACAATGATGGGACTTTTTTTAAATCAAAGTTTTTGAGTTTTTCTCTGTTACACTATTATCATTTTAAGTTTATGAGCTATTACAAAAGCATTTTAGTTGGATAAGAAGTATTTGCCCCCATATTTCTTGATCTTAATGTTAGAAAATGTGTCTAAATAAATATATATTCCCATAGCTGGAGGGAAGTTGACCCAGTACCCAAAATGCCCTTTTTTGGTGAGGAAGATTGGCAACAGGTATTAGCTCAGGGTTTGAGGAAGAGTGGCCCTGAGCTAACATCTGTGCCAATCTTCCTCTATTTTGTATATGGGATGCTGCCACAACATGGCTTCATGAGTGGTGCGTATGTCCGCACCCTGGATCCAAACCTGCGAACCCCAGGACGCCGAAGTGGAGAGAGCAAACTTAACCACTACGCCACAGGGTCAGCACCCCCCGATCTGTGCTTTTTAAGGAGTAAATAAACAGGTAGACAAAGTGTGGAATTTGAAGTCAGAAGATCAGTGTTACCTTCTGACACACTGGCAAAACCTTTATACAGTGTAGGGGAGGAAGACATTTCCTCTACCCACTCTGGGTTCTTCTGGCTGGAGAACAAATCAAATTCACATGATACAGAAGAACAGGAGAAAATTAAACAAAGCTTTGTAACATGTATACATGGGAGAGGCTCAGGCAACCTGAGCAACTGGTCAAAATGGCCGAAGCCACCACCTTAAATATCATCTTCAGCTAAAGACAAAGGAGGATGTTGGGGGTGGGGGGAGTCAATCATGGGAGATTACCAGACAAGTACAGTGAACAAGAGTCAAGTTATTATGCAGACTTGAGTCCTTGCCTTCCACATTCATAAGAGTTTCTAGAGATAAGGTCATCCCCTCTTCTTCCTGGTACAGAGAAGGAGACACCTTTACAGATGGAGATTTCCTTTACAATGTAAATATCTCTTAATAAAGGGTAAGTAAATTCTACTTTTCAGAGTTTCTTTCCTGTCTGCAGTTTTTAAAAGTAACCAGACCCAAATAATCCTCATGCCAAAGAGACATATCTTAGGGTGGCCAATTCCAGTGCCCCTCAATAGCAAGTTTTCCAAATGCCCAGCCTAAAATATTTTTTTTCTCTTCATAGTATCTGCCGACAGATGCGGTGGGGTGTAAGACTCAGGCAAAACATCTGTTTGGTCTTGGGTTACAGCACTGACCAGCAATCAGCAGAGTGTCGTGAGGAACTTTTCAATCAGAACAATGAAGCTGGAAAGCACAGAGCTACAGCCAACTACACATCCTCTGACCCCGAATTATATGCTTATCTCGGTCCCCCTCACACTAAGGAGAGAAAAAATAAATAAAAGTCAAAGTCCTTGCTCCTTAGCAACCACAATCTATGATCAAAACCACACATAGATGAAAAGTATTTTAAACAATTATAAACAAAATTTGAACAAAAATACACAATATGAGAATAACCATGATTTTTAGTGTGTGAAGGAAACTCAAAATGAGGAAAAAGTATTATAGAATCAGCAGGGACTGGAGGTAGCTGTAACCATTTGCCCCATTCTATTTCCTACCAGAGAACTTCTTAGTTTCCGCAGCCACAGACATCGGCTGATCTTTGACAGACATTGCCCTGCCTTGTGACTCAGTTTCCTCATTTATCCAACAGAAAATCATGCTCCTCATCTCTTATATAATTCACAGGGTGATGGAAAACACTGAGAAATACCTCATTTTATTATTGCGGATATATTCGAAATAAAACGTGGATAAATTAAATTACATGTCATAGACACTTATATCTATGAAAATTAAAGGACGGCCCAGGGAGCCAACTTCTCTCTGCAGCCTAAACTTAAGGTAGATAAAAATAAAAATCTTCTGACAAGGTAGATTCACACAGAATTGTGAATGAAGCTTACAGGTTTTTAAACATTTCAGTCAGCATTTTTAATGTACCAGGAGTGGGATGTTGAGAAATAAATCAGTAAAGTGCTTCTAGCAAGCAAATAAAGGCTTTTTTTTTTTTTTTTTTTTGAGAATTAAGTTTTTGAAAAATCAGGTCAAAATTAATTAACTCTATTGCTGCTGGGAGCACCTAAACCATTTATTTCCCTGTGTTAACTGGACAGCATAGATTTTCTTGGTCAATTCCTAAGCAAAAAACACAGATGGAATTCATCCATCTAATTCAAACTATGAGAAGGTGCTGAAAATGACCCTGCGCTTTGGGGAAGGAATTATCTGTAATTATTACTGTATTTGTCAAGTATTTTTCTGTTCCCAAATTGAAGATATGGGATTCTAGAAACTCGCTTTGAGGTAGTTACCTGAGTGACAAGTTCTCAAATAGAACTTGGGGACAGAAGCAAGCTGGAGACCTGTCCACATTCTCAGTTCTACCCAGGAGCCGAGAACGACAGGAATTCCTGACAAGAAGCAGGAATTTACCGTGTGCCTTAATAAGTAGCTCTAGCTGAAGTAGAACGACAAGAAGTCTGTGCTGTAGGCAGCTGAGAAGCAACAGGAAACTGATAGGGCTCTGGATAGGGGGTCACCGTTAAAGACCCCCCAGTAATTAGGCTCACACTCGCAAGTGGACAGATCAATAGAACCAGACCGAACAGGCTTCTGGGGAATATGGCTCAGACAGGCTGGATGGCATGGAAAGAAATGGACCAGAGGTGAGGACAGGACTTTAGGAGTCATTGCCACCTGCAGCTCGAGGAAGAGGAAAGGAGAAACTACACCACTGAGCTGAAGCTAAAGGCAGCTTTGTGTGGAGAGGAGCGGAGAGTCCTGTTACCCTGGGACTCAGAGGGCCAGTGGAACCTTGACGAGGAAATTTAGCACAGGCCAAGGCCAGAAAAGGCAGCTCCAGGATCTAAATCCAAGTAGGTTCCTACTAAAATTTTGTTAGGGGAATTAAAACGTTCCCCCAAGAGGCCAGGAACAGTGGTAGCCCAGTGGGGGAAAACTCTGGACAGACTCCGATACCCAAAATCTTACTTGACAACTCTACTCAGGACCCTCAAATGAACTTCAAACTCAACATATTGACAAATAGAAATGGCAAGCAATAGGATATATTGGAGTATATGAGGAAGCCATTTGGTGTAAACCAAATTCGGCCTGACTTTGTTTTTTCCAAAAGGGCCTGACCATGGCCGTTGAGCATGCATTGTATATCTGCTTTAAACATTTCCTATGGTAAGACAAACACCCTTAAGATAAAGGTGCAACTTGCCCCCACATTGGCATTTCCTTAGGGATAAGCATCTTTCCTTAGGCTAGGAACGGATTGCTACACTCACCTTTGACCACCCAGCTCACCTGTGATCACCCAGCTCAAGACAACAGACCTGCCACCCTGCTGTGTCCACCGAGACAGCAGACCTACCTGCTGTTTCCTTCAATCGCTGTGCCGACAAAGCAGTCTCGCGACTATTGTAAAAGGGACATTTCAATCATATATGAAACATCCTGTTTGGGGGTATATAACCACTCTGTGCACCCTACTTCTTCCGTGCCCTTTCTTCCTTCGGGAAGAAAGGCCCTGGGCCATGGTCCTCACATTTTAGCTCAGAATAAACTCTCCCAAATTTTCATTTATATATTGGTTATGGATTATTTTCATTGACAATATCACAAAGAAAAACTCACGAAAAAACTCATTTCCTGAAAACCAGGTCTTTCACCTTTTGGTTCAGGCTACTCTCACTGCTTATGTGGATTTAGAAGTTGCCTCCTAACGAATATCCCCTGAACCACTTTTGTCCCCTGTCATCCATTCCCTACCTGCAGCCAGAGTGGGCATCTTTTCAAAATGCAAAGTCGATCATGTCACACCCCTGGTCAAAACCCCTGAAAGGCTTCTCCTTGCTTTCAGGATAAAGGGGGGACTGTGACACAATCTACGAAGCCCAGAACACTCTGGCTCCTGTCCACCTCCCAGCCCCTTCTAGTTCCACCCTGCCCCTCAGAAATCTCTTCTGGCCATTGTGTCCTTTTAAGCCCTTTGTACTCAATAAATTCCATCTCGCCAAAGGGCTTTTTCATCCAGGAATTCTATCTCATCCTCTCAGACTTGAGCTCAGCTTCTCCCCAGGAAAGCCTTTCCTGACCTCCTCAGTCCGGTTAGGTCTCCCTTCTCTGGGTTCTCATTATACCAGGAATCTCTCCCACGCAGCTCTTCTCACAGTTGCAATCTTACACTGATCCACGCAATTTGTTTTTATAACTATTAGCATTCTCCCTAGATTCTCTAAGTTTCATGAGTGCAAGGTGAGGGTCTGTTTTTTTCTTACCACTGGACCTTAAGCTCTCGGAAAATAGCAAACGGGCCAGGCACTGTTGAAGTCTAAATGAATGAATGAGACAGAGATGAAAACCAGAAAAAGGCAGGGACCATCTAAGTGTCTGTCTTCCTATTTCTGGTCTTTTTCACGTGTGACCAGGAATAATTTTAAAACACACCTTATTTTGTCACAAATTGCTCCTCTAGCCTAGTAACATATGGAGGAATGTCCTAACATTTGACCATAGCAGAGTGAGATCCCTGCTTATAATTCCACCAAGAGGCAAGGCTTTGGGCACTGTCAAGCCAGCATCTTTACATCTCATTGATAAAGTAAGGAATTTTTTTCTCTGTAATAGAAGTGCAATTTTAGCGGCAAGTCATTCAGCGGCACTCCGTACAGAGATGTACTGAGTATAAAATTTGTGACACCTAGGACAATGGAAAAATATTCTCATAACAGTGTTTATCATTTTAGGCTAAAAATTAAAGAGAACAGATATCTTTAAAGACCTTATTAATGAGATAATCTAGAAGAATCACTGTTAGAAAAAGAATTTTTCAATCAAATGTAATATCTACGCGTATTTTCTGATGAAGAACCCCTCTTTCAAAGGTTTCCATATTAACAACTCATAAAAGATAGAACAAGTGATGAATCACATGTCTGGCTGCTTTATTTCACTTCTACTCACGCGTTTCAGACCAAGACCCTCTACTCTTATCAAAGTTCCCAGATTTCATATATTATCTTCAAATAATCCACAATAAATATTTATAGTCTGCTTCCATATTACTTCAGTTCTAAAGCCAATGCTTGTTTGTTGAATAAAGTCTACTCTTGTGAAGTGTTTTTAGAAATTCCAAAAGGCTTTATTTTAAAGCACCAAACCTATTGAAAAATAAGTAAACAGGCAAAACACACATACTCACATGCACATGTGTACACACAAATACACATATAGTCAGAGTTTTACCATATCATTAATAATACCAACATAACTCATTTATTGAGTGCTTACTGTGTGCCAGCCCTGTGTTGAGCACTTCATGGGTATTATCTCCTATCACCCACTACAACTTTGTGAAGTTTTGTGAAGCTTGGTGAAGAACTACGTTTCTGTTCCCATTTTATCATCCTTTTATAATTTTGATAAAATACTAAGGCTTAAAAGGGTTAAATAAACTGCTCAAGGTCATATCCATGAAGCGTAATAATCTTGGCTAAATAAAACAGTCTGAAATGGGACAATTAATACATGAACAAACTAAATTGTTGATTGTTGATTGGTTTTAGCAGAGCTGCTGAGGGTTTGGCTTTCCCATAGACACATATGCACTGCGACCTAAAATACCAAGGACTGAAAGAAGGAAATAACTACAGAACAAACAAGATGTGATTAACACATCACCCTTTCCATCCCAAATAAAGATTTCCATTTATCTCACTCATACAATTATAATTCAAAAGCTCAAACTCTGTAGAAAATATCAATTAATAGTTTGCTGTGAATAAATGTTGCCTTGGTCTCTGATTAATGTTCTGGAAATAGAGTTGGTTCCAGTGGAGTGGTCTTTCCTAGTTCCTGAATTTCAAGGAGCACAAATCTAAAGTTATACACAAATAGACACAATCCTCAGGAAACTGGGTGATGGTCGCCACTCTGAATGATCATCGTCATCTTGGGTTTCTATTTCTCACTGGAGTGTTAGTTAAATTCTTAAACAGTCTCAAATTTGGAAATTTTGTCTTTCCTGACTTAACAAGAAGCTCTGTTCAGGGGCAAAATCTGCAAAATAATTATCATGGAGTGGTCACATTATTTCAATATTTGCCAGGGACCATCTTTATCCCCATAGAACGCGTGTCCTCATTCCACTCTACTGTTCTATGCCAGCAAGACCCTCAATGCTGCTCTTGATGCAGTCAACATCATTCTTTTCTTTAAGCCTCATAAAGCATATTGCCAAAAAATAATTCTGCAGTGTCTACTGAACTGAGACACATGTCAAGTTAATGTCAAAGCTAGATTGGCAATGCACTAGAATGTTAGACTAGAGTCTGCATTTCTTCATTCTAATCATTAGTTAGCAATCATTTCTGATTTTATAATTCTCTTTTGGGAGTTGTGATACATACTCAAAATCCCCTGAGCACTGTTGGAATATTTCTCTCCTGGCCTAGAAAGGGGAAACTAATAGGTTTCCTGCTGAACTAACTCCCAAAAAAGAACTGTTTGCTATGTTTAGTTATTTAACAACATCTCTATTTCCATTTTCATTAAGAAAAACATGACAAAATGAAAACACCAAGTTTTACCTTTGCCTAGTGCATCTACAGATAGAACTCATTCTTAGCGTTAGGTCATAGAGGAAGCTCTGGACCAGGTGCCAGAAAGTGAATTCTAGATGTCAAGCATTGCATTCGCCCTTTCAACCTGCTAAGAAACTAAGAGAGACTGCCTCTGCAGCTGACCTTATTCACCTCTGAAATGGGCTCATAGTAAAAAGCCTACACCAACTCATTTGTTCTCAGCTGCACAGATTGTCATTGATCCAAGTTTTCAAAAAACAAACAACAGACACAACTCAATAAAATGTAAACAGTAACTACCAGTATTGGCACTGTAGTTTATTCTGTGAGGATCTAATTAGAATACTTTAATGTTCTGTAGGAGAGTGCAACAAGAAAAAATGGGCAGCTTTGCTAACTAAGCTGGGCTTACTGAGTTAAATATACTGACTGTACTTTTCTTTTAAAGATTGGCACCTGAGCTAACATCTGTTGCCAATCTTCTTCTTTTTTTTCTTCTTCTTCTCCCCAAAACCCCCCAGCACATAATTGTGTATTTTCAGTTGTGGGTCCTTCTATTTGTGGCATGTGGGACGCCACCTCAGCAAGGCTTGATAAGTGGTGCCATGTCTGCACCCAGGATCCGAACCAGTGAAACCCTGGGTCTCTGAAGCCGAGTGAGCGAACTTAACCACTCTGCCACCAGTCCGGCCCCTTGACTGTACTTTTAAAATCCTGTATTCAATGTCTTACTTCTTGATTCATTTTCAGAAAGATTCTCAGAGAGATTCAGACTCCCTTATCTTCCAATAAGTCTATATAGACACATGTATGGATGAAACATGTTTTCTGGGGAAGCAACCAAATTAATAGCATTTACTTGGGTCCTTTTTTATTGATAATACTAGAACTATATTTTGTCCAAACAACAATCCATCTAACTTAAAATAAATCTAGATGATAACTAGCTTTCCACACAGCCTACAGAAAGGACTGCTTATTCCACAAAGGTCAGTGGATCAGTTCCATTCGTCACGCTCTGCAGTGGTTAACAAGAGTCTAGATAGCATGTTTATCACTGTTAACACTAGAATGGTTTTTTTTTAATTCATCATTTCAACTACTTACTTAGTTTGTCATAACAAAGCACTGGCTTAAAATGCAACAGAGAGCTTCCCTTCTGATTTAAAAGCTGTCTGCACCTCTGACAGTTCTGAGCAATGCTTTTTATGGCTTTGTTTACCTTGTTCTAAAATGAAATGACAATTCATTTTTTATAAATAAGCTCAGGAGTCTTTGCAGCAGATATTTTTTCCTTTGAAGTAAATTTAAAAGAGGTTTTCAGATGTGTATATATTTTTTCTTAAGTAGCAAATGGAAAATACTTCCAAAGGATTTGCCTTCTGACATCTGTTGGAAAGCCTTGTAAAGCAGGATCCACTCTATAAGAAAATGACACACTCTCTGAAAGTCATAATTTGCACCTCTTTTTGAACTCACAATTTTCCACATGCTAGGGTTTGGTAGTTTCTTTCCTGTTATATTACAAACACAATAAAGTCATGGCTTTAGAACAAGACAGGCTGTTGGCTCCTGGCCTGATGGATTTTATGCTAAAAAGTCCAAATTTTGAAGCATCCTGTTTTTCATTTGGAGGTAGTGGTGCTTTTTAAAATTTATTTACTAACTTCTTTTACTGGGTGTAGAGTTATGGAAAAACTCCAGAATAGAGGGCAAGAGACATTAGGTTCTGGCCTGGGCCCTAGCCTTAACTTTTAGGAAATACTAGTGGGTTCTTTTGTTTGTTTGTTTTTTGTTTTGAGTAAGATTAGCCCTGAGCTGACATCTGTGCCAATCTTCCTCTTTTTGCTGAGGAAGATTGGCCCTGAGCTAACATCTGTGCCCATCTTCCTCTACTTTATATGTGGGATGCCTACCACAGCATGGCTTGCCAAGCGGTGCCAGGTCCACACCCGGGATCCAAACCGGTGAACCCTGGGCTGCTGAAGTGGAACGTGCAAACTTAACCGCTGCACCACTGAGCTGGCCCAGGAAATACTAGTTTTTGAGAAAAGCAGCGATACTTTTTGGGCCTCAGTTCTCTTAATAAAACCAGACAAGTTAGTTTTCAAGTTTTCCAGGTCTACAACTCTATGAGTTCATGATTTCATAATCCAAAGGAAGCAATTTGATATAGGCAAGATGGTTTGAATCCAGAAGGAATATTTGTGAATTCTGGTGTTAACTACCAAAGGGAGTAGATGCCCATGGTAAGGTTTCAGAAAGCATAGCTGTGTCTGATAGTAAAGGGTGTCTTTAGAATGCAGCCTCTTGATTAATTAAGACTTTTTTTTCTTCCTCAATTTTCCTTGGGTATTACATACAATGGCAATTGAATCTGCTTTCAATGACATTTCTTTTAGGGAACTGTTTTCCTCAAATATAATAAATTTATTTTTATAATAAAAGTCAAATGATACATGCATTTTTATTACATTCTTATCTCCTAGAAATATATAAAAAGAAAGAAAACAAGTTTCTACCAAGCACATAAGCTAAAATAGCTTATAGGCATGGTACTTTGCATTTAATTATCCTATACTATCATCCAGGAGTCACATAAATTTTTACCATTCACCCATAGGTATGTAGTGATGCCTGTATTTTATACGTGGGGAAACAGGCAGAGGAGAAACACGGGACCCACTCATGAATACACAGTAATCTCTGAGCAGGTCAAAGATGAAAATCCTTACTCTGCCATCCCAGTGAAAGCCATTACGCTTAACTCACCACCACTACCTTCCCCTGCCTCTGAAATTTTATAACTGGTATATTTCTAAACATCTTTATAGCACTGACAAATATTTTGACTAAACCACTAACAACATCAAAAATGAGAGGCAAAAATCACAGGCAAAAACTGACAATAATAGAAATATAAAATAAGGGAGATTAATATCTTTGTTATATGAATTTCTGGAACAAACTCAGAAAATCAAGGTAGAACTCTTATGGACAAGACATGGACACGTGAGCATAGTATATGAACTGACTATTCAAAAATGAAGAAAACAAGTTTAATAAATCTATTTCAAAAGTTCAAACTCATTAATAATAAAAGAAATACAAATTGACACTACAAGAAATATCTTCCTTAACATGTCAAAGGCAAAAAGATGTAAAGAGGGCTAGTACTCAATGAGGGGATATGATGAGATAGCTATTCTCACTTGCTCATAGGGAGAATTTAAGTTGTCACATTCTTTTCTGGAGAGCAAGTTGGGAATACAATGTGTGTTAAAAGTCTTAAAGATGTTCCATACTGTTGAGCCCAGTAATTCCCCTTCCAGGAATGCACCCAAAAGAAATAATCCAAAATGCACAGATGTATGGAAAAAACACTCCATTTTCACTGCAAAAATTATTTATAACAAAAAAGAGAGAATAACCTAAATGTCCAAAAACAAAGGAATAGTTAAATAAATTATGGCACATCCATAGCATAGAAAGTTATACAGCCCCTAATATTATTCACGAAATATTTTCAATGACATGTGAAAACGCTGATGCAATGGAGGGGGGAGCAAGTTGCAAAGCTATATACACAGGATGACCTCAATCATGTTCACATTTAAGGTAGATCGTGGTCTTAAACAGAAAAATAAAACCATAAAACCTTTCAAGAAAACATAGGAGAATATTTTCATAGCCTGAGAGTGAGCAGAGATTTCTTAGACAGAACGTAGAAAGCGATAACTGTAGAAGAAAATTTTGATAAATTAGATTTCATCAAAATTTAAAATTTGTGCTAGCAAAAGACAACATTAAGAAAAAGAACAGACAAGCTACAGACTTACAGAAAATATCCACAAATCCTATGTCTGACAAAGGACTTATATCCAGAACATATAATGAATTACTACAACCTAATAATAATAATAATAATAATTGAAAATAGGCAAACGCACAGCAGACATTTCACAAAGGAAAATATACAAATGGCCAACAAGCACATAAAAAAGTGTTCCACATTATTAATCATTAGGGAAATATAAGCTAAAATCCCAATGAGAGACCAGTACATATCCACTAGAATGGCTAAAATTAAAAAGACTGAAAATACCAAATGTTGGCAAGGATGTAGAGCAACCAGACTCTTAAACGTTCCTAGTAGGCATGTTAAATGAAACAACCACTTTGGGAAAAGGTTTAACAGTTTCTTATGAAGTTTAACATACACATACTCTCTGACTCAGCAGTTCTACTCCCAGGCATTTATATGAGATAAATCAAAACTTATGTCCACAAAAAGACTTATACAAGAATGTACACAGCAGCTCTATTCACAATAGCCCAAAACTGGAATCAACTCAAATGTCCATCATCATGAGAACAGATAAACAAATTGTGATGTATTCAAACAATGGAATCCTACTAACAATGAAAAGGAATGAACTGCTTATTCACACAACGTGGATGAGTCCCACAGACATAATATTGAGCAAAAGAAACACAAAAGATGACATATTGAATTATTTCACTTATATGAATTTCCAAAACAGGGAAAACAAATATAATGTAACAAAAAAATCAAAACAGCAGTTGTCTCAAGAGTGAGAAGAAGAGCATTAGAAATAGTCTGGAAAGATACACGAGGGAATTTTCTGGATAAATTAAAATGTTCTCTATCATGCTAGGGTATGCGTATTGGTCTGCTAGGGCTGCCATAAGAATACACTACAGACTGAGATTCTTTTTTTTTTTTTATGAGGAAGATTAGACTGAGCTAACATCTGCTGCCAATCCTCCTCTTTTTCCTGAGGAAGACTGGCCCTGAGCTAACATCCGTACCCATCTTCCTCTACTTTATATGTCGGATGCCTACCACAGCATGGCTGGCCAAGTGGTGCCATGTCCACATCCGGGATCCAAACCAGCGAACCCCAGGCTGCCAAAGCAGAATGCGGACACTTAACTGCTGCACCACCAGACTGGCTCCCAGACTAAGATTCTTAAACAACAGAAATTTATTTCTCACAGTTCTGGGGACTTGAAATCCAAGATCAAGGTGCTGACAAGTTTAGTTTCACCCTGAGGCCTCTTCTCTTGGCTTATAGATGGCTGCCATCTTGCTGTGTGCTCATGTGGCCCTCTTCTGTGTGTGCAGAGAGAGATCTCTGGTATTTCTTCTTCTTCTTTTAAGAACACCAGTCCTATTGGATTAAGACCTCACGCTAATGACCTCATTTAACCTTTTTATCTCCTTATAGGACCTGTCTCTAAACACAGTCACACTGGGGGCTAGGGCTTCAAGTTATGAATTTTAGGGAGACATAATTCAGTCCATAACAGTATAGTTATATGAGTAGATCCACTTGACAACATTATACAGTTATGATTTGTCTTTTCAATGTTTATAAATTCTACCCAAAAATTTTGTAAAAACAAAAAAGTTAAATTGAGGGTTGGAGGGTAGGTAGAGGAATAGATGAAACAATAATAGATGAAATAATAATTAGAATGTGGAGTAATTTTGAACTTTGGTGATATGTACACGGGAATTCATTATTTAATCTATTTTGTATACTTAAGTCATTCCATTTACTTTGTATATGTTTTAAATTTTTTGTAATAAAAAGTCTAACAAACAAAGGAAAATGACATATGCCAATGGAAGATACTTTGTTGAGGTGAAAATTCCATGTGACATTCTCCTGAATTGAGCTCCATCTTAGCTATGTTTATGTTGTGTGTCTTGGGTGGGTCATCTTCTGGGCTTGATTTACTCATCCAGAAAATGCATTCATGTCTAGACTTACTGAGTGCTCATCAGATGCAAGGTACTAGGCACTATTGTGGGTTTAGGTGACATTGTCATCAAAGTCCTGTTCAGCATTTAAATTCTATAACCATTTTTATGTCATAAATGCAGGTCACCCTCTCTTTTGCTACATATAATTCTCATGGCTTTTAACCTTTATTTCTTTCGTTTATTGTTCCTACTTGTAGGGATGAGATTCAACAGGCCAGGTAGCAGTCATCTTTCAGCAGATTCATTTTCTACTAAAGTCTTTCGGTCTAGTGAGGTTTCTGAAAGATTAATATGTTCAAGAAAATACATGACAACGTAGAGAATTCTATGAAAGGGCTGGACTCTTTTGAAAGAATTAAAGTTCTAGCATAAATAAGCAAATATAACTAAATGAATAAATAGGAATTAAGTAGATGATTTTAATGTACAACATAGGGAATATAGTCAACAATATTGTAATAACTTTGTATGGTGACAGATGGTTACTAGTCTTATCGGGGTGATCATTTTGTAATGTATATAAATGTCAAATCACTATGTTATAGACCTGAAACTAACACAATATTGTATGTCAACCATAAAAAAAAAGAGACATGAAGACTAGATTAGAAGAAAAATTCTATATAGGACTTTTTCTGACAGTTGGCAAAATTTGAATATGGATGGTATATTAAGTAATAGTACTTTAACAATATTAAAATTCCTACATTTTATTTTAAAAAATTAAATATATGATTCTAAAGGCAGATTAAACTCAGTATAAGTGACAATTAGTGAAACTGAAGATAGTTCAGTATAAAACATACAGACTGAAGTACAATGAGAATAAAAGAATGGAAAATGCAGAAAACAGATGAGAGACATATAAGATAAGGTAAAAAGGTCAAACATACATCCAATCAAAGAACCAGAACAGGAAGAGAGGGATTTGGGTAAAAACAATATTTGAGTCAGAGAGATTGGCTGAGAATTTGTAAAAATGATCAACCTAAGACGTCAAGACTTAGGCTTGAGAAACTCTAAAATCCCAAGCAGGAGGCCAAAAGTCATAGTTAAACTGCCGAAAATGAAAGATAAAGAGAAAATCAAAAAGCAGTCACACATGGCAAGGTGAGGGGAGACACTGTCTTCAAGGGCCCAGCAAAGAGACTTATAGTTGACTGTTAAAGAGAGCAATGAAAGCTAGAAATCAATGGAATGACACATCTACAATGCTAAAAGAAAAAGCTGCCAGCCTAGAATTCTATATTCAGCAAAAATACCCTTCAGAAAAGAAAACGAAATAAAGATGTTTTAAGATAAACAAAAACAAAAGGAATTTGTCAACAGCAGACTTTCCCTTAAAGAAAATACTAAAGGGAGTTTTTCAAGTGACCCCAGATAGAAGCAGGATAATGCAGCAAGGAATGAAGAACAGAAAGAGTAAAAAGGACATAATTATGAATAAACATCAACTATATGAAAAGAATTATGTTTTTTATATAGTCTTTAGGATTTGAAATACATATAAAAATAAAATGCATGACAACAAAAGCACAAAAGTTGAAGGAGATGAAATGAAGTTTATATTTTTAAATTCCTGCATTATATGATACGCGCAAAAGGTATTAGAACTTCGTATTCATAATAAACTCTAATAAGCCAAGGATAATTGTTGAAATGTTTAGAGCAACCACTAAAGATTAATACATAAATGTATAACAAACAAGCAAATATGGAGAGATGGAATAATACTTTTAAATACTTGATTAATCTAACTAAAGGTAAGATAGAAGTTTTTCCCTTTTAAATGGAAGTATAATTCCAGCAACTGTTGGATGTAGGTCTTTATTTTGAGACAAAAAGAAAAGAAGAGGAAAAAAATTAAAAATTAAGTCATGAGCGTTGGCAATAAATACTGTCAATTTATGTGTGGCTTCTGTAACTATTGTACTTAAATCCACGAAGTTACTAAAGAAAAATTACCCAAGATAGAAACTTTGCGATCGAGTTCAGTAATATATAGAAATTACTTCTAAGGAAAGAGAAGTAATTTCAGAAACATAGGTAGTTCTGGGGAAACCATTTTACACTAAGAAGCCGAAACAGTCAGGATAATTTAACGTAGAGGGAAGTGTGACAAAAATTACTTTTTAGGAGATGATGGGAAGCCTGAAGTTTCATTTCCTAAGGTGAAGAAGGATCTAATTTACTCAAAGGATGTTTGTTCATAATCCAAGGAAATAGTGCGTAATAGATATGGTTTTATCCTCTGAGACCTCACTGCAGCACTGCTCTGTGAAACCATCCTAGAATTCAGAATTTTTATTCTTTTAGTAACTGAAGCTCCCAATGCAGAGTTCAAAAGAGATGTTTTAATACAAGTATATTATAGCGAAATCTTTTAAAGGGAATTCCTTTGTATGCACACACACAGGCATGAGTAGAAGTAGCTGACATCACAGATGTTCTGCACATTGAAATTTCAAGATAAATGAAATTCCTTGATGAAGGGCCGCCAACATCTTTTTTGAGAAAAAATATTAACCACTTTTTAAAAAACGGGAGTTAAAAAAAACTATTTCACACTTTTCGACATACTTTAACCAACTAAAAACCACATAATATATACTTTTACTAACAATTCAGGAGTCATTATTACACATATTGATTATTATACTTTCCTACAATGTTCGAAGGGACTGCAGGAGTGCTAAAGCGTTTTTTTTTTTTTTTCCAATTCTAGACTATTTCTGTTTTTTTAAATTTTCCTATCCAATTTTTATAGTTTCCCTGTTTTCTCTCTTGAATTCAGGCCACAGGTGCTGTTTTCACTGCTGTGATGTTCCTGCCTTGTCCAGTCTTTTCTAATCTGCTGTAAATTTGGAAGCCAATATCCAACGTAATAGTGCACAGGATTTTCATGGAGACCTGAAATCCCCTCCTGTGAG
Source organism: Equus caballus (assembly GCF_041296265.1). Taxonomy (NCBI): domain Eukaryota; kingdom Metazoa; phylum Chordata; class Mammalia; order Perissodactyla; family Equidae; genus Equus; species Equus caballus. The sequence goes on along the minus strand of NC_091699.1, from coordinate 79,935,274 downwards.
TCAGGTGGATGTTGGCCATGGAAAGTGCAAGGACTTCTGCGGACATCAATTTTTCCCCTTTTCTACTTACAGTGTTTGGGTGGTATTTCACACGGTTGTGGTTTCCCTGCAAGTGAACCATATGGAAGTGACAACTGTATGTTTATCAATTTTTATTAATGATGCATATTAATGTCAGAACCTACTTCTGTCTGAACTTCAACCCCTTAACTCTTTCAGGAAATTGGTTCTATTTAGTTCCCAGAAGCAAGGGGTGGGGTGAGAGGTGAGGGAGAAAGCAGCAACTGTTGACTGAGCCAGGGGCCATGCTAGATAGAGCTCAGGCACCACTGTGATACCAAATTTAATTCTTACAGCCAGTCTGTGAGGCTCATATTGCCAACTTCACTTTAGTATTAAGGGAAAAGAAAGAAAAAAGACTAACAGAAAAAAGGCAGAGAGGTAAAAAGACTCACCAAAAGTCACACCACTAGAAAATGGCAGAGCTGGGATCCAAACTTTGGTGTCTCTCACTGCCCTTTTCTTTCTTTCCAGTGTGCCAAAGCTCTGGAAGGTCTCAGGGGTTAACTGGAAAGGACAAATGCTGGAGAATGTACTATGGCGAAAACATAGCTCCAACATTCTGGGCAATACGTCATGGCTCTAAAACTTCACGGAGATGAAAATGGTGGCACAAAAATCTAAAATCCTCTAAAGAAAAAGTGAACAATCCTGAGTATTAAATACTATATATAGGAGAAAGAGCAAGAATAGATTTTAAGTGAATCTGAAGTTTCTTCTTAGGTGGCATTTTTAAACTACTCTAAAGGGAAATTATGGATAACCACCAAAGATCAAAATTAACCCGTAGGAGGTGTAGTGTGAGGGCAGAGCAGTGGACCCTAATCTCTGGAAAGTTCCTAATGACTGGCAATCATAAAAATTTGCATAGACTGGCCTTGTGAAGGTGGTAAGATCCTATTGGTAGGTCACAAATGTTACTTAATTGCCTTATTTGGAGATTAAATGCTGTAATAAAAAGACTGTGGCTACCCTTCTCTGGGAAAGATTAGAAGATGCACTTTCACCACGTAGAATTTGAATTGCAAATGAGCGTCCAAAAAGAAGTACACTTGACAAAAGGCAATGCAGAAACGGACAGGGGGAGAAGTTCAAGGGGAAGAGGGTGGATTTAAATGTCACTTGTACACAGATAGCAGCCGACCTCATGGCTGAGGATGGGGCCACTCAAAACCCAAACATACTGGAAGAAAAGCCAAAGACACAGTTTTGGGGAGACTCCCTGAGTCCAAGAGGAGTGGAGAAAACATTAATCATAGGTAATAAAAAATAATTAAGGAAACTATTCCCTATTTGCTATACCCTGTAATTGTGTGTTACAACTAATGCTTTGTCAAGACTGAAATTGTGTTCTATTCTGGTTATGTTTCCTGCACCATGAAAAATAACACTTGCCTCCATTTTCAGGGCCACATTTTTTGTGGATTTTGTTTCGTCTTGGTTTGGTTCAATCTGATTTGTGAGTCTGTTGTCATCTGAAAATGTGAAGTATGGAAGGCAACTCAGATGCTGCTAAAAAGAAGTCTGGCATTTCCGGTTTTTAGACTTCAGAATCTAACAGACCATCTTTGTGGAATGGTCTGACTGGTTCAAAATGGAACAGCCACAAAAGCAGTCGAGAGACACCTATTTTAGGACAGTAGTGATGTGTGTTGCAGACGCAGATAAACGCTAGTGGTTTCTGTGTCACAGGAAGGCTGAATCTTGGACTGTGAATCAAGACTGCCTTCAGAGAATGAAATATATCTGTTAGGCTTGTAAAATTTTCTCTAGGGTCACCCTAGAGAAGATAGGTTAGTTAAATTAAGTAGTGTGTTTTCTGGATCCCTGAGGAACAAAATATAATGAATTCTCACACTTCTAGATCACTCATTTGGCTATCTACAACTTCTGTGAAGTGAACTACTATTATCTCCCCTTTCAGATGAGGAAACTAAAATGCAAGAAGTCAAATAACTTGTACAAGATCTTGCTAGAATCTAAGCAATGGAAACTATATAACAACCCGTTCCCTGTCCCCTCCTCCGAGTCCCCTCCCTGCTGGAGCATCTGTCTCAGACCAATGGAATGTACCCATTTTGACATGTGGCCCTAGGTGTCCTCTTTTCTCTTTAAGAGTAAATGTTTGTTTATTAAAATACAGTAGATATACAGAAAAGCACACAAATTTTGTGTAAATCTCGGTTAATTTTTATAAAGTGAATAATTCATATCGCTACCTCCAGATCAAAGAATAGCACCTCCCCAACACTCTAGAAGCCCCCAGTCTCTCTCTTGCCAAAGGAAACTGCTGCTCTGACCTCTGTCATCATAAATTACTTTTGCCTGCTTTGGAACATGCTACAAATGACGTCACTAAACATGAACTCTTTTGCGTCTGTTTCTTTCCCTCAACATTTGTGAACTGTAATCATGTTGTTGCCTATGGAAGTACTTTCTTTTCATTATTGTGTGGTATTCCTTTGTAACTACACCACCATATAGTTCATTTTTTCGTTGTTGGGATCTTGGGTAGTTATGAGTAATACTGCTCTTCACAATCTCGTATATGTCCTTTGGCGAACATATGTATGCATTTCTGTAAGGATTATGTCTAGGACCAGAACAGCCAGGACATGCAGCTTTAAGAGATACTAACCAACAATCTTCCAAAGGGCTTGTAACAATTTATACTCCTTCAGACGGTGTAGCAGAGTTCCAGCTGCTCCAAATCCTTGTCCTTGCAGACACTTAGAATTGCCTCTCTTTCATTTTATTTATTTATGTGAATGGGTATGTAGTGGAATCACATTTTTTTCCAGCTTTATTGAGTTACTGACGAATAACATTGTGTGAGTTTATGATGTACAATGCGATGATTTGAGATATCTATCTATCTATCTATCTATATATATATAGTGAAACGATTATCACAATGAGGTTAGTTAACATATCCATCACCTCATATAGTTACCATTTTTTGTGTGTATAGTGAGAACATTTAAGATTTACTCTCTTGGCAAATTTCAAGTATAGAATATTGTTAAATATAGTCACTATGCTGTACATTTGACCCTCAGAACTCATTCATCTTATAAGTGAAAGTTTGTACCTTTTGACCAACATCTCCCCATCTCCTCCTCTCCCACCTCTGGTAACCACGGTTCTACTCTCTGCATCTATGAATTTGACTTCTTTAGATTCCATGTATAAGTGAGACCATCTGTTTTTTGTCTTTGTGTCTGGCTTATTTCACTTAGCATAATGCTCCCAAAGTTCATCCATGTTGTTGCAAATGGCAGAATTTCCTTCTTTTTTTTAAGGATTTTTTGTTATTGAGTTGTATGAGTTCCTTACATATTTTGGATATTAAATCCTTATCAGACATATGGTTTGCAAATATTTTCTCCCATTCCATAGGTTGCCGTTTCATTTTCTTGGTTGTTTTTTGTGTGCTTTTGCTGTGTAGAAGCTTTTCAATTTGATGTAATCCCACTTGTTTATTTTTGCTCTTGTTGCTTGTGCTTTTGGTGCCATATCCAAAAAAATCACTGCCAAGACCAATATCAAGGAGCTTTTTCCCTGTTTTCTTTAGTCTTCTTTTTTCCTTAGTCTAGCTAAAGGTTTGTCAATTATGTTCGTCTTTTCAAAGAACCAACTCAGTTTTGTTGATCTTTTCTATTGTTTTCCTATTCTCTATTTCATTTATTTCTGCTCTACTCTTTATCATTTCTTTAGGTATCTTCTTCATAGTGTCTAGAAGGCCACAAATATAAGCAGGGGTGATACCTAAGATCTCACAACCCGAGGATAGATATACTCTTAAATAATTTGAGCTACTATGCTGAAAGCATGGTTCTATAGAATACACACTACAATGATGTTCGGATTGTTTTTATTCTGCACTTAGCATAAACAGCATTCTGTGCGCTGTACTGAAACAATAACCACTTCACCTAACATTGTTTGAGAAAATATGCTTCAAAATACTAAAGATCAGATTACTAAGTTAATCATTGGAACACAACTCATTTATAGATTGAGGCTATAACTTGAATATAAAAACTCCCATCACTGTTATGATAAGAATTAGTAAAATTTTAGAACCATGAATAAATCTTATCTAAAAGATAAATTCACCTACATTTTAAACTCTGAAAATGAAAACCTGCCATTTTTAGCCATATATTACTTGTGAAGAAATATAGGGTTTTTTTCTGGCAACTACAGATCTCAGCTGACTCTCTCCTTGGTGTCTGACTTAAGTCAGAAAAGGCACATCTTTTCTCAAATCTACACAGTAGTGAAGAAGACTTCATTTCTCCACTGAAAGCTGATTAAATCTGGCTCCTTGCTTGCTTCCCACCATGTGGGTCACAAGTGTGGGTAAGAAGTGACAGTCACCAATGGCAGCCTGAAGTGGACATTAGCTACCAGATTTGGGATGGGTGGTGCCATAAGAGAAATTAAGGTTATATTTAACTTCACAGCTGAACGTGAGTGGGGGTAAAGGGAGGGGGAAGAACAGCACGGAACTTGAGAAGCAAAGGGACATTTCTCAGCAAGCAGGAAATAAATGGCTTTTTGCATCCCAGAGGCTGCTTCTGCTCCAGAAAAACAGAACTTTTTTTTTTGTTGTTAAATGAATGTCCAAAATGTGCAGTATGCTTTAGGACCAAAAGTAAATATATTTGCCATCATATCCTTAACAAAACCCATTGCAGCTCTTTCTAAAGCATGGCCTTCTATATATCCATACATTTACTTAGTCCAAGGTGAAACAGCCAGGGCAACACTATCTTTAGAGAACACACTTCATGAGAAATGAACACTCCATACCTAAAATATTCTTACCCAACTTCCCTGCCCACTGCCTCTGCGTGTGTGGCCTTTATTTCACCCTTGTACTTGCCTAGGCACTAAACTCCTCCCCTTCACCAATTTCTGCAAAAAGAAAAAACAAAAAAAACCAATCACAGCAAGCTTTTTGCGAGGCTGCAAACTGATTGAAGATTGGGAACATTTGCGGGAGGTGCTACACCATTCCACCCTCTCTCTAAATTCTTCCTTCTCCTTTTCCCGTTTTCTTCAATCTCCTCTCCTTCCCTGTTCAAAGTAATTCAGTATGCCCCCTCATCAGTCAGGAGAGGCTAGGATGTGCTGTGGTACAAAACAACCCCCAAGCCAGTGGCTTACTACAAGTGTTTACATAGCAATGAGACCTGCATTGATGCACTTTGAGAGGGTACCTGTAGAGATAACCTGAGCGTAAGTTCCACACGTACATCTTTACACCATGGTTCGTTACTCAGATACCAAAAATATTATAATATGCCAAGGAGGACCTCACAGTTCCCTAAACGGGGCAGTTAACTTTGTTTTGGCCTAATGGTTACTAAATTAGTATCTGTTTCAGAATCATGTGGGGACTTCAAAAAATTCAGATGCTTGGGCCCATCCACAGATATTGTGATTCAGCAGATTTGGTGTCCAGGACTCTAAATTTTTAACAAGCCCCCCCAAGTTCTTCTGAAAATTATCCAGATTTGAAAACTATCCCTATGTTCAGGGGCCAACAAACGACAGCCCTCAAGTCAAATCCGCCCCACCACCTGTTTCTGTAAATAAAGTTTAACTGGAATGCAGCCAGGCCCATTCCTTTATGCACTGTTTATGGCTGTTTTCGTGCTATCCTGGCAGAGTTGAGTAATTGAGACTGAGACCATATAGCCCACAAAGAGTAAAATATTTATTATCTGGTCCTTTATAGAAAAAGTTTGCAGACCCCTGCTCCTGTTTCATAACTAATTTCCAGAGTCGTGTTATGACTTGGGATGGGAACCAAGTACGGCAATATAGATGATCACTACTGAAAACAACACCTGGACTGAATTCTTTACAATCCTTATCTTCATACAGGAAGGATGATTCTTTTTTATATGTATTGCCAGCCAATTTTTTTCCTGAGTTATACTGCCCCCTAATGGTAAAAAAAATTTAAATCACAGGTGCTTGATCAGATCAGACGGCCCCCATCGTTAATTAATTCCTGAAATCAGAGTTCACTTGGTAGAACTGAGCAGGACTAAACAGCCTGGAAGAAGCTCAGCAATTTTAATAAGAGAATCCCTTCCTTCTGTAAAGTTCCTTTCTCTTCAAAGACTGCTACTCCATGTAGCATTTCCAATTAGGTCATTTATCTCAAGGTGATAAATTTTTTCGGGGACACTTTGACCATTTCTGAAGCCATGTGTATCTCTAAAATCGAAGCACAATATTATCAATACGGCCAAAATGATATATCCACTCACTATGATGAACTGTGATGAAAGGAAAGCAAGCTTAAATAGGAATCTGGATGCATGCAAACATATACCAATGTGGCTGCCAAGGGGGACTGCACACACGTTGGCAATAATGACACAGAAGAGGATGAAACCATTGGTTTTCCCCCTTGACTACTGATTAAAATCCTCTGAGGAGGTTTGAAAAAATAATGATGGCCAGATCCCCACCCCTGGAGATTCTGATCTAATTGGTCTGGAGAGAGGCCCAGGCGACAGTAATTATCTTTTTAAGCTCTCCAAGTGACTGTAACGTGCAACCAAGGTTAAGAATCATTGTTCTACGGCAGTGTTTCTCAAATTTTAAGATATATTCAAATCATCTGGGGATCTTTTTAATTTGCACAGTTATTCCGTAGGTCTGTGATGGCACCTGAGAATCTGATTCCTAATAAGCTTTAAGGAGATGCTGATGCTGCTGTCTGTAGACCACGTTTTGAGTAGCAAGGAATTAATCATCTCTAACCACAATTTTTGCGCAATCTCACTGGTTCTGAGATCTTAAAGTACACAAGTATCACCTGGGAGCTAACTAAACATGCAAATTTGCAAGCTCCAGTCTCAGAAATTAAAATTCAGTGGATCTCAATTTTTAACAAGTGTCCCAAGTGATTCTGAGATTCATAGTCTGAGGACCAAACACACGCTGACCTACACAAATGATATTCTACAAATCACAGTTTTGAAAAAGGCAGCAGCATTGTTTATTAACAAGCTACCTTAACTAAATGTGGGGAAACTCTTCTCTTGTTCCAGGTGTGAGAAGAAGTTACCCCCAAATTTGGTGGTTTAAACCAACAACAATTTTGTTATATCTCACGATTTTGTGGGTCAGGAACTTGGGCAGAGGTTGGCTGGGTGATTCTTCTGTTCTCCCTGTGGTGTTGACTGAAGCCACTCAGTGGTATCCAGCTAGCAAACAGACTGGTCTGAAGAATCCAGGTTGGCTTCGCTTCACTTCACGTAGTTTGTCTGGAAGGTTGGGCCCAAGTGGAACTGTCACCTGAAATGCCTACACATAACATCTCCAGTCTAGCAGTCTCGGTTGGGATAGTAGGTCTCCTTGCATGGAGGCTCAAGGCTCCCAGAGATGGTGTTCTAAGACACAGACATGGAAGCTGCCATTGTCTCAAGGCCTGGGCTCCGAAACTGACACAGTGTCATTTCTGCCATAGTCTACTGGTCAGAGCAGTCACGGAGCCCAACCAGATTCAAGGGAAGGAGTCATAAACAGGCTGGAGTCATGAGAGTGTGACCCCTTGAAGAACTCCAAGTGCAGTTGCATAGGGCCCTGAACTCAAAAGGGCCTCATGCTTGGTTTAATCCTCTGCTGTTGCCATCTTGAAATTCTTTACAATTTTTGAACAAAGGGCACTCCATTTTCATTTTGCACTGGGTCCTACAAATTATGAAGCCTGTCCTCATCACAAATCTCAGCTTTCAATGGAAGGAGTGTTAAAAAATTTGTAGGCATCTTTAATCAGCCATAAGCTGCCTGTCAGAGACTTTATTCTCACCATACTTCCATACTCAAAGTTATCCCTTCAAAATGCAGACTGAGGTATGTGAGTTAAATTCAGCATAAAGAAGGGAAACAAATTATGAGATTGTAAATTAGACTAAATTCTGTGATGTTTTAGGATTAAGAAATATGTTGAAAACCAACCACACTATTATACTAAGTATCTGGTAGCACTCTATATCCGATCACCTCCCGGCTCACTCACTCACGTAGGTCACTGAGGCATTAACCAACAGTTATCCAAGGTCAGAAGGCACACAATTTATTCATATTGCCCCTGATGAGAAAGATAGCCAGTAATCACTATTTGGGGGATGTCTCCATGATCTCAGCAAACCTGGATTTGTATTTGGGGGCACCTGTAAAACTATTTAAAAGTTAAGGAACGCAGTAACAACTCCTATGCTTTTTGAGAAATGGGGCCACATGTGACATCTCTTTGGGTCATTAGTCATTTCCACTACATTATGTTTTTAGCAGAAGCTCAATAAGGGTTGCTGGTGATGAATCTATTCAACAAACGGCATAATAATAACAACTACCCAAAATCTAAGACTGGTAGAATGTAGACAATTAATGGAGAACAAGTTCAGGAAAACAGTTAAGTACAGTACTATGCACACGTAGGGGAGGATTGTTGGATTGACACCACTGATGTGATAACCTTCATCTGAGGCACATTCCAAAGGAGGTGCAAAACTAGCAGAATTTTTCAGAGGAGGTGGTCAGAAACCTAGTGGATGATCCTTAAACCACTGAGCCACATTGAGGGGACAAGAATTGGGAGTTAGAGATGAGGAAAGACTTTAAAGGGAGAGAGTTCTTGAGGTACTGTGATGGTGGGAATGTTTCTCCTTATCTCAGGAGACTACCTGAAGAGCTTAATATGTATCTCCTGGAGTTTAAAGAACACAACTCCCTCCTGAAGAAAATCTAAAGGGTAAGAGAAAGGATGACTGGTTACTGTGATGGAGGGAGTTGGAATTGGCCTGCATTCCCAGAGTTCTTTGGGGCAAAGACTGTGTTTCTTATTGTTAGATATCGTGACGCCTGAAAGACTTGTTCCTCTAGCCACCGGCAGTGACGCCAGCAGACAGCGCTCAACTGTCAGTCCCCACAGAGACTGCTTTGGCTGAAGGGAGTTGGTTACTGGCTGGTACGTGGGTATAAAGTCCCAGCCTCCCAGCCCAATTTAGGATAACTCTACAGGGCCATCCCAGCTCCAGAAGTCCCTGTTGATTGGCTGAGGCCTCCCTTAAGGACTGCAGCAAAGCGCAGCTTCTCCCACTGCCCAGTCTTGCTTCTTTTACTTCCTTTCCAGAGGTGTTGATCCCAAGGACACTCCCTAATAAGCCTCTTGCATGGTTACCTCCACCTCAGAGTCTGCTTCCCAGGAAACCTGACCTGTAACACCTGTGGTCAGACGCAGGCCCCCCCCCCCCCCCCCCGCCCCTCCGCCACACACACACACAGGCCAATGAACCAGAGTGGATTATCTTGATTTGTCCAAGGGGGACCCTGGAGGTACGCACAAACATCAGCAGAGAGGATGCTTCCAGTCTCACTGGATTCCTTACAGCTGGGGGAGGAGTGAGCATGAGCTGGATGAGACCTGCACCAGGTGGAATCAAGGAAATTTCCAGCTATGAGGGGGAGGGGGTCTCTGAAGAATTTACAAAATCAGCTATGAAAAAAGGGTGAGCTTTAGCCATTTGCCAAGTCCAAAGAGCACCAACATCCAGCTCACAGCAGTGTCAATCAAATAAAGCCTTTCCTGCCCCCTCTCCCAGGGGTCTGAACCTGGAGAGGTTAGAAACCCGAGTTAGCAGTCGGAAGGGCTAGAACACAAGATAGGCTAAGGGAGAAGATGCCAACTCCACCTTTCCCTGACTTTAAAGTCTAAAACAGCTCCCCCATCTCTTTTCATTTTTCTTATCACCTAAAATCTCACCCTTCCCCCAAATACTGTAACACTCTATCTTTCCCATTATTTGGTGAGATGCCCCACAGTTCCTCTGGTGTGTGGCCTCCATCGTCCCTTGCGGCAAAAAGTGAAAAGACCTCACCTTGTCTAAGGATTGTCTCTGGTGGTCTCAGGCTGTAAAGCTTAAAGCTCTTGGCTGGTACTGTCCTGCTGGTCATTCCAACTACATGCAAACTTGGAGACACACAGTCAGAGGCACGTAGCAGACGCTCAATACATTTCTCAGATTTCCCAATTGCCTTCGTGGAGCGGGCGGGTCCCAAGCAGCAGCCGCGCAACTCGCCCCGCCCCATTCCGCTGCCCCGCCCACCCCGTCCGGCTGCCCCGCCCACCCCGTCCGGCTGCCCCGCCCACCCCGTCCGGCTGCCCCGCCCACCCCGTCCGGCTGCCCCGCCCACCCCGTCCGGCTGCCCCGCCCCGTCCAGCTGTCCCGCCCCTCCCCGTCTCGCTCGCCCCGCCCCGTCCCGCTCACCCCGATCGGCTGCCCCGCCCCATCCAGTTGCCCCGCCCCATCCTGCTGCCCCGCCCCTCCACGTCCCGCTCACCCCGTCCGGCTGCCCGCCCCGTCCTGCTCTCCCTGTCCCACTGCCCCACCCCGCCCCGCCCCGATGCTCCGCCCCGCCCCGCCGCCCCGCTGCTCCGCCCCGTCCCGCTCACCCCGCCCCGCCCCCTCCTGGTACCCGGCTGACGGGCAGCGGCTGCCGCCCGCACCATGGGGACGGCGTCGTCGCTCGTGAGCCCCGCAGGCGGGGAGGTGATCGAGGACACGTACGGGGCGGGCGGCGGCGAGGCCTGCGAGATCCCGGTGGAGGTGAAGCCCAAGGCCCGCCTGCTGCGCAGCTCCTTCCGCCGGGGCGCGGGAGCGGCGGCGGGGGCCGGGCCCGGGTCGCTGCCCCGCGGGACGGGCGGCGGCGGGCTGCTGGGGGCCAGCTTCAAGTCCACCGGCTCGTCGGTGCCCGAGCTGGAGTACGCGGCGGCCGAGTACGAGCGGCTGAAGAAGGAGTACGAGATCTTCCGGGTCAGCAAGAACCAGGAGTTGTTGTCCATGGGCCGCCGCGAGGCCAAGCTGGACACGGAGAACAAGCGGCTGCGGGCCGAGCTGCAGGTAACGCGGGGCCCGGGCGCTCGCCGGGGGCGGCCCGACCCCGGGAAACTGAGGCCGGGGGCGGCCTGCCCACGCCGCGCAGCCGCTTGGCTGCACCGCCAGGCTGCACGCTGGACGCCTGACTCCGTCCCTCGTCCGTCCTGTCTCCTCTCCAGAACAAGTGGTTTTCAAAGTTGAGCAGAAACTGCTCCGCGTTTTAATTTGAGGGAACATATACTCTTGGGGTCTAAACTGATTCCTTAACTAACCGCCCTCCTTTCTGTTTCTGGTTCATTCATTCAGACCCCTTGAAGCAATTAGCCTGACAGTGTCTTGGAGCAGCAAATGCCCATCTCCGGGGGCTCCAGGGAAGTATGTTCACCCAAGATACACACAAGACTTTGGTCACAAGCGTTCAAGCAACTCAACACACTCCTCCTAGTAGTTATTAACTCCCTCCCTCAAATTTTACTTACCTCCAAGGTGGGGCTCACGTCTCGGTTTCTTTGTGAAGTTCGATAGGTCTTAGGTTTTAATGATCTTGAAGTGAATTTTTCTGCAAGTCCCCTGATTTTCACCATCTTTACTGCTGTGGATGAAAGTGTTGCCTAGGTGTAGTCAAATTCCCTTAACCCATTTGATTAATTTACTCAAAAACCATTATTGCATGCCCTCCCTGTGGTAGATCTATTTTGACTGGTCCACATAGCCTGTAAAGAGCCAGCCCTGATGGCCTAGTGGTTCAAGTTCCCCACGGTTGTCTGACGCAGCCCAGGTTCGTTTCCTGGTGATGGAACCATACCAGTCATCTGTCAGTAGCCATGCTGTGGCAGGGGCTGACATAGAAGAACTGGAAGGACCTACAACTAGAATATACAGCTTTGGGGAGGAATAAAAAAAAGAGAGGAAGATTGGCAACAGATGTTAGCTCAGGGTGAATCTTTTCTAGCAAAAAAAAAGTTGAAAGTAGTTTTAAAAAAGCATATAAAGCAAGAGATTTCTTCTCTGTGAGCAAAGTTGTGAGACTTTGTGCCATCAGTTTTGGGCTCATCTGAGGGTTGTGGTTTGTTTATTCTCTTTCTTTACTATGGAAGAAATCTAGACAGCCCAAGTGTTCCTGGGCTCATCACAGTAGGAATTGAATAAATACCTCAGACTAATTTTTCTAAAAGGAAGAAGCCTTTTTCCTTCTAGACTAGGGGTTCTAGTCACCCCCCCCCCCCCCCACCATTAGCTGTTGTATAATTAGCGCTGTTATCTGGGAAGACATACTTATCAGCAGTCTATCTGTTGTCTTATCGCTTTTCCTACTGGGCAGTCTTAATGTGCTTGCATGCATAACATGGACCAGATTTCAGATATCAGATTTCATGTGTTCAAGCCACTGTGCAATGGACACTGCACGCTGGAAATAACTGAGATAGAAGTAGAAAAGAAGGCTGGAGCAACCAGGGAAGAGTACAGTAAGGGCTGACAAATGTCACAGTCCCAGGTTCCTCCTGTTAGCAATCCTGATTCCTTATGTAACCCTTTTAGTTCCTTTCTCCCGTATCTAGGCATTAAAAAAACTCTTCTGTATTTGTTTAATCCATTCAGTCAGACGTTTACTGGAGGCCTGCAGTGTGTCAGGCACTGCAAGCACTCCAGGGACAGCAAAATGAGGAAGACATGGAACCAAGGAGCACGTGGTCTCACTGAATTAATTATCCTTCAAGTTAAGCCTTACAAATTGTACTTTTTGTTCTCTTAAAGATGAGAAAACTGAGGTGTAGAGAGGATTAAGAGCTGGTGCAGTATTTCAAAGAAAAAGTATTAATTTCCATTGAAAGCTTAATGTTTAGTGTCTTCATTTACTATAGTTTCTGTGTTTGCAGTTTTTTCATTATGTGTTTGAATAAAACGCCATTAATGCAGTTCTTGATAACTGGTAAAATAGTAAGTAGATTGTTAAAATTCTAAGATATGTAGGATGTTTGTAAGATAATGTAAAACTTGGAGAAATACTAATTTTATTAGAAATAACAATGTAAATTATTCCAGGCACTTCAAAAAACTTATCAGAAGATACTTCGCGAAAAGGAAAGTGCTTTAGAAGCAAAATACCAAGCAATGGAGAGAGCAGCTACATTTGAACATGACAGAGATAAAGTTAAAAGGCAATTCAAGGTAAATTCCTTTTTTTTTTACCTGCAAAGTGACATAGAATAAGAACAGTATATTTTTAAAGTTCCTATAATGCTGCGATGAATAAATAGAAGTAAATGATGTAGGAGTCTTGAAAGTTATAAAAACTAGATAGAGCACTTTTTACATATTCAAGTTGAACCTGGTAAACTTAAGATAGTTTCAAAGAAAAGGTATAAAAGTGAACATCTTAATAGGGATTTTGAAAAAAAAAGGAAAGTGTTCTCTATGGGGGGAAGGCATTTGGAAATGTTTGGGATGTTTTCTCTGGGAGGACACTGCGGGCATTTAGCGGGAGGGGGACAAATCTGCATCCTGCAGTGCGCAAGACAGCCCCACACTAGAGACACGCATCCTGCAAGAATTCCTGTGCGTTCCAGTAAGGGAACAATGAGGTGGAGGTACTTGGATAATTCATCCTACAAAAGAGAAGATCAAGGACTAAACGAATATTGGTTTTATGAATGAAAGATTTTTCCCTTAAAAGCTGATGACACAACTTTTTGATTATGGAAAAGGTTTCAAAATTAAAATTCTTCTTTTAAAGATTTTTAGGGAGACCAAGGAAAATGAAATTCAGGACTTATTGAGGGCCAAGCGAGAGTTGGAGAGCAAGCTTCAGAGGCTACAGGCTCAGGGGATCCAAGTGTTTGATCCTGGGGAGTCTGATTCCGATGACAACTGCACGGATGTTACTGGTAAATTTATTTCCTATTTATGATATTTTGAGCCTTCAGTATAGGTGTAGTGATATTTTAGAGCCAACTTTGAATCCTTTAACCTATAAGTGACTGCTGTTACAGATAGACTTGCACTTTCTCTTTCTCAGCTGTTATGACAGCTCTTTTCCATGAAATCTGTGACGTTGTCAGGGGCTGAGGTTCTTTCTGTCTTGTTGCTCTGCCAACCTTAACTCATAGCTTGTCTCTCTCTCCTCTAAGACGGCTCCTCCAGGTCCCACCGTCACATCTGCCTTTCAGCCAGGGGAAGAGGGAAAGGAATACATTCCTTTCCTTGAAAACACAATCAGAAAGGTATACAGATGCCCCTACTCAAAACCCGTTGGCCAGAACCTCACCTAGGAAGATTGGAAAGTGTAATCATTAGCAGGAGACCCATGTATCTACCTAAAATTTGGGGTTCTGAAACTAAAGGAGAAGGGGAGAATGGATATTGGAAGACAGCTAGTAGTCTCGGCCACATTGTTATTCCCCATAATGATGTATTCTTTGCAACTGTCAGTTAGAATATCTGTATTCTGTTTCACTGAGTGGTTTCCAATGCAGCTTTGTGAACTATTCAAAAAGTTTTTATTTTATAATTAAACATATAAAATAGTTTTTTTTCTAGATCTAACAAAAGCCTGGAATCATAGAATGAAAGGGTCCTCTGTATTCCAAGAAAATATTATTAAAGTGTGACTGATACTGAAAAACAAAAAAGATTCTCTTTTAAAGGTGGTGGAAAAATTCAGTCACTCTCCCATTTATAAAAAACTGTAATTATATTCTTACAAACTGATGCATTTTGGAGTAAAATATGACAACTGACAATTCCTTCTTAATTTGCATTTTATACCATTGGAATCTGACCAGCATCCTGGGACTTTTATTACTAACTTTTGAGAAAAAATATGAAGTGATTCTTATTGGTGTAGAGTGACTAAGAAGATGCTTTTATACCCCTACATTAGTCTTAGTGGTTATTTCAGTATTGACATATGTTAAAATGCATAGTGTTTCAAAATTATTGTATTGTAATTGTCCTGGCAAGTTAAGGAAAGCAAGTTAATATTTCGTTCTAGGTCTTTCTTCATATTTTGATTTAAACATGAAGAAGGAGTGCCTGAGGAAATGTTACTCATTTGAGAGTCAAACATCTACAAATAATAATCTCAGTTTTGCCAGAGGTTTAGCCCAAATACCAGTTTACTTGTAGTTAGTGAAGGATGCCATGTAGATATTCTGGCAAATATAATTTATAAAAAAAAATCAACATGTTCATAAGTACCTATTGATTCAGACATTAATTCTGTTGCTCTTGGAGGTTAAAGAGTATATACTTTTTACATTCTCAGTTTACATCCTAATGAATTACCGATGTTGATTACTGGTGTGCTGGTAATAGTGTTCGTTTGAAATGCTTTCCTTCAGATTTTACATTGATACCTAAACTGTACAGTTGGAAATGTTTCTCAGAATTTTTGTGTGTGGGGTTGTGTTTTTAACTTCTCTCTGTTACTATAATTCCTTTGGTTCTTGTATTCTTTGTTTCTTTTCATCTTTTTTTTAATCCCCTCTTTGAATTTGAGATGATAACTAGAATTATGTTAACCAGCACCTTAGAACTTGCCAGAGGTTGGTGGCAAAGTACTTTCAAAATCATTAAAGTTTGAATAGTTGTTGTATTTACAATATTGTAATATTTTTCTTAAAGTAGAAACTCTGTTCAGGATATGTGATAAGTTTTTGAACATTTACGAATTTGGTTTTCACAAGATAAAATCTCTTGCTGTTACAGCTGCTGGAACCCAGTGTGAATACTGGACTGGCGGAGCCTTGGGAAGTGAGCCGTCCATAGGGAGTATGATCCAGCTTCAGCAGTCCTTCAGGGGCCCTGAGTTCGCCCATAGTTCTATAGACGTGGAAGGACCCTTTGCAAACGTCAACAGAGGTAACACACAGCACTTGCCAATTACCTTGGCTGATGGTAGTGACTGTTCGTGTCCTATAATCTTGTGCTGGGAGACCTACCATCAGCGGAGCATGAGATTTGTATTCTGGGTCTCTTCCAGTGTCAAACCATCTTGCGCTGGTGCTCTCACTGACCAGGGCTGATGAGGTTACATAATTCATATCAGGATCAGATGGTGCTTCCAGGCCAGAATGGCCAATCAGGTTCTAATAACTGAGCTTCTTGTCTGAATTCTTAGGTGATTTAGTTGAACAGTGAGAGTCTAGTGTAGATTAGTGTAGTTTTTCATCTTTCATTCTGCATCTTTGATGGTGTTAAAGGTTAGAGCAGGTTGTGGAGTAGAATACAAAAACCTTAGTTATATAATGTAGTGTTCTTAGTCAAAAGGATGTTTTTGTTATTTTTATATAACTTGGTGTCCAAAACAGTTCTAAGATCTGTTCAGAATTTCAATACCACTGCAGATCTGAGATGTTGTAAGTAGCTCTACTCTTTTTTCTTAAAACTATAAAATTATTTAAATATCTATTAGCAAAATGAAAATCAATTTTTAATTATGCCTTTTGAATTAGTCAAATATGTCTTAAAATGTTCATTCTCAGTAAATGGCATATGATTACTTTTCATTTTATACCATTCTTGAACTTTCTTTCTTTTTCTTTTTTCTTTTTTCTTTTTTTTGCTGAGGAAGATTTGCCCTGAGCTAACAACTGTTGCCAATCTTCCTCTTTTTGCTTGAGGAAGATTCACCCTGACCTAACATCTGTGCTAATCTTCATCCATTTTGTATGTGGGTCACCACCACAGCATGGCCCCTGACAAGTGGGGTAGGTCTGCACCCAGGAATTGAACCCGGACTGCCAAAGTGGAGCATGCCGAACTTAACCATTAGGCCATGGGGCCAGCCCCTTGAACTTTCTTTTTGGCTCAGTATATTTCAAGAATAATAAGTAGGTGAAACCATAGGCTTGCCTTAGAATGTGGGCTCTCCTCAAGTAGCAAATTAACAAAACATCTCATTTAGCATAGTTCCATGACATTTGACTGGAACCACTGGTACCCCAGCAAAGACCACTGGTGGCATTGACTGCTTTAAGCCCCAGGATAGAATTGGAGGTTAGAGAACTGATTGCCTTCTAATATATTATTCTAGAAGCTATATCAGTATTACAAGTGAGATCAGATTCCCTGCTATGACGCCTGTTGTGTTTTTTCAGACTCTTTTTGGAATGATCTTGTCAAATGTTTTCTAATAATTTTTTTCATGAACTGATGAGAAATTTTATTTTCAGATGACTGGGATATTGCTGTGGCTAGTTTATTACAGGTTACTCCCCTGTTTTCACATTCTCTATGGAGTAACACTGTCAGATGTTACCTCATTTATACAGATGAAACCCAGCCCGAAATGGATCTTTTCCTTAAGGTGAGGACTTTTATAAATTCTGTATTCACTGATTTAAAATACAAGTTAATATTGTGTCCTATTTATACTACAACATCTAAACCAAATAGTTTACTACCTACTAGATTATATGCCTTAAAGAACAGGAAGCATCTTGGGCTTTTCTTGCTTAGTATTATCAGTATTTTCAGATTAAGGCCTTGGAACTTTATGCTTTTCAATGCTTCATTACACATTGTGCACAATATTTAAGACCTGTATTAATAGTGCCTGCTTTGGTTTACTATCTGCTAGCTCTGTCCTTGAATCTATTTCAGGTTGTAGCAGAATTGAATCCTTGCCATGGTTTGTAATTTCTCAGGGCAGCCGTTGGGGTTAATGTAAGGCCCACAGCCTGTTTTTATGACCCAGAGCTAAGATTGGTTTTTACCTTTTTAAATGGTTGAAAAAAGTCAAAAGAAGAAGAATATTTTGTGATATGTAAAAATTATATGAAATTCAAATTTCAGGGTCTCTAAATAAAGTTTTGTCGGAAGAGAGCCGCAGTGTTTGATTTACACATCGTCTTTGGCTGCGTTGCACTACAAGAGCAGAATAGATTGAGACAGAGACTAAATGAACCACAAAGGCCTCCGCCAGAACAGCCAAGTTGCTAAGCTATTATTGATTTGTAAAAATTTTGCCATCTGGCCCTTTACCGAAAAAGTTTGCCAACTACTGTTCTAATTGAATTTTAAATAAATCTGCATGTCACATGCTTATACCTGCTATATTAACATCCTCCAGATTGTTGATTGATAAGTTCATTTAACTTTCCTTTTTGATATTACTTGATTTTGGTAAAAAGATAAAATATTTTGAAAACCAGAGCTTCCACTCACTACCTGAATATATGTTATTCCCAAAGACATGTTGAGGGAATTACTAATTTATTGCATAATAATAGTCATCGTTACTTAGTAATTCAATTTGTTATAGACCAACATATTTTTATTTTATCTGTTTGTTTTAGAGTTCTAATATATGTGGTGGACACTTTTTACTGTATAGACCTATGGATTTATATTTTTCACTCTTTATAACAATAAAACAAATCATTTGCAATAATAATAATAAAAATAAACAAATACCAAAGCAAAATAACCTAATATTTTTCTCCAACCGTTTTATGTTGTATTATGAAATAAATCATTTTCTGAGCTAGGAAACAACCAAGTTGCTAAGCTGTTTTTTTTTAATAGAAAACCTTGCCTTTTCTCTTAAAGATTTTCTTTAAAATGTGATTACATATTTTTTTAAATTTTAAATCAGAAAATATCCAACATAACCTGTTCTAAATCATGCTTTTTTATTTTAAGTAGTATGAAGCTGCCTAGATCTTTAATTCAGTAAGCTGTGCTCTTATATGTTTTCATTTGTTTTTAGGACTATTCACCTAAACTTAAAAGAATGTGTGAGACAATGGGATACTTTTTCCATGCTGTGCATTTTCCAATAGATGTTGAAAATCAGTACCTCACTGTAAGAAAATGGGAAATTGAGAAGAGCTCATTAGTTATCTTATTCATTCATTTAACTTTACCAAGGTAAGCTGAAAATTCTGTAACTTACTACAGGAGTTTAACTTGTAAATAGGATTGAGATTGCCAAATGAAGCTGAAAGATAAATTCTAATTGCATTCTTATAACCAAAAACCATCCATGAAATTCAATAAATTCTATGCCTTTTCATAGTTAAATAAAATAAAGAATTGAAAGTTTTGCACTGTTAGGTTTGTTTAGTAGGTCGTAAGATTAACGTCATTAGTGTAAAGATCATTTTAATCAGGGCTCAGCAAACTATGGCGCTGAGCCAAATCCGATCAGCCACCTCTTCTTACAAATAAAGTTTTATTGGAACAAAGCTATGTTCATTCAGCTCTGTATTTTCTGCAGCCGCTTTTACACTACACAGCTGAGTATTTGCAACAGAGACCGTGTGGCCTGCAAAGCCTAAAATGTTTACTAGCTGGCCCTTTAAAACAGAAAATTTGGGGACCCCTGATTTCAATAATCAGCATTAACCTTCATTATTTTCTTTCTTCAGATACAAATTGAGAGGTACTTGAACACTTATATAGGTGTTAAATCATGTTTTTAATTCTCTAAGGAGCTTACTACTTAAATCCAATAAAATGAGCAGTTTTCCTATAATGTGAATATAATCACACCAATGAATCTAGTCTGCAAATAAAGATTTTTTTAATCAATTAGATATTTAGATAGAAGACAAAATAGGTGGAATGAGGGGGTTAATTTTTCTTTCTACATTTGCTATCTGATTGGATTTTACCCTTCCAAAGCATTTTTCTCTCTTTATTGAGGACCAGCTCTGACTTGAACGGTGTCTGGGAGTGTGTGGAGCCCTAAGCTTTCCCAGAGACCCTGCAGTGTAACTCGTCATTGATCCTTAAGACTCTTCCCAGAGGCCAGGGAGCCACCTGGTCAATGAGCCTTCACCCAAAACAAGTTTAAGAATTCCTTCAACTGGATGTCCTTTAGTTGGGTTTTTTTACCTCCTACCCCCTTTTCTTTTCCTGTTTTGTTTTTATATTTATTAAGAAAATATCCTGTTTTATTATTTAATATCTGGGTAATATTTTATCTCAAGTGGTAATACATATCATTTGTTGTTTTTTTCTCTTATTAATTCTTTAATCCTTGAAACCATCTTGTTTTTTTTACCTTATATCCATATTTTGTACATTATTGTACATTATTTTTCTTTTATGTCTGTCTTGAAGCCTGACAGTAGGGGTGGGCTTCAAGCCACACAGGGGCTGGTGGAGGCTTAATTTCTCTCAGGTTGCTCCTTCACCTCTCCTGATGGCTTCCCCGTCTTCCTAAAAGAGGAATCTACAAACAGGTCCCCTGAGCGGTACCCAGTAACCCCTCTGCTTCCCTCCCACCAAGTATTTGAACCAAATCCCAGGCGTCCTATCGTTTCATCTGAGCCCCACATAGGAGTTTTGTAGGGACTGTTTTGAAATAGGAACATGTGGCTAAGTAGAAGGCTCGTTCTTTGGTATCCAGATGGGCCGCAGACTTCCTCCCAAAGTAATAACAAATGAACCGTTGCAGTTCCAGAATTCTGTAGAACATGGTCAGAATGATTTCAACAAGGAAAACTTCTATGGTTCAGATTGATTTAATTGGCAGAGAGATAGGTAATAGAACATTATTTTCTTCTGTTTTGTATTGGGGCTGGTATTTTAGTTGATTATGCAAGGTCTGAATCACGTAATAGCTTTCCCCTGCGTACACACACTAGCTTGCCTCTCTAGACAAACTTTCATTTATTGTTTTTTAGAAAGGGGAATTGGTTGTAATTTTCCTTGTGGTGTAGAAAACACTAGTAGGTTATTCTAAGATTTTTCTAGAATGTAAATAGGAATAGTACAAACTGTAGTTATGGTACCTTGTAGCAAAGTTAGAATTTTTTTAGACTTTAACTCAATTGAGATTTTTACTAGCTATCTAACCTCCCCATCTCCCTCTGGATCTTTCTTATAGTGTATCTTGGGTGTGAAGATTCAGATCATGTATTGGATGAGAAAAATCTACAGGACTAGAGCAGAGAAAAATGTTGAAATCTTGAGGCTGATAATATTTGTGTTTTAACTTGGAAATTGTGTAATTGTAAGCGGAATTAGGTTTTCCATTTATATGCAAAGTCTCATGAGTCTGGTGCATTATTTTGAGCCATGTTTCACAGAATTTTTTTTTTAAGGTATACTTTATGGGTGAGAAAGATTGGCCCTGAGCTAACATCTGTTGCCAATCTTTGTCATTTTTTTTTTTTCCTCCCCAAAGCCCCAGCACATAGTTGTATATCCTACTTGTAAGTCATTCTAGTTCTTCCTTGTGGGATGCTGCCACAGCATGGCTTGATGAGCAGTGCGTAGGTCTGTGCTCAGAATCCAAACTGGCAACCCTGGGCTGCCAAAGTGGAGTGCATGAAATTAACCACTCGGCGACAGGGCCAGCCGCGTAACAGTATTTTTGAGAGTATTTTTTTTATTAGATTAAAAAAGTGAAGGTTGTGTTTGCTTTAAAATTTAATTTAATGCACAATGTATTGTACCTACTTTCACTGTCCACTACGGAACATATTATATTTTAAGACTAAGCTAGACCAGAGCTATGAAATATCCATTTTTAGAAAGCTTCACTTGTTCTGCAGCTGGGCCTTTTCTGGCCACTTGTCATGGTAGTAAAGCCCCGTTATTGGCACTTAGGTTGATTGACTGTTTGCTGCCACAGTGCAGTGTAATACAAGAAATCCTGATTTCCATTCTAGCCTTTTATTGGAAGACTGTGAAGAAGCTTTTCTGAAAAACCCTGAAGGCAAACCGCGATTAATTTATCATCGTTTGGAGGATGGGAAAGTCACTTCTGACTCTGTCCAGCAATTGATTGATCAAGTTTCTAACCTGAACAAGACCAACAAAGCCAAGGTAAAATTCACAGCGTTGTCTTTTAAGAATGTGCTTGGCAGAGGGAAGTGCTGGAGCAATGGCCACGAGGTGGGAGTGAGCCTGGTGAGTTTTCAGAGAGGAAGGAAGCCAGTGTGGCTGGAGCAGAGCGAGTCGGGGGATTAGGAGGAGAGGTAATAGGGGGACGATCGTCAAGAACCTTCGTTTTTTCCCTTGGAGTGAAATGGAGAGCCACGGGAGGACTTTAGACAGCAGCAGAAGAAATTCTACTCTGACACGATCTCTTTGCCTGCTATGCTGAGCGTTGACTGTGCGTTGGAGGGTAGTCGGGGAGGGCAGAGTTGGCGAGCTGTCACAGTCATCCAGGTGAGAGAGGCTGGTGGCTCTGACTAGGGTAGTGGTAGAGGAGGTGATGAAAAACAGTAGGATTCTGGATCAATTTTAGCAGTAGAGCCAACAGATTTCATAACAGATTGGTTGTGGACTATGAGAGAAAGCAAGGAATAAATAGCGATATGTGGCTAAAAAGAGTATGATCTGTGAGTGGACAAATCAGATTCTTTACTGTGCTTTTTTCCCCAAGCAGAGTCCTTCTGTCTTCTGTTAACCAAGGAGTAGTGTAAGGAGGAGCCTTTTTATAGTAACCTTTCCTAAGAGTATTGGGAAAAGGAAAGAACTGATGAAGTGTGGGAAAAGGATTTGATCATCGCTAGATGCATGGCGGGATATATTTTAGAATAGCGATTACAAGATTTTGCGTTACTGCACACTGAGATAACTTGGTAAATGTTTATAGTTAAGAATACAATCAGAAACTACTCTGTGATTTTAACAAAGTTTTAATTTCTCTATGCCCAGCCAGAAAAGATCACGTGTGAATAGAAGCATTTTTCTTTACATCATTTAGTATTGAAAAGATAGCTTGAGACCCGTGTAACCTAGTAAAGAGGCTAAGAGAAAAGAGTACAATTTTATTATAGTTAAACTTCAGAGCCGTTTCATTCTTTGTTTTAATTATTTTAGTATCAGCCTAGTCTTCTATCGGCATAAAGGTGGATTTTGATGTATTTTGAAGGTTGTGTATATTGAGTAGTACGGAAATACATTGGACAAAATTAGGACACATAATCAAAAGAAGGATACTTTTTGTTTTATTGCAACATTGTTCACACTAAAGCCTTGTGTCTCCTTGAACAAGTTACTTAACTTGCCTCAGTTTCCTCTTCTGTACAATGAAGGTAATAATGAGTGTTTCCCACGTAGGGTTGTTGTGAGGATAAATGAGCTAATGTATGGAAAGTACTCAGAACAGTTCCTGACACATAAGCACTATAAAAGTGTTCACCACCACCTCCTCATGTTATTACTGTTTTTTCTTATTGTTGTTAAATTTCTTTTTCCAGATCATTGATCACTCAGGAGATCCTGCAGAGGGAGTATATAAAACTTATATTTATGTGGAAAAGATTATTAAACAGGTAAATATAGATTCTCTGTAAGATTTTATCTAAAATATTTTAAGACTGGTTTCCATAAAGTTGAGTTTTCCAGAGAAAAATCACTTGTTTGTTTTTTTGGAGACAATATCAGGGGAGAGAGCCATCGTTTCTGGTGGGAGTCAGTCCTGTGATATTATCGTGGTATTACTAGTATCATGTATTTTTTTTCTTCTTTTTCTCCCCATGTACCCCCAGTACATAGTTGTGTATTTTTAATTGTGGGTCCTTCTAGTTGTGGCATGTGGGATGCCGCCTCAACGTGGCCTGGTGAGCAGTGCCATGTCTGCACCCCAGATCCGAAACTGGGAAACCCTGGGCCACCGAAGTGGAGCGGGCCAACTTAACCACTCGGCCGCAGGGCTGGGCCCTAGTATCATGTATTTTTATCTCTCATCTGTCTCACAAAGCTATTTGATGCCTCCGTACCTGTTAAGTGTAAAATGGATTACAAAAATGGGAGATAAAAGGAAGTATCTGAGGGAAAATGTTCATCCTATTCAATAGAGAGCCTCCTCAGATTCTGTATGCATCTTGAATTTCTGTAAATTCAAAAAATCTTCCTCGCATTTTTCCACCACACTATTCCTAACAGCAGGGAGGGGTGAAAACACACCTCTCGGGGTCTGAGGTCATGGATCCTAGAGCTGTCTTGAACGGAAAGTTTCTCTGATGTCGCAAGTATTATCTTGAAGATTTATGAGTTATATTTTCTGCTTGATATTATACCCATATTTATTTTTAACACTAGAAATCACTTAAAATTATATATCAGCAAAAATTCTAATAATGATAATAAAAAGAAAAAGAACCCCCTGTCTTCAAGTAAAACGGGCACAAGAGGAAAACATACCATGTTTAGCCTGTGGTTGCCCATACCTGCGGACAGCTCCCCCAGGGTGCCAGAGACCATATTTGAGAAGTAAGGGATTAGATTACTTTTTAAAATTAACTTGCATTGCAAGTATGGAGATTTGTTATCAAAGAAAAAGAGTGAGCCCCAAAACATAATGATAAGACTTCTGGCAACAGGTTTTGTGTAGTGTTCTTTAGTATAAAGATTGACAGTACCAATTTTGATCTTCTCAACAACCTTGTGAACTTTAGGACCAAGATAAATAAAATGAATTGATCAGAATAAATGGCAGTAAGTGAAAATGGACATATTTACCATCTTTACTGCTTGAAGAACAACATATTTTCAGTGACCTGATATAAAAACTGGATATCATAGTGGAGGTATTTGATATGAAGAAACCTCATGTTAGTAGTTAAATTCTTATAAAAATGTAAAGCAGCGTATTTCTTAGGCATTAGCACAATCTTTAAAAGTATTCACCGGCCAGATATAACCAAAGATATTGTATACCCATTTTGCAGAAAACAGATCCCATGGGAGTCAAAAAATCCCCCTAACTTTATTTTTAAGAAAAAAGAGAGGTCTTTGATTTTATTGTTTTAGTATCTCCCTGTTTCTTTTCTTTATTTTTAAGCTAGTGCTTATTTTTCCAGTTGTAAGTTTATTCTTGTAGGTAGTGTGCCCGGCCGGAGGTTTGGACTTGCCCCGTTGGTCGGGTAAGCCGCTTCAGGCGAGCGTGCTGACACTGCTGCAGGTCTTTACGTTCTTCGTTCGTTTTCGTGTGCTTGCTCTTGCTGTTCAGGACATCCTCGGCTTTGAGAACACAGACCTGGAGACTAAGGATTTGGGCAGTGAAGATTCTCTTCCAGAAGAAGATGATTTTGGTGATGTTCTGTGGGACATACATGATGAGCAAGAGCAAATGGAAACTTTTCAACAGGCTTCAAATTCAGCCCATGAGTTGGGATTTGAGAAAGTAAGCATTTGGTGTATTGTTCCAACAAAGATCCATTGCCGCTTAAAGGCTGTATTATGATTGCTTTTTCCCCTAAAGATACTCGAGGTTAGTGATCATGTTAGTGTCTGCCCTCAAGGTTTGATTATCCATGTTGAGATGTGCTTAGGTGTGTATCATATGGAAGATATGTGAGAGTCAAATATACTTAGGAACATCAAACATTTTTAGTTACAGATTAGGATTTATCAACCACATGTTCCTTATGCTACCATCTCCAATCCACCAAACCAAGATTAGGAGAGCTAGGGAACTTGATAAAATAGTAATGCCTGGGGCTGGCCTGGTGGTGCAGCGGTTAAGTTCACATGTTCCGCTTCCGCGGCCTGGGGTTCGCGGGTTGGGATCCCGGGTGTGGACATGGCACCGCTTGGCACGCCATGCTGTGGCAGGCATCCCACATATAAAGTAGAAGAAGATGGGGATGGATGTTAGCTCAGGGCCAGTCTTCCTCATCAAAAAGAGGAGGATTGGCAGCAGATGTTAGCTCAGGGCTAATCTCCCTCAATAAAAAAAAATAGTAACGCCATTTATTCTCCCAATTCTTGGAGGAATCAAAATAGCAAACATTCGGAAAACAAAGCACGGTAGTTAATGCAATGGGCGAATCAGTCCATCAGCATGCTTAAATGTCTAAACCAGTGAACAGAATTTGAAGTGCATGAAGAATCTATGTCCAAGTTCAAAAAATACTTAGTAAAACTTAAAAATTAATGTAGAAACTAATATTTTGAAGACTATTACCATAGCTGTCACTAACAGCTGTATTTTTATAGGACTTTTATAACTTAGTCTATGTTTCTGTCCTGGTTCCACCATTTCCTAACTCTGTATTTTGATCAAGTTACTTTACTCTAAACTTTGACTTTCTTGTCTGTAAAATGGGAATAACCAGTAGTACCTACCTCAAAGGATTGTTGGGACGACTAAACCGGATAATGCATATGAAGCACTTGGCTCAATTCCTGGCTCTTGAGAAATGTCAAACTGTTGTTGTTTTATAAGAGAGTACTGTTATCATTATTTTATAAATGAAGAACCTGATGTTCAGATTGTGGTTTGCTTAAGAGCACACAGGGAGTAGATAGCAGATCCAGGATTTGAACCTAGGTCTTCTGGCTCCAAAGCCTCTGCTCTTTCCTCTCTTGTAAGGGGTCTTAACTTGGGAACCGTGGTTCTATAAATAGGCTTTATGTGGAACCATGAACTAAATTGTTTGGGTTTACGAGGTCGTAAATCAATAAAGCCCTCTGCTTCTTGAGAAGCATCATTGCTATCAGAATTATTTGAGTTTCTGGGAAGATGTTCTGTATTTAGATATGACAAACAGAAAAACTTATTGAAAAATTATACCAAGTAATTACTTATTGTAGTTGCTGGAAATTTCTGCTACCATTAAGCTAGCCACAAACTACTTATTACCAGTTCTTTTAATTCCTCATCAGCTATCATTTAGACCACTCGTACACTTAATAAACATCTCAACCCCCAAGATAACTTTGGAGACTCCTTGGTAACTTCTGAGGTATTTGGGATTTCTGAGCGTGGTTTTTTATAGCTCTTGCAGTTTTTAGTGTCTGGGGAAAGCCTGGCAGATACAGGTTCTTGGACCTTGACTGGCGCTCCCTCAATTTCAGAAAGATGTCAGGTGGCCTGTCCTAACTTGGCTCTCTGCAGCGGGTTGCGAGACTCCAAGGCCCCAGACAAAACCTGCTCTTGTTTGGACCTATTCTCAGAAACCCCTGGAAACTGAAGGGTCTCCAGGGAGGATGTTCTGACCAGGTCAAGGATGCCTGCCAGTGCCCTCAAGGCCTTCTGTGGGACTTCCTGTGGTTTAGGGGCTACAGGGTAATACAGGGGCCTCCCTGCAGCATTCTGCAAAATGTCTGAACACTGCAAAACCCCACGGGGATCTCAAGTGTTGTCCCTCATCTGTTAACTTACAGCAGTACTGTGTGTAGAAGAAATCAGGGCCCATTCTTAGCTTGCTACTTGGGGCGTATTTAGCCATAAAAGTAAGCAGTTAATGAGGGTGTTATTGACTAAAAGTAGATTTCATTTTCTCCAGGGATAGCAGAGGATAATCAGAAGTTGACTCTATTTAGTATTCTAAGAGGCATGTGCTTCCTCACGATTTACATTTGTTTTTGTTTCTAGTATTACCAACGCCTTAATGATCTAGTGGCGGCACCAGCACCGACTCCACCCCTTCTTGTATCTGGAGGACCAGGTTCTGGAAAATCCCTTCTTTTATCAAAGTGGTATGATGCAGAAATTATCATTGTTGTCACTTGAATTACTGAATTCATTCAACAAAATGTATTGTTGCACGTCTGCCCTCCTGCATGGCCTGAACTAAATATTACAAAAGCAAAAAGGAGGGGCCAGCCCCGTGGCCGAGTGCTTAAGTTCGCTCGCTCTGCTGCAGCGGCCCAGGGTTTCGCTGGTTCGGATCCTGGACCCGGACATGGCACCACTCATCAGGCCACATTGAGGCGGCATCCCACATGCCACAACTAGAAGGACCCACAACTAAGATATACAACTATGTACTGGGGGGTTTTGGGGGAGACAAAGCAGGAAAAAAAAAAGATTGGCAACAAAAGCAAAAAGAGTAAAGTAATAGATTCATGCCTTGACGTGTATACAATTTGGATGTTAGTGATAAGACACAGAATGAGAGAGGAAGAGGAAATGGGAGCATTTGTGATTGTACATAAATTATATAGGTCAGAGCTAAAGGAGTGCTGTGTAAGGGGTGGTCAGTATGGCGTGGAATTAGGGAATTACAGAGGGGATGTGCCTTGATTTTCAATTATTGGCTTCATCTTAAAAGTTTCACTGAGATTTTAAATATTTGAAGCAAGACAAAGACTATTTAGAGTGAAATAATTCCTAAAGAATATTGAAATAAAGGATAACTTTTACTATGAATGTAAACTAGTTCTTCAAATTATGGACTAAGGTTCATAAAAACTAATAAATTCTTTTTTAGTTTCATTTTATTTCATGTTATTTAAAAACAAGGAGTAAGAATATTTTCTTTCATTCATAATTATTATTTACACTGAAGAGTTAGCATATGTTTCCTTTTTATTGCTTTTTTATTTAAAGTTATGTTTGCACAGTAATATTTTTGTACTCAACAAAGAAACTTCTTTTTTCCTCTAATAAGATATTTTTAACTAAAGGTTAATGTTCATTTTCCTAATACCTTAACCTCAAACATACACTATTTTGGTTTGCATTAGTGAACATCAACTTGTAATTAAAATGAATCTATAATTTTTGGAAGTTTATTTAAAAGGATCTAAAAGTGGAGAAAAAAACGGAAATTTCCCATGTTTATTCAAAAGTGACTAACCACGTGATTGCTGACAGTGAGGTAGCATTTGATGTTTAATGCATTGTAAATTCCTTATTTGTTGGCTGTAAAGGAGCTTCATCAGTCTTGTGAAAGGTCTTTTTCTTTCAGGATTCAATTACAACAGAAGAATTCCCCTAACACGCTAATTCTTTCTCATTTTGTGGGGAGGCCCATGTCAACCAGCTCAGAGTCTTCCTTGATTATTAAACGATTAACTCTAAAGGTATAGTACGCCATCTTTTGGAATTATCAGGATTTTCTTTTAGATACAGAAATTGTTGGGGCTAAGTACCTGATGATAAACCAATCGTCAATATAACCCATTTGTTTTGGTTTTGTATAAGGTTAAAAATAATACTCAATGCAATGGGGTTCTCTTGGTGACTCAATTTTGGTAAAAAGTAGGAATGGAAATATTTCCCCCCAGCTGCGATAAAGTATAGCTACTTTGATTTGTGTTCTCATCTTGTAGTTGATGCAGCACTCTTGGTCAGTTTCCACTCTGACACTGGATCCCGCCAAGCTTCTGGAAGAATTTCCACGTTGGCTAGAAAAGCTCTCTGCCCGTCATCAAGGCAGTGTCATCATCATTATCGATTCTATAGATCAAGTTCAGGTACTGTTTTCACTTCGTAATCTATTGATACACTCAGAAAGAGACAAAAATATGAGTGATGGCTATAGTAGGCATTTAAATTATATGTTGTGAGAAGAAAATGTTGATGTTGTTTCTATTATTTCTGTTTAATTTCTAGGGAGGAAGCCTGTGGATAAAAAAATGTACCATATGCCAGTAGGTGTTAGTATCTTATTCGGAAAAACCAACTGAATTTACACAACTGGCAAAGATTGTTCATTTTGACAAATTATTAGGGCCTTGACGTTTCCTTAAAGTGTCCAGTGTTCAGATCAGCAATAATAGTGTTTTGCCATTTGTTCTTTTAATATTCTGAGATAAATCGTCCAAAAGTAAGGTTTTATCCTTAATAATAATGAGAAACCTAATGAGAATTTCATTTTCCTTGGGGAGCTATTATTGGGTTGTTTTGAAATGTTTTGAATTAATAGATTGAATTTTGTTTTTATATTTTTAAGCAAGTTGAAAAACACATGAAATGGCTGATAGATCCGCTGCCAGTGAACGTCAGAGTAATTGTTTCTGTGAATGTGGAAACATGCCCTCCAGCATGGAGGTACGATGCTAACTTTAGTTCTTTCAGCTTACATGAAATGTTTTCAGTACTATCAAGGAAAGGTTTTTGATATGTGTTTGTGTTTCTCATATTTTTCATATAAGTGGCAGTGAGGATGGGGAAAGGTGGACGAATTCAAGAAAAGGTGCGATCTATAGGATTTGGTGGGAGGTTAGATCTAGGATGTGAGGGAGAAGGCAGCTGGGATGACTCTCAAGTTTCTGACTTGAGAAATTAAGTAAATTGTGGTTTCATGAACTGAAATAGGAAACACAAAGGATGGGCTTGTTTGTAGAGAAAAGGTCATGAGTTTTATTTTTGGACGTGGTTAGTCTGAGTGACCAGTTGTAGCTCCAAGTAGCAATGTCTAGTGGGCAGTTAAATGGGTAGTTTATGGGTGAGGAAGATAGGGAGAGGGCGGGGAATAATAGACCAGACACCTGTTACCCTGGAATGAGAGCTTACTTTAACAGTCCTCAAAAAAGGGATACAGTGGTTGAATTCTGTAGAACAGTGTTTCTCAACCTATTTTTGTCCCCTTAAGGAACCTTTTTAGATATTTTCTTCCTCATCACCTCCCCCCCTGAAATTTTAATACCACACATATACTATATATGAATTTATATATTTAAACAGATACATGTTTATGTTTGTGCTTTATACATAAAAAGAGTAAGATTTTTTCTCCCCCGACCCCAAAACAATTTTCACCACCCCGGTGAGAATGCATGTTGTTGGATGATTCAATTCCAGTTGGATTACAAGTAACTTGCGGGCAAAGACTGTGTCTTGTACTCTTCCTCATAGGCGCTAATAGCTGTGTTTAGTGTTACGGATAGTGTAGAACATAGAACTAGAAATGTTTTACCACTTCGATGCCTAACGTATATGCTGTTTATTTTATAGAGTCTTTGTTGTGATTAATTGCTGAAAGTAATGACACATGTTAGAATAAATGAAATAATATTACTTAATATGATTAACAGAGATTAGTTTCTTATTTTATGAATGCAGTGTAAAAAATTAATTCTTGTGATGGATTTTGACTTGTGGGTAGATTACGCTTTTGTGAATTATTAGAAGAGAGTTTCATTTTTCTTTTCTTTAAATAAAAGGTTGTGGCCTACACTTCATCTTGATCCTTTAAATCCAAAAGATGCAAAATCTATCATAATTGCAGAATGCCACTCTGTAGACATTAAATTAAGTAAAGAGCAGGTAAGTATTTTTATTTTGCTGCTATCTTTTATTCTCTATGGGCTTTCCTATAAAACACCTTATATGCAACTTAAAATTCCATATAGGAACTCTCTAGTGTTATAAGGAAAATTGAATTTTAGTAATTTCTTTGTTAAATTCATTTGCTCTTAAAGTAATAACGAATATAGAGGAAGGAATAAAAAAGTTGGTCTTAAGGTTTGGTTTACTATATTATATTAAGTGGATGTTTTAAAAGGAAAAAAGCTTTGCACGGGGGCCAGCCCCATGGCTGAGTAGTTAAGTTTGCGTGCTCCGCTTCAGCGGCCCAGGGTTTCGCTGGTTTGGATCCGGGGTGCAGACCTGGCACTGCTCATCAAGCTATGCTGAGGTGGCATCCCACATAGCAGAGCCAGAATGACCTACAACTGGGATATACAACTATGTACTGGGGAGCTTTGGGGAGAAGAAGAAAAAAAAAAAGAAGAAGATGGGCAACAGATGTTAGCTCAGGTGCCAGTCTTTAGAAAGAAAAAGGTTTGCATGTCGCCCCACGTCTGTGGCCCGCCTCCACAAGGCAGTGCTGCTGCTGATGAGATGGCAGGAACCCTGTCACTTCTGCAGGAATATTTGTTGATGGCTCCACAGTAAAGACCGCTTAATTCCAGGGTGGTTTTTGTATTTTTGTCTTGTTCTTGGGTAAACTGGTGCAGGAGAAGAAGCTAGAACGACATTGTCGTTCTGCTGCAACCTGTAATGCCCTTTATGTCACCCTTTTCGGCAAAATGATCGCGCGGTAAGTGGCGGTGATTTTACATGATCTGCATGTTTTGTGTTGGCTGCAGACCACTTCCTCACCCTGTGAGATGGAGAACTGATCGTTAGGACAGTCTCTTGGGCCATTCAGATTGTGTTTATTCTAACAGCAATACTAACGTCCTGTGAGTGTGTGGCTTAGCACTGAAGACTGATAGCCCATGAATTATCAGAACTTGTTGGATCTGTTTGTCAAATTTTCATCACACTAACCTTTTCCTACTGGGGGTTGCAAAGGAAGGCCGTCTTCACCCTCTTTTGGGGCACACGAGGCCTCTAGCTTTGAGAAAGTAAGGAGACAACAGAGGTATAAAAATGTTGTTTCAGGGGCTGGCCCGGTGGCGCAGCGGTTAAGTTCACACGTTCCACTTCGGCGGCCCGGGGTTTGCCAGTTCAGGTCCCGGGTGCGGACATGGCACCGCTTGGCTCGCCATGCTGTGGTAGGCATCCCACATATAATGTAGAGGAAGATGGGCACGGATGTTTGCTCAGGGCCAGGCTTCCTCATCAAAAAGGAAAATTGGCAGCAGTTAGCTCAAGGCTAATCTTCCTCAAATAAAAAAAAAAAAGTTTTTCAGGTGTCCTTAAATATTGGTAGGTAGGTATGTAGGTAGGAATTTTTAATTGTCTCTATTCTCAAATCCTAGGAATCTTTTCATTTTAAAATAGTTCTTCTATTTTCGATATCCATCAGTAATTTGCCTTTAGATAAACCTTAGGAACTTTTGCTACTTTTATTTCTTCTTCAGGACAGCCTCACCCTACTTTGTTTGTTTCTTCACAATCAGAGGTAAAAAACATTAATACTTTTGATGGTATCCATCACAATAGATAGTAATCCTAGCACAACTCATGTTCTAGACGCTGAATCTAGTACTCTTGTCTCTTAATTCCGCATTCTCATCTCAGGCATCAAACTTAAAATGAAAAAATCCTCTACAGCTTTGCCTCACCCATGATATTTCCAGTGTCCTTTCCCACTGTTCCCAGAGTTGTGCAGTGAGTCTGGCCTCTGTGAGCACCTGTGGCTTGCATAGGTATATGCAAGAGTGTGAGGCACTCTCCATACATTTCATAGCACAGTCATGCGTTGCTTACTGACGTTTTGGTCAACAACGGACCGCATATCTGACGGTGGTCCCATAAGATTAGTACCATACAGCCTAGGTGTGTAGTGGGCTAGACCATCTAGGTGTGTGTGAGTACACTTTACGATGTTCGCACGACGAAATCGCTTAACAATGCATTTCTTAGAACATATCCCCTTCATTAAGTGATGCACAACCGTATTTATTGAAATCATCTATTTTAAGAGGGACTGTGGACCATTTTGGTTTGTTTTTTTTCCTCCTTTCTGTGTATCTTTATATTTAAAAAGGAAACTACTGGTAAATATGATGTAATATTTTAAAACAAACCCCCATTTAGTGATTTTCTTTAGCTTGATGTTTTCCAAATTCTGGCTCTAAACAAATTTAATTTGCATGGCTAACTAACTAATAATGCTTATTTGTAATTATTTTCCTGCTTCCTGTATGTAGGTGGCATGCTTCTATATGATCAGAACCATGTCTTACTCATTTTTATGTTCCATAATGTGTAGTAATTGCTTGACATATAGTAAGTCCAAGCATATGTTTATTAAATTGAATTAAATGGTATACTAAAATAAATTTGATGACTCTAGGAGGCTCATAAAACTACCATTTTCCTGTATCATGTTTTATTGAATTCCTGTTATTATCAGTTATAGTACAAAAAATAGAGATAAAATAAAGCATTGTTTTTATTTACTACAAATTTTTCACAGACGTTGACTGCAAGAGATTAAATCTATTCTCAATTCCAACAGTGCTGGCAGAGCAAGCAATTTAGATAAAATCCTTCATCAGTGTTTCCAGTGTCAAGATACTGTCTCATTATATAGACTTGTTCTGCGATCTATCCAGGAGTCCATGGCAAATGATATGGATAAAGAACTAATGAAACAGGTAAAGTATAATAAACTTATCAAAGAAAAATTATTTTGCCTTGTTTGTATTTGTGTGTCAATTGAAGTAAATAGCAATTCTTTTTAAATGTTGCTTAAATATGTTTCAAGCACATACAGGAATACTTGCAGCCATAGTGTGCTTGTGGCCAGAAGTGAAATCTCAGGAAATTTGCCTTTTCCTGATAATCAGTGAGATTTTTCAACCTTTCATTTTTATTGGCTATTCTTATTTCCTCTTATGTGAATTGGTGGTTCAAGTCCTTTACACATTTTTTAATGGAGCTGTTTATCTTTTTTGTATTGATCTATATAGTTCTTAAATGTTCTGCCTACTGAATAAAAATCCTTTGTTATAGTTTGCAAATAAATGTCTTTTTCCTGTTTGTTTCTTGTCCTTTAACTTTATGGTGTAATTCATCATACAAAGTTTTGTTTTCATGAAGTCAGATTTATCAACAGTTTATTTTATGGTTTATGCCTGTTGTGTCTTGTTTAAAAAATTATTTGCTATCATAAAAGTGTTCTAATATATATTTTTTTCCTTCACAATATTTTATAGTTTGGTTCTTCATGTGTAAATCCTTAATTCATGTTTATTTATTTTTGTTTATTGTATGAAGGAATCTACTTTTTAATCTTTTATCATATGGCTAGCTAATTTCATTTTCGTATGTACTATAGTACAACTTCTCTACTGATTTGGAATGCCACGTGTCAAATATCAAGCTCACGTATCAACACAAGTCTGTTTTCTAGGCTCTTCTGTTCCAATTTTGCCTATTTCTGGCCAATACCACAGTGTCTTCACTATTAGAACTTTAAAGCAAGCTTTGATATTTCCTTGGGCAAACCCCCTCTTGTTACTCTTCTTCACAATTGTCTTGGCTAATTTCCCATATGTATTTTAGAATTGGCTCAGCAAGTGCCATGGGAACTTATTTTGGAATTTTAATTGGAATAGCATTGAACTTAGAAATTAAGTTGGGGAAAATTACGATATAATTCTGTGGAAAACTAAATAGCTCTCCATTTATTTAGTCATCTTCTTTAATGCTTTTTAATAATGTTTTATCTTCTTCCTCATAAAGGTCCTGCACGTCTTTTAAGATTTGTTTCTAAGGACTCTATACTCAAAATAACATCTTTAAATTGTTTTTTGCTAGCATATTCAATTTTGGTTTTTGAAAATTCATTTTATATCTGGCAACCTTGCTGAACTCATGGTTTGAATGTGGATCTATTTTTATGTTAATTTCTCAGCTTGGGGCTTCCTGGGGTTTTGACTTTCCACCCTACCCCAAAGCCCACAATGTCTGTGGGCTGACATTTTCCTCGTGCGCCCCTTCACTGAGGGTACAGCTTTTGGAAGGTCCTAGTGTTGGCAGGCATTCTAGTTCCAACTCCTCACCTCATGGGGTTTAAGAGCTCACCTTCCATCCCCATTTTGGGTGTGAAAACCCAATTCCTTAAGTACAGGGGCTGCTTTCTGTCCTCTCTTGCTACTTCCCCCAGGGACAGCAGCTCCAGCACGTAGCCCTCTGGTTTTCAGTTTCCTATTCATTTTTGGCACCTGGGGGATTTCCCTCTCTTTTTTGCAGGTTCAACTATACTTTTAGAAATGTTTTATGTTGTCTGATATTAACAGGCATTTGTAGTAGGAAGGCCACTTTCTTCTAGCATCTTCCCAGAATTGGAACTCTGTTGTTACTTTTAATAATACATTGCCTGAAGTTTTAATTTTCACCAAATTTTTGTTGTATATGTGTTGTCTTTGGTGTGCTAGATTTTATATATAATGGTCTTATTGTTAATTAATATTTTTTGGAAAGTGTGTTTTATTCTAAGAAATCTGTTTCTTGCTTTATTCAATCATTTGAACTGTATGTTTGAATAAGAAGTTAATAAGCTTAAAGAATTACGGAAATTTTAATAGCTGTTACTTATAGAGGTGCTTTTTGTTTGTTTGTTTTAAAGATTTTATTTTTCCTTTTTCTCCCCAAAGCCTCCCAGTACATTGTTGTGTATTTTTAGTTGTGGGTCCTTCTAGTTGTGGCATGTGGGATGCCGCCTCAACATGGCCTGATGAGCGGTGCCATGTCCGCACCCAGGATCCAAAACCGGCAAAACCCTGGGCCGCTGAAGCGGAGCATGCAAACTTAACCACTCAGCCACGGGGCCGTCCCCTAGAGGTGCTTTTTGATCATTGTTAATTCATTTCTCTACCTAGATTCTCTGCCTCGTAAATGTTAGTCACAATGGTGTGAGTGAGTCAGAACTGATGGAACTCTATCCTGAGATGACCTGGGCTGTCTTGACCTCCCTTATTCACAGTTTACACAAAATGTGTTTGTTGACATATGGTTGTGGCCTGCTCAAGTTTCAACATCTACAGGTAAATGTTATTTTAATAAGGTTTTTAATTTATAAATGTCAGCATATCATTGCATGCTGTATTATGCTATACCATGCTATTTTAAATGTTTCAATTATCAGACAAAATTGAAATCTGAAATTTGGCATTGCAAATTTTTTTTGCAATGGTTTTAGGTTAGATGTAAAATTTGGCTAATATTATTCTTATGTGTTACCTTTAAGTGATGGCTATTACTTTAAAAGGTAGCTTCTTTCTGGAAGAGGAAAAATATTTTTTTCCATTTTATGTTTCATTGAGTTGCTGGTATAATTGTCTGTGTATTAAGAGCTTGGACTCTGTAAGTCAGCGTGCCTGCATTCATAACCCAGCTCTTCACAGCTGAATAGCTGTGTAACCTGGGGCAAGTTCTTTAAGCCTTGGCAGACTTTTCCAGCTTACCACAGGGGTTATAAAGATAATTAATTGAGATGGTCCTTGATCCTTGTGAGGCACTAGACATGATGTCTAGCACACAGTAGTAAATGTTTAGGAAATATTGACCAACATAATTCTTATTATCTGCAATGCCATGGTTGATTTATATATGCATACAAATGCAACTGAGTCTTTCATTTGAGCATGCTGTATTGTATTTGTGGGTGTGAAATGTATTTTTACCGGCTTATCTTTCTCTTTTATTGTATATTGTTTAAATATAATTTACTTTTTAGTACTCTTTCAACCCACGTTTCTGAGATTTTTAATGTATTAACTAGAAGTTTAGATTAAGTTGTGTTTTGAGTTCTTAAAATATTAGTATAGGAATTTTTGTTCTCGTATCAGTTTATCACATAAATATATCCTGAATTTTAAAATATTCTAGTGCCATTTCTATTATACAACTATAAAATTGAAATAATTGTAAATTCCTTTTACAAACTCACTGTTAGATTTACAGAAAATAGAGTGCAATATTTTTTCTTTTTCTCTCTAGGCTTGGGAAACAGTGAGGCTGGAGTACCTGGAAGGTACCACCATCATTCCTTCTTATAGGCAGAAGCTAATCAACTATTTCACTGTGCAGCTAAGGTACTACACATGCCCATGTTGTTCTTCTGTAACTTCTGCCACACATTCTACCTCTGCGTCCTTACTTCTCATTCTTAGCTTATAACTTAAAGTATAAAAATCTAATTATTACAACACAGATTAAATCCTCTCCCTATTCTGTTAATGTCAAAAGAACAAAACATGATTATGTAAGCCTTTTTAAGACTAGGCTAAAGATTTAAACTTAAGTAAAATCAGTGCAGGATCATTTTTTAATTTTTATTTTATTCCAGTTAAATAGTTTAAAAATATATGTGTGTCTATGTGTACTTGTGTGTGTATATTTGGATCCACTGAGGGTTTTTTTAGAGTTTGGTTGGTAGCCCTGAATATCACTTTAATTTCATAGTTAAGTGGTAAAGTTTCTGATTTTGATAAAGAGTCAGAGATATATGGTAAATATGCTTTTCTTCCTTCAGCATGTGTCTGAAGCCTTTGGAAGTGATGTCATTGTAGGGCAGTGTTACTGAGTGTGCCCCCTTTCTCTCCTGATAGTCAGGACCGCGTGACCTGGAGGAGTGCGGATGAGCTCCCGTGGCTGTTTCAGCAGCA
This sequence comes from Equus caballus, assembly GCF_041296265.1. NCBI lineage: Eukaryota > Metazoa > Chordata > Mammalia > Perissodactyla > Equidae > Equus > Equus caballus. The sequence continues at coordinate 79,897,592 of NC_091699.1, read as the reverse complement.
GGGAAGTAAACAGAAGTTGCACGATTGCCTTCTCAATCTCTTTGTGTCTCAAAACCTTTATAAAAGGTAAGAAACTTATTTGTAGAACACCTTTCCTCAGAAAAACAAATTTAAATGTTTGTTCAGCATAACAAAGCAAAATGGCATTTTTAGTTTAAAAATTAGTCCAGTTGCAGTGGTACCTGAAATTTAAAACAATGTGGGGGAAATTTAGGACAATTTGCGAATTGCCATAAGAGCTACTTTTTCCAAGAGGAATAGTAAAAAAGATTGAGTAGTGCTGCTTCATAGAGTCAGAGCTGGAATGATCCTGAGACAGCTTTATATCTTAATCTTGCATTTAAAAGCAGGTTGGAATCAAATCACCCGGAGAGGTGGTTCGTGATCTCTGACTCTCGGGGCCTTCAGATATCTCAGAGTGCAGCCTTCACAATAGGCTTTGGGCTCCACGGAGAATCTCACAGGTGTTGAATTTAAAGAAAGGATTACCCTTTTCCATAAATATATTGTTTGTCTCTTCTGGTATGTTTGGATCTCCAGTGGCAGAACCACCTTCTTATGAGCCCAGCTTCTGACCTGCTAAGCCTCATGAGGGGGTTTTTCTGTCTCACTTAGAAATTTAGACATTTCTCATAATATAGCTTCGTACTTTGGTTTTTTGCTCCTGAGTGAACTCTCTCAAATTTCTTTGTTGTACCTCCTAAATTATTTATGATCTTCATTCCAATTTTTCATGATTCCTTTGAAATTGATTCGTTCTTTAGTCTACCAGCTCTCCCATCCTACTTAATATCAACCACAGATGAGTAAGCTGACTTTTATCATTCAATTCCTTGATGAAAATACACCAAAGCAGATATTCTAAGTTCGCCCGGTTTCATTAGTTTCTTCTGTTCTAATTTCTGTCATTTAAAACAAGTTTTTGGGTGAACTCAGCAGTTGGCTGCAAAGCATGAAATGTCTAAAAAGGAATCCGATAGACTTGCACTGGGAGTAGCCATATCATATGAATGGTAACAGCCAACACTATGGAGTGCTTGCTGTGTGCCGTCATTTCGTGGTCACACCTGAGGCAGGTAGTGTCGGTGTCCCCATTTCTGCAGATGAGGATGATGAGACGTCAGAGGTCAGACAGCCTGCATGTGATCAGGCAGCCAGAAAGCCGTGGGTGCAGGTGGCCATGCGGCCAAGTCGCAGTCTCACCTCACTACACTGCACTTGCCGACTAATAAATTGTCGATAGCTTGAAATGCATTCTGGCGTTTTCATGCAATAGTGGGTTTTAAAGTTTGTTTCTCATTAAATTACTGTTATGTGTTGAAACAGAGGACACTTTGCCGAGTTGCTGAGTTACTGGCAGTTTGTTGGCAAAGACAAAAGCGCGATGGCAGCAGAGTACTTTGATTCCTTGAAGCAGTATGAGAAAAACTGTGAAGGCGAGGAGAACATGATTTGCTTAGCAGACCTTTATGAAACCCTGGGGCGATTTCTCAAGGATCTAGGCCTTCTCAGTCAGGTAACCTCAGCAGGGAGTCAGAGACTGTGGGGTTTCCATGTTACTCTTCCCTCCTTTCCGGGAGTTAATGCAGCTTTCCTGTGTTATGCTAATCAGATGGCAGATCTTACAGCATTCCACTCACTCTAATTGGCCTTTGGCCTTTTTTTCCCCTTCAGGCTGTGGTGCCTTTGCAGAGGTCTCTAGAAATTCGGGAAACAGCTTTAGATCCAGATCACCCAAGAGTAGCTCAGTCCCTCCACCAGCTAGCAAGTGTGTACGTGCAGTGGAAGAAGTTTGGCAATGCAGAACAACTGTATAAACAGGCATTGGAAATCTCAGAAAACGCCTACGGTGCAGACCATCCACAGATTGCTCGTGAACTTGAGGCACTTGCAACTTTGTACCAGAAACAAAATAAGTAAGATTTAGATCAGTAATGCTCTGGTTTTATGACAGGGAGTTAACAGTTCTTAATGTACTTATGAGGTAGGCTTTGTTCTGTGGCCGTGTACTTTTCCTTATGCTTTGTTCTTTTGACTCCACCATGTTCAAATATTATTCTTAGTCTGGGTCTTCATGGGGTAAACAGAAAGTTAGAACTACAAGATTCGTCTCTGTTTGAAGCTGTGTGGAGGATAGAGCATGGACTTTGGAGTCATATAGTTGAGTTTGAATCCAGGCTCCTTCACTGACTATATTGAGTGTGTTACTAATAGAGAGAGTGGCAAACCATTGTCTGTAAGCCAAGTACAGACAGCCCTAGGTTTGTAAATAAGGTTGTATTGGAACACAGCCACATTTTTTCATTTACATATGGTCTATGGTTGCTTCCATGCCTCAATAGCAGAGTTCCGTAATTACAACAGAGACCATGTAGCCCACAAAGCCTAAAATGTTACTGTCTAGCCCTTTAGAGAGAAAGTTTGCCTATCCCAGGTATAATAAAAAGTCTCCCATACCTATTAGGTTCCCACTGAGTGGCATTTCTTCCTCTATCAGAAGTCATTTCTTTTGCTCCATCATGAGTGATACATATGGGAATTTTTTCTCTTAACTTCTAGAAGTAGCATTTCACACAAATTTTGTGTGAATTTCACATTTACGTTTTGACCAAAAATTAGCCTGTGCGGAAGAAGATAATATAGCAAACTAAAATTTTGGATTTGCATTTAGTTAGGTTGCCCTTTAGAGACTCAAAATGAGTTAAATCAGCTACTTGGAGGACTAGATTTATTTGTCAGATTTTGCTATGAAGATTTTTATTAAAGATTTTTAATTTCATGTGACTATCTTCTAGAAATAATGCTGTATTTAATTACCAAAAAAGGCTTCACACTAGTGCTTTCATTTCACTGAAGTATGATACTTTGGACATATGTTTCTTTCATTTGACTTTACTTTTTTTTTTTAAGGTATGAACAAGCTGAACATTTTAGGAAAAAATCCTTTAAAATTCGTCAGAAAGCTACAAGGAGAAAAGGCAACTTGGTAATGAAAGATTTCTTTTGTGTTGTGTTTTGAACCAAAGGGGAAAAGAGCATCTCTGAATATCATAATATAGATCCATAAACCTCACATGTTTAAGAACTTTAAAGCGACTTCCAAAAAAGTACTGATTAACCTTCTCTTATTTATAATATGTTTAAATATTAGTACTACTGAGAAGAGCTCAGTAAACTTTTGAAAAGTGGAACCTGTATACTGTGGTAATCATTTGATAAACACCATGTTGTACACCTTAAACTTTACAATGTTATATGTCAATAATATCCCGGTAAAGCTGGGAAATTTTTTTTTAATTTTTAAAAATGGAACTATAAAGTTAACTTGAAGGTTAGATTTGGGAAGATGGACTTTAAAGCTGCTTCAATTCTTTTCTTTAAAGGTTTGGAAAAGGGAATAAAAGAAATTTAGTCAACGTTTTATATTAGATTCAAATTTGAAGAAATTCTTACTGTTGAGCACAAAAAAATTTTTTCATTTTTCTAAACTGCTGATAAAATCTAAATATAGTATGTTTAACTTAAAATGCTTTGTGCAATTTTTTATTGAAATATATTCGACATATAACATTGTATAAATTTAAGAGGTACAACATGTTGATTTGATACATTTATATATTGTGTTATGGTTGCCATTGTAGCGATAGTTAGCACCTCTATCATGTCATAATTATCATTTCTTTTTTGTGGTGGGAATAATTAAGATGCTGGTCTCTCAGCAAGTTTGATGATTATAATACAATATTGTTGTCTACATTCACTATACGGTGCATTCAATCTCCACGACTTATTTTTCTACTAGTTACACGTGCTAAGTGCGGTTGTAAGTACCTGATTTTTCGTTTAGCAATGTGGAGTTGGTAAATATCTGCAAGTTAATTGTTTCCTGATCTTTTTGAACTACTTTGGGATTCAACTCACTTTGCTAAAGTATAATTGTTTTCACAAAATAGTTTTTAATGAATTTTAGAATGAGATGACTTGTGGGAAGTATGTGTATTTTCAATAACCATTAGATTAATTCAGCATGATTCTTAAAATAAGTGTAACCTACTTTAAAGGGAACAAAAAGAGAAGGACTTTAGAACCCCAGCATATTGCTTCAGAATCAGACTGCACTCACTCAGTGACTGTGAATTTTTTGTGTTTGCTCCAGTATGGATTTGCCCTTTTACGTAGACGGGCCCTGCAGTTAGAAGAGCTGACGTTAGGTAAGGACACACCTGACAATGCTCGGACTCTCAATGAACTGGGCGTTCTCTACTATCTGCAGAATAACCTAGAGTGAGTACCATGGTGTTAATAAGAAAAACAGTATCCATTTTGTCTCCCAGATGCGAAGCTGTTTTACATTTCTATCAAGTCAAGCTAGAAAAAATTGATAGAAACCATGCCACATTTTATGTATGTTAAGAACATAGCCACACTTAACAAAGACCTTAGCATTGTCTCTGCTGTTTCCTTTCATGTTTTCTTTAGCAACTAAAAAGTTATTCTGTAGCTTCCCTAGTATGTTTTATATGTTTGTGAAAAGTAAGTTTGTGTAGATATTGTGCATGAGACCTCCCAGAAGAAGAAACCTGGCCCTAAGGGAGAATAAAGAATGTAGATGGCTGCTAGTTTTAGTCTTAGTTTATATGATTTAAAAGACACAAAAAGGCGTTCATATTTATACTTTCTGAAAAAGAAGTGTTTTGGGACTTCTTTGGATGTCAGAAAAGTATAACAAATTTGACACTTGGAATAACAGAAAAATTTAACAGATATTTAGCCCACTTCACAAAGTGTTCTTTTATTTAAAATTATTTACCCATTCATCCATTGATGAGCACTTACTGTTGCTTCCAAGTCTCGGCTACTGTGAATAATGCTGCAGTGAACATAAGGGTGCATATATTTTTTTGAATTAGTGTTTTCATGTTCTTTGGCTAAATACCCAGAAGTAGAATAGTTGGATCATATGGTGTTTCTATTTTTAATTTTTTGAGAAATTTCCATACTGTTTTCCATAGTGGCTGCACCAGTTTATATTCCCACCAGCGGTGTATGAGAGTTCCCTTTTCTCCACATCTTCTCTAACACTTGTTATTTCTTGTCTTTTTAATAATAGCCATTCTGACAGCCGTGAGGTGACCTCTCATTGTAGTTTTCATTTTGTATTTCTTTAATAATTAGTGATGGTGAACATATTTTCATATGCCTGTTGGCCATCTGTATATCTTCTTTGGAAAAAATGTCTGTTCATATCCTCCGCCCATTTTTTTATCGAGTTGTTTTTTGTTTTTGAGTTCTATAAGTTCTTTATATATTTTGGATATTAACTCCTTAGACATATGAATTGCAAAATATCTTCTGATAAAGAAGATGTGGTATTACTTAGCCATTAAAAAAAGAAATTTTGCCATTTGTGACAACATGGATGGACCTTGAAGGTATTATGCTAACTGAAATAAGTCAGACTGAGAGAGACAATTACCATATGATTTCATTCCTATGTGGAAGATAAACTAACACATAGATACAGAGAACAGATTGGTGGCTACCAGAGGGGAAGGGGGTCGGGGGCTGGGCAAAAGGGCACATATGTATGGTGATGGATGGCAACTAGACTTTTGGTGGGGAACACAATGTAGTCTATACAGAAGTCAAAATATAATGATGTACACATGAAATTTATATAATGTTATAAACCAATGTTACCTCAATAAAAAAAAATTATTTAGTATTAACTCCAAAGGGAGAAAGAGTGAACACCAAAATCTTTAAGTTACGTCTAATAATATTAAAGGTGTGAAGTTTGTTTTGGAAAATATTTATGGGCTTGTCTTTAAGAAGTGGAGAATTGAGGCAATCATCCAGATATTTTAGGCCCTCACACTACCAGGAAAGCATTTTTAATTTTTGGAAAAGGGAGGGAAGGGATGAGAAGTGGGAAAGAGGGAGAGAAGATTTTGAGCTGAATCTTTCATTTTAACTACCTTGGACTTAAGAATAAAAGCACTTCAGTTCTCCATGTAACTAGGGCTAGGAGTTCTCACTTCTAGAGAATAAATTGTTTAAACCATTTTGGGCTTTTGTTCACAGAACAGCTGACCAGTTTCTGAAGCGTTCCTTAGAAATGAGGGAGCGAGTTCTAGGACCAGATCACCCTGACTGTGCCCAGTCTTTGAATAATCTGGCGGCTCTATGCAATGAAAAGAAACAGTATGATAAAGCGGAAGAACTTTATGAAAGAGCGTTAGACATTCGGAGGCGAGCATTAGCTCCTGATCACCCTTCTTTGGCTTATACAGTGAAGCATCTTGCAATCTTATATAAGAAAATGGTAAGTACTCCTTGGCATGCTTACACATGTGTTTTATAATATATCAATAAAGCCATAATTACTATCAGCAAAATAATTTGTCTTCTGATTGATAGATTATTTTCTGTGAGCTTTTAAATCATAATGATTTAATTTTTTAACAAATAGCTGAGTTAAAACATTTAACAATATTATTTCAGACTTAAGGTACAGGTTTGGTTTTGTTAAATACAGTCCAAATACAAGTGTATTCATCAGCATTCTAATTAGAAGCTCTGAATTCAGCCAGTGTTAAGTTGCCATAAACATGACAAATCGCCCAGTGCAGGGCTGAAGGCGGCATCTTTGTAGTCGATTAAATGAGCATTTTAATTTCACTCTTTTTCTTTGCCTACAATTAAACGTAACCCTTCTTTGATGTAGCGTTCTAGCCTGAGTGATGTTTGGAATTTTTATAGCTTTTCTCCAGAAAAGTGCCAGAGAAGTCTGCTTTCATTCAGCACAGTCAGAGCCACACAGACTCGGTGGACTTTGCTTGTGAGACCCTGGCTGGTCCTCTGGCACTGAAGTTGACGTTTTAGCAAGAAGGATCTGTTGTTGCTATTTCTGCCAACTTTCAAGTAAAAAGAAATATTTAGAAAAATCTGGAAGGGATTTGATGGGAAATGAATTTTCATTTTGATTCCATTTCTAAATTATATATAGTAGCAAACATACTTTAACTGGCATGTTTTTACTTCACCAGAAACAGTGAGTAATAATGGGTGATCCTAAAGGGCTCTCTGAATTATCATAGGAAGTGTTTTTACATTCAATATAGCTTTACCTACATATCCTATTAGATTGCAATTATCTAGAAACTTCACCATTAAACTGGGAGGAAACGCTTCTGAATTTTTTTTCTCAAAATTACTTTTTAATACAAAATTTTATTTATGGAAAAAGCTCTGATCAGATGGTATTTATTGCTGTAATATTTTTGTTAGACTTCACTTTTGTTTTCTAGGGGAAACTTGACAAAGCTGTACCTTTGTATGAGCTGGCTGTTGAAATTCGGCAGAAATCCTTTGGCCCAAAGCACCCTAGCGTAGCAACTGCCTTGGTGAACCTAGCTGTTCTCCACAGCCAAATGGTAAGTTCCCACACCTTAACTCTTTATAAATGAATAGTTTTAAGGTGTGAAATATAGGTAAACATGAACAGATATGGCACAGTAAAAATAATTCAAGGAAATTTAAGATTATTTACCTACTAATGCTTCCTTTAGTACTGGAGAAATCATCCAAGTTCCATTTGCAAGATAGTCACTTCCTCCTAGTGTCAACACCGACTGAGCGTTCAGTTCATTTTTAAATTCTGGAGACTCCCTACATCTCTATAGCTAATTTTGTCTTTAAGCTGTGGCGTTTGCCTGTGATGGGTGAGAAATAGGTGTGGTACTCACTGGGCAATAAAGAAACAGGTTTGTGCATACATAATTGGATTAAGATTGGTGGTTAACAAGCCAGGTCTAAAACACAGGTTTCCACCTTTCTACTATACTGCTTCTCCCATTATGATTATTCATATATTAATCTGTTGTACATCTAGTAGGAGGATATTAACATTTTTAAAGTGCTTACGCAAGTAAGTCAGCTTAGTCTAGAATATATTAATAGTAATTTCAGAAACCACTGTGCTCAAGTGAGCGTTACTTTTTTTATTAAGAAAAAACACATTGAAGCTTTGCCATTATATGAAAGAGCATTAAAGATTTACGAAGACAGCCTGGGTCGGATGCATCCTCGAGTTGGAGAAACATTAAAAAATTTAGCTGTGCTTAGGTAAGAATTTTTCATTTTCCTCATACAGCCAAACTCCCTTTTAGAACACCTTTACTTATCATAGAACAAAATATTTATTGTTGAATAGGTTTTTTCTTGGAGGCTGGAGGGGTCGTTATTGGTTGATCTACAAGAAATACTAAAGTAGTATCCAGAAGCAAAATGAAGGCTGCGTGATCTATTTTGTAGAGGAGTGTATCATGACAGTAGTGAAGGAAGGTTTACATTTGCAAGTAACCAGCTCTGCGGGTAATCCTCAGAGCTAATTTACCATTCAGTACGTGTTGACTTTGCTTTGTGTTTGTTTATCTCAGGATGCAGAGAATAGCTAACTTCCCTTAGCCATCTCACTGCATCCATTACAACGTGGTCTTAATGGTGTCCGCGAGACACTGAAATGTTCCTTAGTAGTACAGATAGAAAGGAGAACAGTTTGGGTATTCTATTCTAGTGGTCTGCCTGAGTGAATGCAGTGGAAAAAATGATCAATTATTCACTGTTTGGTTTTCTGTATTGTATAAGGTCATTTAGAATTGTTAAGAGGTTATATTCTCATTTTAAGAATTTTTCTCTTTCAAAGCTATGAAGAAGGGGATTTTGAAAAAGCTGCTGAACTATACAAAAGGGCAATGGAAATAAAAGAAGCAGAAACGTCACTTTTGGGTGGAAAAGCTCCTTCCCGACACTCGTCAAGTGGAGATACATTTAGCTTAAAAACAACCAATTCTCCTAATGTTTTCCTTCATCAAGGACAAAGGTAATAGCAGCAATTATAATTCATTACAAATGCACCTTAGGGCAAAATAATTAAGAAACATTTGGATCATTAGACTTTAAAAATTAAGAAATATTTTTAAGAAATTTTTACTTTGTGTCATTTAACTATTTGTATGAAATTGTATTGGACTACACTGAAGTTTGAGTCATGATTGTGTCGGTTTTAGTTGTTTAAAAGAATTAACTATTGTATGGAATCCAAGGATATAGATATTAGAATCCTAACATGACATGAAGAGTTGATCATGAAGAGTGGATTGGTCTCTGGTCAGCAAGAGCTGGCAGAGCAGTTAAGACAAAGAGTTCAAGAATTTCCATGATTCATCTCTCAAAAGCTACTTTAGCCTCACCATTCCTTGTCTTGCTTTTCAGCAGTCTGGCCCAATTTTCTACCTCAAAGAAAAGTTTCAAGGAATAAAGGGATAATGTTTATGAAAAGTATGACCTGTCTTCTGTAAAATGAATAACAGAAATCTCTTACTGCTATTTTTTTATTCTACCTTTCCCTCAAACAGATTGGGCCAAGCCCTCTGCTTTCTGTGCTCTCTACATTATATGTTTTCCTGTGTAGTATGTACCTGCATGATCTGAAGACATTCATGCAGTAACAAATCAAGCTCTTTGGCATTCTTTGTTTGACCTTTCCCAAAAGATGGACATGACATTCTCCTCTCAAATAGCCTAAATCTGCCTCTTCATTTATCTCACTCAAAGGAGTCTGCTATTTTATACTGAAAATTAAGTATTTTTTAGATTTTATAAATATTGCCACATTTTGGATATAGTTTTGTACCATTTATGTATTGTATATAATAAAATCTTCGATTTTAATACTTGCAAGATTCTGACAAGTATTAATTGTAAAGGTGAAAGATGTAGTAACCATACGTCACTGTTTTAAAAGTGCAATTTCAAGTTTTTTCCCACTCCAGTTTATACAAGAGGGTTATATTTACATAATTAAGAAATACGTTGGAAAAAAAGCTTGAATGTGGTCAATATCCACTGAGTAGTTTGCTCAGTTTGAGCTTCGGTGATTCTACAGGATTTTGGTTAATGCTAAGACTTGATTACGCACAGGGTGGCCCATGAACCAGGATCATCAGCACTATCTGGGAGCTCATTAAAAATTCAGACTCTTGAGCCAGTCCCCCGACCTACCGAATCAGAATTTGCAGCTTAGCTAGATTCCCAGGTGATTCCGTATGCATATAGGTTTGAAACACAGTGATCTAACTCTGAGGCACTATAGTGGTGACGTAAAAGAAACTAGGTAGTATCTTATGAGTATCCTTTTTCTGCCTTTTGGGAGAAGTTCAAAACAAAAAAAGAAGATAAAATATGACCATAACACATCTTTCTGGGTTTGCCAGCTATGAAAGGCCAAAGTAATTAACTGAATTCACAAATAAACCATTGATTTTAGAATTAAGCTATTAGAGTTTAAAATTTGATTATTTAGTGGTATATTTAATATTAAGTTTAAATGCTTTAGAAAATAATCTGAGATGAATATTGTAGGAGAATCCTGAAAAAAGGAAAAACTAGCAAAAGAATAATATGCATTTATTCTTTGTTCCTACAAAATTTGGACTTGGAAAAACATACAAAAAGTGGGAAATTGTAATATTCAAAATTCATTAACTACACTTGGCAGATGACTATTTCAAAAGATTTAAGTTTAAATAAAATTTTTAAAACTATATCTTGATCTTGCTACTTATTGCACTACCAACTCAAATGTTTTCACGTAGAATGCCTACTTAAAAAGATAAAAATAGCTGACAGACATTTGTGTATATTTGAGGTTCTCAAATAGGAATATTATGTTCACATTAATGTACCCCTTTACACTGAAAAAGGTCGCTTTCAGACAACTCCATTATGAATCTGAATTGGTAGGATCCATATTGTGGTAGTTATAATTTTCATTAATACTTTACAGAAAGAGAAATATGAAAAAAAAATCCAAGGGTGGCAGTCAAAGCTTCCTCAAATATTCTTAAAAGGTTATTACCTTTCTGTGTTGGTCCATGTGTCTGTAGGTATTCAGAGAGTATTTGTATGTGAAGAAACTCACAGGACATATTTTCTTCACTACATAAAACACTTGAGTACCATAAATTAACTTCCCATTAACAATGAGGAAGGGATTAAAGTTGAATATATTGTTTGTTTTACTATAATTTAGAGCCTTTGTGCTAAGGCAGTTTTGGGAGTATGTTTCCATCTTTCACTTTAGAAACAATAGTGTTTATAAATCTGGTCAAGCACTATGGGCTTATTTAGTAATGTACAATTCAGTGATTAATTTCTCATAATCAGCTGCCTACGTATACAAGTTTTCATGGTATGCAGTCAAGAGAACACTCTAGGTTGCAAAAGATACCTGTTTACCAGATTTCTTTCTAGTAAAATAATTGAATAATTTTTTAATGAAAGATAACTAGACAAAAAAATTAGATAACTTAGATAAGATTTGGTGCAATATAAGACACCAGCAGTGTGCAGTGCCAAGTTAAGAGTGGAAAAAAGGTCTTTAGAAGATGATGATTTCTAGCCATTATACTTTACCAAACTATAAAATTTTAAAAGTATAAGTAAAGCTTTACCAAATTAGTGTACCAGAGGTTCCAAAGGAATGGGATTTAGAAAGACTGCATTTGTTTGAAATTCGAAAACATCTCTAGTAACTAGAAAAGTTATTTTACAGATGAGTACACTAAATTTTTTTAAATGGTAAATGCCCTACAAAAGCAACATTAAGTTTCAAGGCCAGAAAAATTATCCCCATACTTTCCTGACATCACTCTAAACATAAGAATCACAATACCATCCAAGAATCTCAAAACTAATACATCAAACATGTTTGACATTTGGGGCTTTCTGAAATTAGTTTTTAGAACTTTATTTTACAAATGGGGAATACACTTTTAATTTTTTTTTTTTTTTGAGGAAGATCAGCCCTGAGCTAACATCTGCTAGCAATCCTCCTCTTTTTGCTGAGGAAGACTGGCCCTGAGCTAAAACCCATGCCCATCTTCCTGTACTTTATATGTGGGACGCCTACCCCAGCATGGCTTGCCAAGCGGTGCCATGTCCACACCCGGGATCCGAACTCGCAAACCCCAGGTCGCCAAAACAATGTGCAGGCTTCACCGCTGCGCCACCAGGCCGGCCCAATACACACACTTTTAATTTTTTACTAACATTTTCCCCCTAGAGATACAATTTAGACATTCTTTCTTCAAAGCAAAAAATCATCAAAATATGGGATTAGCATAGTAACAGCCTATGGATAAGGTTACACATGCATGTTCTTTATTGGTCTCCAAAACATTGGGAATTTATTTCAACGAAGGTTCTCTAAGCCTCCATTATTTGTATACAACTACAGAGAAAACCAGTTTACCAATTTACAATTTAGTGGTCAAGATCAGGGAAAATGATAGTCACTTTTTCAGTGAATAAATACATATCAGTCATTGCAGAGACAATTTACGCCTCTTTTATGCCCACTATCCAGGATAAACCTTTGCCAATCTCTAATTACCTAGGGAAACAAATTTAAACAAAGTATTGAGAAGGTGGCCCATATGTTGGGTATAACCTAGATGGTCTTAGCCTAAATTTATCCCTTGCTCCTCAAAGTACAGTGACTCCAGATATATGTTCCACAGATGCAATGATTTCTTTTCCCTGGTCAGTGCAGAAATATAATTTGTACTTCCTGAAAGTCTGTCTATGAAGAAAGCTTCAGTTTACTTGCCTTTGTCTTGTTTTGAATATATGAACTTACAAACTTTTCCAGTGACTACATTTCAGCTTGTATTTCATCAGGAAACATTGGATGTTTTTATTTTACAGGTCAACTATGTTCAATTCATTCTTGGCCAAGTTAGTAGTAAGTGGGCAGTTTTCTTGTAGAGAGCAATTCCAAACACAGTGAGTGGATGCCTGCTAGCTCTAATCAACAGGTTGTACCTCTTGTCCTTTTCTCTATATCTGAGGACCACGTACTACTTTATTGTCCATGGCCTCAGGCTACAGACCACAAAGGATTACTGGAAAGAAAAGGAATAGAGCATCAAATTGGTCCTTTCTTCCGACCCTCCCAAAAGGCCAAAACATTTCAATGGCTAAGTTTTCAATAAGATTCATAACTGCCTACAATAATCCTTTGAAGTTTTCTTACTAGAATGAAACCTGAGTTTTAAGAGAGTTACTGATTTAGTTTGGTGGGGGTGGGGGGACACAACAAGCAACAGTCACAGAATTTTCAAAAAGTGTAATAATTAGTGAAGATTATACATCAACTGATATTGCCCTAAGTTTTTCAGTTTTAAAATTTTTTTAAATTTCAAGGGAATAGGTTTAAACACAGGAAATAAAATATAGGGCAGTCCATTATATCTACATATTTTTCATCTTGGCCATGAGGTCCTCCAAGCTTTCACCAGAATCTTCCACTGTTAACTCAGGTACAGAATCTTCTTGCTATCAACAAATGAGGGAAAGTGAAAAAAGTAACCATATAAAATTCTTGATGTTTAGGAATATATAATCAATCAGTAAGCTTTAACTATGTTCAACAAGTTTGCAAAGTAAATTTTAATATGCCTTCTAATTTTTAAGAGAGACAAAGTCCTTTGCTTTCCCCACCAGTCTTTTGATTTAAAGGCAGTAATCTCAATATTCTTGAGACCTCTACTAAAGTGGTATTTTTAAATGGTATTGTGGCTAAATCAATATGTAAAAATGATTATCTTCGTTAAAATAAAAATCTATTTCACTTGATTCATTAATGAGTGAACAAAACTATTTTATTTCTATTTTCAAACAGTTTAAAATGTGTTGTGTATATTTCCATATTAACACAGAGTACGTCTCTCTTTCACACATCTTAATACCTACAGTGTAAAGTATCTGAAACAGGAAATACTGCATTGGCATTATAAAGCAGGATGAAGATGAGAGAAGACAGACATTTTCTCTTATAAGATATTTGCTTATGGTAAATCAGATTTCAGATGTACCTTTTTGGGAATTGTATATGCCACTGTGATTCCTTCGGGTAAGTCAGGAACTAGTCCTGAAGAGTTTTTCAGTTCCTCTTCTGAAACCTCAGATACCAACTCAATACCTATAGAATTAAATTTGATCTTATAACAGTTTTTTAAGGAACTTAATGAGCAATATTATTCAAAATTTGTATAATCTTAATTATAATTAGGTTCCCTCCCATAAAAGATAATGTTTTACGCTGCCGTTTCAATTTATGAAAGAATGCCTACCCCACTCGTTGTCCTCATGTATTATCTCTTCCTCTTCTTGAACAACTTCCTGTCTGGGCAGTGCTGCCACCTTTTTCTTTAGAAATCAAACAGTGTCAAAGTGTTTTCACTCATTCTCAGTTCTCTGAAGCATTAATCAAGAATTCAGACAAGCTCTTTAATCTTACCAAAAGCAAGAAAGGACTTTGAACAGAATTTTCATTTTTGAAGCACAGTGAATAAATGAAAACTTTAAAAAATCCAGAATCCATTTATCTTGCACTGCAAATCTAAATAATTGTTCCTTCTTAAGTTTTTGTCCTATGCAATACGATCTCATACATTCTGACAGATTGACACATACCTTATATTCTTCCTGCTGCTTCCTGCAATTTCTGTCATCACACTGAGGATTTGGCTTCATGGACATAGTAGGGAAAAAATCCTGCATTGCATTGTATCCAAGGTAAAAACTAACAGTACCAAAATTTAACAGAAACCTAGAAAAATAAAGCAAAGTAGACTTGAATAAATAAACCCATAGAAGTATTAGAAGAAATTAATTTAATTTTTAAAAAATGATTTTGAAGCAGGTAATGATTTTTTTAACAAGCAACCAAGAAAACAATTTTTTTGTCTTGTTACTGGGTCTGGCTCATAGTAAATATTTATTGAAGGAATGAAGGAAAGAAAAGATTACTCCATTTCATCAACCGTAGAATGCACTATTATTTTTTGAACCTCTAATAAAGATAAAATGCTGCCAATTAAACTATGACGTGTCAACAACTTTAAGAAGCATATTGACTTCAGAGAGGTTAAAATGTGGAAGAAGTGTATATTAAAAATCCCTGAGACGTGGTGCTAAATCCAACTACTTTAACTTTTTAAAGTTTTTATATATAACTTACTGTAAAGTTTAAAATCTTAAATGTACAGCTCAATAAAATTTTACAAAAGTATTCACCCATGTAATCACTACCAGATCAAAATACAGAGCATTTCCAATATGCCATAAAGCTCCCTTATGCTCCCTTCTAGTCAAATCTGATTTCTTTTAGAAGCTTATATAGAGAGGAAAAATCATGTGCAAAAGATAAATAACACAAAGTATTTGCAAATGCATGTTCTTAATATATACAAGGAAAGACAAAAACTGAGCAAAGAATATGAGCAAACAATTCACAGAAAAATATAAGTGCTCAACTCTTTTCACAAGTAACTGAAAGTTAAAATGATGCCCAATTTTCACCTGTCATATTGATAAAGATTAAAGAGTTTGATGATATTCAATGTTATCAAAGGTGTGGGTGAACCAGGTACTCCTACACTGATGGAAACGTACAATCCTTTTGAAGGAAAAATGTAGTAATATCTATGAAAATAAATATTGCATAAACTCAGAAATTCCACTTTTAAAAATCCACACTGGCAGCCATCCCAATGGTGTGGTGGTGAAGTTCACACACTCAGCTTTGGCAGCCCCAGGGTTTGCGGGTTCAGATCCCAGGCACGGACCTGCACACCGTTTGTCAAGCCATGCTGTGGCAGCGTCCCACATACAAAACAGAGGAAGATTGTCACAGATGTTAGCTCAGTGACAATCTTCCTCAAGCAAAAAGAGGAGGACTGGCTACAGATGTTAGCTCAGGGCCGCCATCCTCACCAAAAAAAAAAAAAATCCACATCACAAAACTCTAGTATACAAAGATATATGCAAGATGTTGTTTGCAGCATTTTTCATAATAGCAAAAAAATCTGTTAAGTAGCCTAAATATCCATCAGTAGTTGTTCTTAGTGCTGTGCAGTCGATTCTGAATCCTAATGATCCTGTGTATGGCAAAGCTGAACCCTGCCTGGCCTTTTTGTGCCATCATCTCACCTTCTGGTGCCATATCAGACAATGCTCCACTGCTATTCATGGCCAATTTTTTTGGAAGTGGGTGGCCAGGTCCTTCTTCCTAGCCTGTCTTAAGTCTGGAAGCCCCACTGAAACCTGTCCACCATGGGTGACCCTGCCGGTATTTGAAATACCAGTGGCATAGCTTTTAACATCATAGAAACACATAGCTGCCACAATATGACAGCCAACAGACAGGTAGTGTGTTCCCTGACCAGGAAACGAACCTGGGCCACGGAGGTAAGAGTGCTGAATCTTAACCACTAGACCACCAGGGCTGGCTATGTCCATCAACAGAAGGCTGGCTAAATATGACACATCCATAAGAGAATACTTTGTAGCCATAAATTTTTTTTCTCCCTTTTTTGTATCATACTATAAAATGTTTTGTTTAGATAGGGCCTACTGAAGTTTACACAGGTTATTTACTCTTCTATGAAATAGCCTTAGGTAGTTGCCTTGAGCATTCTTAAGTATGCTTTTTACAATTTCCCTGCTAGCAGCTGACACTTCTGATATCAGAATGCCTCCCTGTATTGTGCGGCACTTTGTTCTTATTAGTTTGGAGGCTTACGAAAAATAACTTTACTACAGTTGTAAAGTGGGATAAAAACAGCCTAGTTTAGGGAACACTTAAAGGGGTTCTGCTTTTAATAAGGTGTGAGTTGGTTCAAAAACTCTTTGACATTAATTTTAGCTTCAAAGAAACCTCTGTCCTTTTTAGCTATAGTTTAGATGGTATGGTTGCTGGATATCTGTTTTTGGATAGCAGAGATATTACCCTGGTTAATATTCAATCACATTTATATTATTTTTATTAAGAGTTCAATCAAGATAGTGGAAGCAAGTGCATTTATGCCTTATTCTACACCCTTTGGTCAAACCTGCAGAGATTTAAATCACTTGGTTAATGCTTCATAAATGAATACATTAATGCCACTGTACCACTGAACAAGAGGTATTCCAAATGCAGAGAGTAACACAAACATGTATTAATATATGTAATATTAATATATAAATTAAATACATTATTTATATATAAATAAAAATATACACACATTATATATATAAAACTTAAAAATATATGTATATTTAAAACTAAATTTTAAAAAACTAAATGAAATACTTAGCTGGTAATTCTAATATTTGAAATGCTTCATGGAATATATTTATTTTTATCAAAAGCAAACAAGACAATTCAGAAAAATGAGCCCTCACTCACTTTAGCACATTTTGTACCAAGATCCCAGCAACGACTCCCATAGTGGTAGGAAGACTGGCTGCACAAACACCCTCTCGCTTCAGAGTCTTTTCATCAATATTTGCCGCAACTACAAGTGGTGGAGCACACTACATGAAAAAGAATAAAAGAAAATACATCTCAACAGAAAGGGGGAAAAAGTATAAGATGTTCCGAACAGCGGTCCATCACGTTCAAAGTTTGTTTTTTCTTTGAATTGTAATACATTTTGAATGCCCCTAGGAACTCTACTTAACAGTGAAAAATAACCCAAAATGAATCACACATACATACCGCAAAACAAGCAGATTCTCCAGGAATTATGAGCTGTATATGCCCTGAAACTGCATTTTCACTGACCCCAGACTCCATCCATATTTGTCCAAGTTCATTACAAGCCTTAGTAGAAATATGTGAAAACACAGGAACATAAAAGAGCAAGAAATAATTTACCATAAGTTCTTTTCATAAAAAACTGGGATTTCACTAAATGGACTACCAAGGGTTTTTAAAACTTAATTTTCAGAATAAAAGAGCAAAGCTGTAAATGGAATTCCTTGGCAATTGCCACTCTCTATTTAAAAAGTAAACTGATAGCATTCAAGTAAGCAGTCAATAAATATCTAATTAAACTGAGCTACAGTTTGTTGGATTTTTTATTAATGTAAAACTTCATTTTTCTAAAATAATTTCAACAAAAACCAGTTGAAAAGTTGAAAATACAATAATCCAAAAGAAAAAGAATTCAGTTTTATTTTTGAGAAACTATGTTTGTAGGCAATTTATACATTTTTATACATTTACTTAAAAATAAATTAACAAAAGTTAAAACCAATTCTGACCAAGAATAAGAAAGTATAAGATATTCATTTTAAAAATCGTACACCATAAGTATCTGATATTTTATAGTTTCCTCTATTGGCATAAGAAAGAGTAGGATACTGAAACATATGCCACTGCAGCAAAGCTAGATAGGTACCATAGCTATTAGAATAAATTTCAAAAGAATGCTAACAGAACACAAAAAATAAATAACACACATTATAAAAGGCTTTAAATAGGGAACTATTTTTAGGATAGAGAATACATACTGATAGACTATACAGGAAAACAGATAAATCCACGAGTGTAACACCTTACACAATCGGAATACTCACTGTGTTTATTGTCATTCGAGCTTCAAAATTGTCCACACAGCTAAGAACTAGATCAACAGATTTTCCCTCTTCTAATCCACCATTACTAGGCAAAGAAAATAAATTTTACTTGAAAAAAAATCAGGACGCAAAACACATTCTAATCAGACTTTGCTCAGTCACACATTTATTCTTTGAGTAAATGTTTGAGTATAATTATGACATAAAAAGTATTTAATATTAAAGATCCAGTATATAGAGTATTGAGTAAGTATTATGAATATGTCAATGATACTACAGTACTTCTTGTACAAGGGTGCAAGCAGTATAAAGTCTGTTCACAAAAAGTACCATTTCTCTATCAGCTTTCAGACTTTTATTCATATTTCACTATAAATGTAAATGCAGTAAAAGTTAAAAGCTAATTGAGTACAATTTAATATTTCAGTGGTATTGACAGTGTGCAGAAACCCACTTTCAAACAGAAATATAATCTAGAACACAGAACTTATAATTGAGGCTCTCTTGTTATATCATAATACTTTTTACTGAGCTCCTAATACATAAAAATCACACAAAAATTAACTTTTAAAAACAAAAATATGTCATCTACCAAATCATTGAATTAATCAGTCTTATTTTCTAATGATACTTGTTTAACTGACCAGGACACACTGTACAAAATATTCATAAATAAAATTTTACCTTATTCTATCCATGAAATGTTGAAAATTTTCTACTGTGGTTATATTGTAGTTGTGGACTTCAAAAAGAACATCAGGATTAATGTTCCTAACAGGGAAAAAGGGAATGATTATAAAAACTACTAGAGGAATAGTACAAGAAAGCAGGAAAAACAACTAAAAGAGTTAAAGATCATTTAAAAGCCTAAAATATTTACTATCTGGCCCTATACAGAAAAGGTTGCCAATCTAGATCTAAGAGGCAAGAGAATTTTTTATACAAGAGAAGCCTGAATTTTTATAGAGAAAAATTCAGGTCCATTTATACATTAAGCTACCTTATACCAAATACACAAAGCAAGATTTTACTAAATATGGTCTTTAACTACTATTCCATTTACCTCAAAGTATGTTCTGCTGCTTGAACTTTACTTAATCCTGCTTGATGAGGCTGGAAGAAAAGTCTGTTCATATTGGCCAGTTCCACCTTGTCATAGTCAAAGAGTAGCAACTAAAATGAAAACAGTGGTATTCTAATGAAAAACATACCAAAAAACAAACCAAAAACAACAGAGAATAAACTATCGGGCTTTACATTTGACGGGTTTACCAGTTTGACAGTAATAACAGCTAACTCTGAAGCACTAGGTGCCATATATTAACTCATTTAATGCTCATTTGAGGTAAGTACACAGATACTATTATCCTGTTAGAAATGAGACAACTAGGGCACTTGCCCAAAAGCTACTCAGTTAATACACAGTGGAAATGGGACCCAAATTCAGGCATTCTCAATCCAGCATTGGCACCCTGACCACACTGCTGTACTGCCTTTCTAACCAATTTGCTGAGAAATTAATGTTCATTCCAATTTTTAAAAACTGGTCAAAATTCCTACCTCACTCTGATTTTTGCTAAAAGCGAAGAACCATTAGATAAATGAAATTTTTAAATAAGATAAATGTCATAACTTAAAGCTTAGTAAAACATGACTCCTTTTGTGAATATAACACTATACATACCCATGCCATGGCTAAAACATTATTCCAAATAGAATTTCTAACCAACCAATTAATTGTTATTTCTTGCTATATGTTTAGGTATGACAGCATTTGTCACACACACAATTTTTAAATGGCCAAAAGATTCTATTTCTCATCAGTAAGAACATCAGTAAGAACTCAAGGATTTCCAAGGTCCTCTCCTTGATCTAAAATTTTGTGACTTTCTAATACAAGTCTCAGTATCCTAAATTTAACAATAAAAACAAAAATGGGATTTTCTTCTCAATACAGAAACTAAAAGAAATTAACCCAGCCCATAAAAACAACACCTAGGTAAACCTTAATATCTTGATAGAAAATATATCACTTATGCACTCTATGATAATTTTCTAACCCTACTGAGAGTCTCCAAAATATGGTTCATTTAAACTCATTCAACAATTTATTAGGTCAGACTAAGTACCAAATTTGAGTTTCAGCCTCACAGCTGGTTTATGAGTAAGTTTCAAGAAATCCTAAATTTGGGGACAGGAGGTGTGAGTTGTAACTGCCACTAATTAGCTCTGATCGTGAGTAAGTCACTTTCACATTTTAGGCCTGTATCCTCACCTGTAAAATAAAGCAGCTGATCTAGATCTGGTGATCCAGGGTGCCCTGGGGATTTCAGAAACTTTCAGGGATAAGAAGCAGGCTATGGGTCTCGAACCCTCCACTTCCCTACTTAACCCTATGAATTAGCTTCTTGTTTATCGCTTTTACATATTGAAGAAAGAGTTCTGAAACTCACCTATGTAGATCTTTAGCTGACAAACTTGAGTGTACTTTGGAATCACCCAGGGAGTTTTAAAAAATACAGATGTCTAGGTCTCATGCCCAGAGATTCTGTTAAACCTATTATGGGGTGCAGTCCAGACATCAGAATTTTTTTCAACTTCCCAGGTGATTCTAATTATAGCAATATTTGATAACCACTGTTCTGAATCCTTACTACTCAAAATGGTGGCCTGGGCTAGCAGCATCACCTGGAGCTTGTTAGCAATACAGGAGCACTTCCCCAACTGTACCATGCATATGAATCAACTGGACAATTTGTTGAAATACAGATTCTGATTTAGCATGTCTGGGATAGGGCCCGGCAGTCTTCATTTATAACAAGCAGATGCTGATGCTACTACTTCAGGGAACAGACTTTTGAGTAGCAAGGATCCAGCAGTTCTTATAGTCCCTGGGACACTTTAAGAAATTGTGGGAACTTGTTAGACATTCAAACTCTTAGGTCCACCTGAAACCTAGAGAATCAAAACCAGTAAGGTACGGTCTGGCAATCTGTGTTTTAACAAGCCTTCTAAGTAATTCTGATATATACTCAAACACGAGAATCACAGATCTCCATGATCTCTACTATCGTTGGTCAATGAGCCAGGGTACTTATGTCAGCTATAAGCAATTGTTGGCTGGCTTTTGTAAACCTCTCAAAAGACTTTAAGATGTTAATAAACATCTTTAGTATTTTGGTGTTATCTTTTCTATACTGGTAAATGAACGCCAACTTTGAAACCACTTTCTTTTAAGAATTTGGGTCATGGAGTGGACCAACATATTAAAAAGCATTGATAAACTGTGTGGGAAAATGCTTGCTTTATCAAAATGACAAATTAAAGGGTTTATAATTGTGGAAAATTTTATGTGTTCAGCCACTACATATCTAACATCATGGACTTTGGCCTTATAAATCTAAGACTGGTAGACTGATTTCTGGTATAAGGTCACTTCTTCCTACCCACAATCTAAATCAATTTTAGAAACAAGTGAAAAAACGTATGGGTTAAAAAAAAATCTGGAGCATTCCCTACTTCAATTTCAAGAGGAAGAAATGTATATGCTTTCTAGTCTGTCTTGTATAAAGCGTGTGTTTAAAAAACATTTGTTAGATGTTTCAGTGTTTCATTCACACACTTTATCAATTTAACTGCCTTCTTTCCTAAGCTTCTATACCTAAAACACTTAAATCCAAACTGTTTATATATTACCCCAAATGAACAAGTTCCTGAACACAATTAGGTAGTCCTTGTTTAATTAGCAACAATATCAGCTTCCATTTTGATAGGGTTATGTCTTAACTCCCTCAGGCAGAAAGAATAATCTGAATAAAAACACCACAAATCAATAAACAATTATTAATGAGAAAAGAATCCTAATTGTACCTGATTTACTTCAGAAGTGAGTAGGTTCCCTATATGATAGGCAAAGAGAAATATTTTTACCTTACCAATGCCACATCTTGTCAGCATTTCAGCAGTCACACTACCAACTCCACCAACACCTACTATTGCTACAGCAAAGGTACGAATTTTCTGTGAAATGCAAAATTATATACGTGTGGGTTAACATCAAAAATGTCATCAAAAATTTCCATTTACTGAAATCATCTTCAAAACTTAAAAAGGCCTATCATACCTCATAGTCGCTTACAATTCCCATTCGTTTCAATGCCATCAGGCGGCTTAAAACAAAGAAAAAAATGTTTTAAAGTTTACAATCTTTTAATTAATAGTGATACAGGTACACAGACATCATCACAGAAAACAAACACAAAAACTCAATCATTACTCATTCTTTAAAAGAGGAGAAATCTTTCAGCTGGCTTTTACCAAATGAAACTAAGTCACCTGGGCAGCTTTAAAAGCCCCGATGCCTGACTACCCTCCCAGGTGTAGCCTGTGCAACAAGTTTTTTTTTTTAAAAGCACCTCAGACGTTCTAAGGTATACACAAGATTGAGACTACTGACTTAAATGTTAAGTGTCTAGATGAGATGGGTCAAAGCGAAACTTCAACATTTTCCACGCTTTCTTAGTATATGTAAATATTTAATGTTTTAACACTCACATTTAATGTTAAGCATCAAGAATAATCTCATGGCTGCAATTCCACTCACTCGTGGCCTCTGCCCCAAATGGATGACGTCCACTTTTAGTTAGCACTTATTGTATGCCCAGGTTCAGCTAAGGGGCAGACAAGTATTCAGAGCTGGGTTTCTGAGCCAGTATTTGAAACCAGGTTTTCCCATTTTAAAGCCTGTGCTCGCCTCTCCATTTTCCCCACATGCTTATAATTATATTCTATACCACATAATTTTACATTACTTGTGTTTGTTGATCATTATTCCACAACCACTGAGTCTCTCAAACTAAAGTAAAAGGTCTTTGAAGGTCAGGGGCTTGCTTTCTTTTATATCACTTGATGCAGTTAAAATGATGCTGAGCACCTACAAACCTCTCTCCTATGTATCTCGATATCCAGTACTTTATCACAATTCTTACAACTCTGTCTTGTAATCTCATGTTTACCTTTCTCTCTCTCACACACTCATCTGGTAATCTCTGGAAGGAAATGACCATGTCTACTTTGTATCCTCAATGTCTGTGCATAAAAATACTTAACAAATGGTAGAAAATATCATCCAGGAGAGCTGGAGATGAAAAGGTGCTAAATATTTGCTGAACGAACAATTCTAAAAATTAAGGCTGACCTTTATTAAATTTCCATGTACTAGTAGAGCTGGGGGGACAAGAGCCATCTCCTATGTAGCATTTTAATAGACAGATGGTGCAAATGAGATAGAAAATACAGTACTAAATGTTTAGAGTACTGAAAGGTACTCAGCTACTAAGAGTTGGGATTATGAATTCCATCAGTCTTGGCTCTGGAGTGCTGACCCTTAACCACGGCGCTGTATTCGGCCTGCTGATTAGCAAATCTTCCAAGAAAGGAGAGAAGCGGACAGGACTGGCAAAGTCGAATGGCTTTAGAGGGAATCCAGCTTTCTCCACCACGCCCCCAATTTAAGTAACACTGAGAAGCCTTTATGAAAATCATAGTTTATGCTTAGCAGGTTTTAGATTTGATGTCATCTTCTAAAAGTTACTACTATCAGTTTTTTGCAGAGCGAGGTACACTAGAAGAGGCTGGGGCGGTAGGAAACCGGATGTGTCCCCAGCAGGCACAGGAGCAGCACATATGGCTGATTCACTGGGGTTTTTTAAAAAGAGAAAGAACATCTTTTGACCAGTTTTAAGACTTGGTCTTGCTCGTTTGGAAACAGGACCCCCAGAACAGGAAGAGAGAGGTGTGAGCTGGAGAGTAGGGGAGCGCACCTCATTCTGGACCCCACCAAGCCCGTGACCTCGCCCCCCTCCGACCCGCGACGCAGGTCACCTGTAGGGGTTGGAGTCCACCACCTCCGGGCTCATCTTCTCGATGCGGGCCCGGCCGCCTCCTCCGTCGCCGCCCCCCAGGGCCCGCCGCCTTCTCTCCTGGGCCAGTTCCCGCTCCAGTTCCTCTACCCGCTGCTGCAGCCGCTCCACAGCCTCGGCCATGGCTGGGACCCCGGCCGCCAACGCTCCCAGCTCCGGCCGCCGCCGCCGTCGCCGCCCCACGCTGCTAGGCCTGCTGGGCCAGCGAGGATACGTGAGGAGGCACCGAGGGGCAGCCTCCCCAGCCCAAAAGCCAGGGGAAGTGCTCTCAGCCCCTCACAGCCAGCCACGTCACCTCCGCCCCCGCGGGGCTCCCACAGTCCCGCTTCCGGTACGTTGCAGTCATTGCTCCCCGTCAGGAAAACCCCCCCCCTCTGAGCTTCCTTCTTCGCCCGGTCCTAAGTGACATAACTGTCCGGAGCTGGCAGCCTGCGATGCTGCCTTTCCTACCGGGCGGCCAGGAGAAACGCCAGGATCTTTTATTCCCGGGCTCGTGGGCACGGCGGGCTCTTTTCTGAACCGGACCCGCTAGGTCTTCCGCCTGTCGGCGCGTTAAATTTGGAGGTGGAAAAGGTCTCTGTGTTCTTATTTGCCCGAAGAGACTAACGTGGCTCTGCGTTCTTTAAAACTGAGGCCTGCAACTCCGAGGCTGACTGAAAAGTTTAAATCCGAACACACCCGATGCCCTTTTGGTATTTCCGTATGCCAAATACGGATTCGGCTGGTTAGCAACTGCGCCTGGGGACTTGTGATTGGCTGGAGCCGCCCGGACCGCCTCCGCCTGGGCGTGTCTCAGCCTCAGCCCGGGGCGTTACAGAGAGTGGCTGTCCCCCGGCCAGAGGTGTCTGAGCTCTGAAGAGCCCTAGTTTCTGCGGCCTGAGGGGCAGCGGCAGTGATGGAGACGGATGTTGCGCGGGAGCCCGAGACGATTGAAGTGCTGTCTCAGCACAAGTTCGACTGTAGGTCCCTGGAGAACTACCTAAACAAGCACCTGCCCGGCTTCCGGGCCGGGGCCGAGCCCGAGGCCAAGTTGACCGTTGCCCAGTACAGGTATCGAGGCCAGCCTTCTCTTCCAGCAGAAACAAATAAGTGCCTTGTGCTTTTTTTCCTTTGTCCCTGGGTGGGTTCCCAGCCTTGTGCTTTTTTTCCTTTGTCCCTGGGTGGGTTCCCAGTTTCTCCGGTCTGGGTTTCTTTTCCTGCAATAACGGCGCACTCTGCAGGCGGGAGCTGACATCCCCGGTCGCCAATTCTAGGGCCATAGTGGAAGCACGGTAACATTCACGATTCCGACTATGAGAAAGAATCTTTTTTAAAGGATGCGATTACGTACCTCAAGGATTCACCGAGGCAATTAAGGTTGGAAGCTCTGTGGGACATAAAGAGGCCTTCCCTCAACTTTTGTCCTATAGCCGTTAGAACTTTTTTCTGCGACGCAGATGTTATTCCTTACATTTGGCGTATTCTCTGAGGCCGAATTAATGGCATAAGCTGGGGAATCAATTCTAATTGTAGATCTTCCATTTATTAAATCACAGAACCACTTTAGGTTTTAGTTCTTTTTGAA
This sequence comes from Equus caballus, assembly GCF_041296265.1. Taxonomy (NCBI): domain Eukaryota; kingdom Metazoa; phylum Chordata; class Mammalia; order Perissodactyla; family Equidae; genus Equus; species Equus caballus. The sequence goes on along the minus strand of NC_091699.1, from coordinate 79,871,633 downwards.
GTGAGGGAATGGAACTGGATGACGATCCTGAGAACTGTACCCTATCGTGAATTTGGCTCTAATCTGATACTTTATAATAGAAAATAAATTGAAAAATAAACTTTATGATAAGAATAGTATTTTGATAAACACAGAGCTGTAGAAACAGTCCTGGCTTCCAGAAGATCAGATTTGCCACTTAATAGGAATTTAAATACGTTATGTAAACTCTCTGAGAGCTAGTTTCCTAATCTGTAGTAAATAAGTGCCGGTTCTGAGTAATCCTGATAATTTATATTCCTTGACTACTGATTTCGGTGAAAATAAAAATAGTGGTAAAGGAGATGGATCATAGAGAATTTGGGGGTGTAGAATTAAAAGGCCTGTGTCCCAATAGATGTTGGAGGATTAAGGAGAAGGAAATTGAGATAAAAAATAGCTGAGGTTTCTAGCCTAGAAGCTTTGTGTTGTAACAAACCACAATCAATCAAAGTTCACATTTCAACTATTGCACTTGCTGTGGAAATCTGGGACAAGTTACTTAAGCCGTTTGAGCACTGAGTCCTCCCTTTGCAAAATGGAGATAGTCATATTTATTTCCTACGTTTGTTGGAGAATTATCTAAGTGAAAGATACTTAATTCTGAATTAAGTAGAATGTTAAATAAACCAGGATTGTGCTTGATAAATGGAATTAGTTGTGGCATAAATAGTATATATATGTATGGAACTATCCCACAGAGAATACACATTTATTTCCAGGACATATGAAAAAGTTTATGAAAATTGAAGACATAATAGACCACAAAGGAAGTTTCAAGAATTCTAAAGTGTCAATCATTAGAAAAAAATTTTTTTCAGAATATAAATGTGGAAAGTTTAGAAATCAACAGAAGAAAGGCAGCTAGCAAATACATGTTTAGAAACTAACTGATTCATGGATTAAAGAGCCAATGATCTACAGATAATAATAGAGTTTATCAAAGTTCAGTATGCAAAAATCAATTGCATTTCTGTACTTTAGCACCAGTTAAAATGTAATTTTCAGAAAGATATAGTTAATAAGAACATCAGAAATATAAATTGCCTAAACATTAATCTAATAAAATATGTGCAAGACCTTTGTAAAGAAAATTATAAAACTGTTAGGACTTTAAAAAGAATTGAATAAATTGAGAGACGCCATATTCATAAATAGGAAAATTCAATGTTGTAAATTTCTTTTTTTCCCTGACTTATCTATAGATTCGCTGCAATGGCAATCAAAATCTTAATTTTTTCTCTAATTTGAAAAATTACTCCTAAATTTTATGTGCAAGAGCAAAGGGCTAAGAACAGCAGAAACACTCTTAAAGAAGAACCAAAGTAGGAAATTAGAATTAATATGGCGTGATATTAGCACAGAGACAGACAGACAAATACAAGAGAGAGCCCACAGAAAGACCCGCGTATTATAGAACTTTAATATGTAACAGTGCTGGCACTGAGAATCAGTGGTTGGGGGGCGGGGAGGGGAAGAAGGACTTTTCAATAAGTTATACAGGGATAATTGTTATCTGTATGAAAAAATTGAAATTAGACCCTTTCCTTACTCTACCTCATGCATTTCCAGGTGAATTACAGACTTGAATGTTAAACACAAAACTATAAACCTTTGGAAGACATGTAGGAAATGATGTTTATGACTTTGGAGTAGAGAAGAAAATCTTTAAAAAGACAAGCACAAACCATAAATGAAATGATTGATAAATTTTCACTGAAAGATTCCGTAAAGAAAGTGAAACTACAAAAGAAAATATTTGCGATGTATATAATGGATAAAAGATTAATATCCAGAATATACAAAGAAGTACAATAGCCCAAGAGAAAAATGGGCAAAAGACTTGAAGATGCTCAACCTCATTACATGGTATTAATTGGGGAAATGCAAATTAAAATGACAGGATACCATTTCACACCACCATATTGACTTTTTAAAAAAAATCTGACGATATCAAGCATTGGTCAGGATATAGGGCAATAGGGACTCATATCCACTATTGGTATGGGTGTGAATTAGTAATTGGTATAACTACCTTAGAAAACAATTTGGCATGATCATGTAAAGATGGAGATTGGAAGATATACATACCCCATGACACAGCAATTCTATTCCTAGGTGTATACTCTTGAGAAATTCATGTACTAGGGTATCAAGGGATAATCTATAAAAGTGTTCATTGCACTGTTTGGAATAGCAAAAATAGAGGAAATAACACAATGTTCATCAATAGTAGAATGGATAAATAAATTGTAGTATATTCATATGATGGAATACCATACGGCAGTGAAAATGACTCAGCTGCAGCAGTACACGACAACACAGAATCAAAAAATGGACAAATAAGCAATATATTGTTATGGAGATAAACTTCAAGGGAATGATAAATTTAAAAATCAGGACAGTAGTTACTCTGAGGGGAGGCGCACACAGAGGGCTTCAGAGATATGATCATTTCTCTGGGTAGTGAGAACATTGGTGTTTAGTGCATTATTCTTTATGCTTTACAAATTTTTTAAATATTCATTTTTATCTATGCAGAATTTATTTTTAGAATTTGCAAAAATTAAATCATCTTGGAAATACAAAATATTTAGAATTAAACAATAATGAAAGCATTATATAGTTTGATACGACAAAACCTATGATTTGCTGCTAAGTGCCTAATATGTGCCTGGCACTGTTCCAAACACTGGGGATATGACGAACAAAAAGTCTTGCCTTCTTGGAACTTCCATTCTATTTGGAGAAGACAGAAAATAAATAAAATCACCTTCTAAATATTACAGTTTAGGAGAAGGTGATATGTGTTATGGAGAGAAATAAAGGAGAATAGGAAATGTTTTGGGGGAGGGAGCAGGAAGGCCTCCTTGAGACGTTGGCATTCAGCAAAGACTTGAAGGAGATGAGGATGTGAGCCATGTTACTATCTGGGGGCAGAGTGTTCCAGGCAGAGGAAACAGCAAGTGCAAATGCTCTGAAGGTGGAGTATGCCCAGTGTGTTGAGGGAATACAAGCCAGTGTGCCTGGAATAGAATAAGCAAGGGCAACAGGGGGGCCCTCTTGGCCATAAGAAGGACCTTGGCCTTTACTTTGAGTTGAGATGGGGAGAGATTAGGGGTTTGGGGGAAGGAGGGACGTGATTGTCTTTTTTTAACAATCTCTTTGCCTGTTGTGTTTGATTGAAGGGAGCAGAGACAAGGAGACCAGTTTGGAGTATATTACAGTAATCCAGTGGAGAGGTATTAGTGGCATGGACCAGGATGGTAGTGTAGAATAGGTGCAAAGTGGTCATATTATGGGTTTATTTTTGAAGAATTTACTGACTGATCACATGTGGGGTGTGAAAGAAAAAGAAGAGAAGAGAAAAATAGTATTCCATTTTTGTCTTGGTAACTGGAGTATGGAGTTACCATGAAATGAAATAGAGATGTCTGTAGAGAAGCAGATCTGTAGAGGAAATATCAGGAACTCTAGTTTTGGGACTTAAGTTTCAAGATGCCTTTTAGACATCCAAGTGGATGTACATGGTAAGCAGTTGGCTATCTGAGTCTGGAGTTCAGGGCAGAGGTCTGGACTAGACATATACATTTGGAAGTCCTTGACATAGGAAGGTATTTAAAGCCATGAGATCATAGAACTTACCTAGAAAATGAGTCTATATAAAGAAAGAGGAGGTCTACAAACTTAGTCTGAGGCACCCCAATAGTAAGAAGTTGAAGAATTAAGGAGAAACCTGCAAAGAAGTCTGAGGGGTGGCCAGAGAGGTAGGGGAAAACCATGGCTTGATACCATAGCAATATTAGTGACCTTGAAAAAGTAGTTTCAGTGAAAAGATAGGAATGAAGCTTGATTGAAATGGATTTAAGAGAAGATAGGAGAAGAACTGGAGCAGGGAGTATAAACAACTCTGGAGTTTTTCAACAAAGGGGAATATAAATGTTTTAAGTAGAGGGGGAGGTGAGGTCAAGAGAAGTCTTTGAAAAATAAAATAGCAGCATGTTTGTATGCTAATGGCAGTGATCCAGAAGACAGAGAAAAATTTGTGCAGGAGAGAGGGCTGGAATGAAGTCCTCGAGTAGGCTGGGATCTAGTTCACTACAGAAGGGCTTGTCCTTAGACAGGGATGTGAAGATTCTTCTAGACTCTGCAGGAAGACACAGTATCTGGGTACAAATGCTTGCAGGCAGTAGATATGGTAGTGTAAGCTTGTGGAAGTTCTCATCTGATTGCTCTTATTTTTTCAGTGAAATCAGAAGCTAGGTAATCAGCTGAGTGTGAAGATGGAGGAAAAGGTGTTGGAGATTTGAAGAGAGGAGAAATTGTGAAACAGTCATCTAAGAGCATGGGAGAATAAACAGGCTAAGGAAATATATTATGATTGCCAGGCAGGATTCACTTTGAGGTTCATGGTCATGAATTTGAAACAAGAATAGTTATGATGTGGATCAAGGCTGCCCCAGGGAAAGAAGCCCAAGGTGTCCTGGCCTACATACCGATCTATATTATCCTCTGGGAAGTATAGGATGTCCTGACCTGATTCGTATCTAAAGTTAATATGACCACATGATAACAAGACCCCACCTCCCCTGATATCATTTTAACGATTTTTTTACATGATCTTTCCTTTGTCTAGTAAGAAATAGTTCACATACTTATGCCTTATAAATTTAGCCCTCCCCTCAACACGTTGCAGCTCTTCACGGCCATGGGTCCTGTCCTCATGCTGCAGCACTTCACTGCCCATGGGTCCCATCCCCATGCTATTCTCTGAATAAAAGAGCACTACTACTGATGCAGGCTCGGCGAGCTGAGGAGTCAAAAGAAACATTTCTTGGACTCTCAAGGTCTGGTAGTAGTGCTCCTTTATTCAGAGAATAGCATGGAGTTGCATGGGACAGGACCCATGGGCAGCGAAGAGCTGCAACGGGTTGAGGGTTAGGGCTAAACTTATAAGGCATAGGTATGTGAGTTATTTCTCTACAAGACAAAGGAAAGGTTATATTAAAAAGTCATTAAAATGGTCCCAGTGCAGGTGGGGTCTGGTTATCGGGTAGTCCTATAACTTTGGATACAAATCAGGTCAGGACATCCTATACTGCCCAGAGGATGACAAGGTATACAGATCCTCTGGATATGAGAGAATCATTTGATGAGAAGTGGTCCAGGAGGTGAAACTTTGCTGACATGTGGAAGACAAACAACAAAATAGACAACAAATTATAATAAGCAATACAAGCAATATGATTAACCCAATGAATAAAGCTTTGATAGTAGTCCAGAGACCTGGACCTGACCAGGAGTCCAACCAATCATTTAGGAATAGAGTAGGGTCAGACATGGATTTAATTTGGTAACTCATATCAGGAAACTTGTCTGGGGCTTCCATGTGCCAGATAAAATTTTTGGTTCCTAATTGGGGAAGGAAAATTAAGGCAAGGTGATCATACCAGTGGAAGACAGAACGGGTCCAGCATTGTTAGAGGATGGGTAGGTTAGCAGGAAGAGATATAGTAAATGTAGTTCTACCTTGCATCCAGATGAAGCCTAGGGTGCATCATCCAATCCTTCCAGGTGGCAGCGAAGGCTGTAAGTTGCAGCCACATAACCATTGAGTGCTGTTAGGGGCTAACCAATGTATGCTGGGCCGTCTATCCCAGTCAGTCCCAAATCAGTATTTCTTAAGGCTATGATATGAGAATACTTATAATGGGGAATTTGTCCCATAGGTCAGGTGCTATTAGACCATGTATCACAAGTTTGATTGGTTTGTTCCCAACATAGGGTGGCCTTTTGCCTGAGTTGACCACTAGTAGGAGTGAGCCAAATATATTTGTCCCAAATTTGATATAGTCCATCCTGTGTATTGATGGGTTGGTGACTTTACCTTTGGAACTATTGTTTATGATCCACCTGTGACAAGGCAAATTTAGTTAGTATTTGGGCAGTAGAGTTGAAGGAAAAGGTTTAATTGTAGCCGAGGACCTCCCAGGTATCAGAGATGGATGGCCACAAGGAGACATTATGATTAGTAATAGATGAGTCTTGTAGAAGAGAAGAGCTAGAATCTAATATCCATGAATGTGTACTATAGCTTCTACTGAAACAATTTTTCTCTCTAAAATCACCCTCATTTTTACAAAAGATAGTCAAATTAAGATTAACTGGTTTGCAAAATAAGTTTAGCTTCAATAAAACTTGGTCCAATTATTTATATAAGTGCAGCAAGAATAGCAATTGATTGTATAGGCTCTCTTAAATCTGTTTTGCTGGAATTTTTTATGAGGAATCTCAGATTGAACTTTAAAAACCTCTTGAGGCCAGAAAAGCCCAGCCAAGAACTTGCCATCAGACTTTGCCTTCAGTACCTACAGATTTGGGTGGACTCCTCTCTTCTTGAGGTCCCCCCAAATATTTTGAGGTTCCTTGCACCTGCCAGATAAGTGAGCTTCCTTACTTACCATGTAAGATTGCTGGAATCTCTGTAAACAAGGTACCAGGCAAATATTTCCAAAAGGCTTTATTCCAGAAAGTCAACCTTATTCCTCAAAGGAGGTATTGTCATATCTGAGCCTCTATGTTTCTCTCAAATATGATGTTCCAGTCAAAGCCTTGGTAATATAAACAATGTTTCCAAATGTGTCCTGTTATAAGGAGAACAGATTCTTATTGAACATATGCAAATAACTATATTACCACAAAATAACCATACTCACTCACAAAGAGTTGCCATATTCTGGAGGGATCAGGTAGGGAAAAAGCATAAATGTTTCAGTTCTGCTCACAAAGGTGTAATTTCACCAAATTGCTATAAGTCATAGTTGGCATAAGAGAAAAAGCTTTCCTTAAATCTGAGAAAACAAAACAAAACATCAAAAACTCAACAATATTTCAAACAAAAGTTATAAAAATTATAATCCTCATCAGTTCATACAGTCCTGTATAATCGATTTCTTGATCTTAATCTTCTGTTAGCAGTTTTATGAGGTCATCAGTTTCTCCATTAGAATTCTGTAATTTCTTATCCAGTTCAGTTTTACAATTTGAAAGTTTATCAGAAACCTGTAGTTTAGAATCCTGTGTCAGAATTGTTTCCATGAAGTTTTCTGAAGATGAAACATATTTGCAAAATCAAACAGCATCAGAGTAAAACAGCAACTATCTGCAAATGACAAAAGACTCAAAAGAGCAATTGACAAAGAAAGTTGGCTACTTCTGTGACGTACAACAATCCAAGATAATAACTGGAATTATGGCTGACAATCAGAATTTTAGCAGTTACGTAATTTTAAAACATTTATGTCAATAGCATCCACCCATATAATACCACCTAGGAAAGTTTATCATCACTTATTTAGCAATGCTTCCCATGTAGTTTAATAGACAAAATAAGCCTAATTAGTTTAGTATTTTCCTCCTTATAGGAAGAGAGAGCAAATTTCTTTGAGAAGTCTCAGGGGCCTTCTGAAAATCCTGATAGAAATCCTCTTCCTTCTTCTAGGTCAAAAGAAAGCCTTTATTCAGGATTTGAATTTTTTTTTCAAGGGAGAAGCTTGTGTCAAAAATATCAACAGATTTGGGGCTGGCCCCATGGCCAAGTGGTTGGGTTCGCGCGCTCCACTGCAGGTGGCCCAGTGTTTCGTTGGTTCGAATCCTGGGCACGGACATGGCACTGCTCATCAAACCACGATGAGGCAGCGTCCCACATGCCACAACTAGAAGGACCCACAACGAAGAATATACAACTATGTACCAGGGGGCTTTGGGGAGAAAAAGGAAAAAATAAAATCTTAAAAAAAAAAAATCAAAAGATTTTAAAGCACTTTTTTCAAATAGGAAATGACACTCACTGCAAAACACTGCTCAAGTATATATTCAAAGTGGCATCAGAAACAGTCAAGAGCAATTAAAACAGTCAAAAAATCTTCAGAGAGACCTCTTTCTTTCTGAATATAGGAAATTATTTTAGCAAAACACAGATTTTCTGTCTTTTAGGTAGACTTAGAGCAAGCCAAAAGTTCAGACCATAAAACAGTTATTGTGCCCACAAACTCTTATCCGTTTTCTTCTATCTAAATCGTTTGTTTCCAACAATTATGTTCATATTACCCACGAAAACTTCATGAGACATTAGACAAAATTAGCCATCATTTAAAGCTATTTTGCTGATGAATTTCTAACAAAAAACATGAGCTTATTTGACTAGTAAACTCAGGCTGCGTGCCTGCATCATATCCAAATACTGACAACTCTGAGGACAAGACTATTTCAATCAAATGAACAAACTTAAGCTTTCATTACCAAAGGTTAATTCACATCACATTAACTTGAAAGACATTGGGTTAATTTCTGCTACATTTAGAATTAATGTAAGGGATTACTTTAAGGCAATTAGAGCTCTTAGTTTTGCTCATACCGTTGGAGGTACAATACCACACACATATAATGTACATAGACACACATACAGAATCTCTACAGCTATTTTTTTTAAATTACTGCCATGAATCAGGTACAGTAATATAAAGCTCCTTAGTTATGAATCCAAATTTTGTTTTAAGCTTTTTTACCAATATTTGTGGAGAAGACACTTAGGATGCTAGATTTTTTGGCAAGGGCTTATGGCCATTTTTTCCTTTTTTTCCCCTCGGTCTTAGGAATTAGTGATGGGCTAGATAGTCCCCAAAGGATTTGCAAGCTCTTTGAGATCATGGAAAGGGGTGGAACCTGAACCACCTCTAGAGCTGCTTTTCCAGACTTACAAGTATTTTCCAAGGACAGTTGCTCTTGGTTTCTCAGAAACTGGGTTGTAACTCAAATGACATTATAGGTTGATCTGCCTGTCCAACTGCATCACAAAGGCACAGAGAAACTCCTCAGGTTTTCTCAAAGGTGGAGTTTCTGGGGCATACCCCATCCAATTGAAAGTGTTTCCAGTTAATTAAAATGCACTCAAGAGGTGAGTCTCTGGGATGCTTGGGGCACTCCCCATGGCAGTAAAGCCAGTATCCAACTGACGGTGGGCTAGAGAACAGTGCAGAGCCTGACTGCGGCTGTCAATATAGTTATAAGATTTAGTCAAGTCCTGCTCAGCCGGGGCACTTAGTCCCTGAGCCAGCACAAAGCAAGCCAGGGAAGCAGGCGGCAAAGGCCTGGAGTGGGCAGGGGTCTGGGGCTCCCAGTGCCAGGGTTGGGAGTTAAGTCTCTGGCGAAAGGTTTTCAAGTTTTCAATTTTACAGAAGGTCCAGGTTCTGCTCAGGTCCAGCCTGAACTTAACCTCGACTTGGTGACAATAGAGGAGGTGATGAATGAGACAGACAAAGGAGAAGAGATCAGGCCTCACCCTCATGGCCTCTTCCTGAGGGGTATCAAGATAAGGGTTACACAACGATTCCTGTGCTGGGGTACACAACCCCAGCAGGACAGTTCACAGAATAAATCATAGGTCTCCTATCCTCATAACTGACTCAGTAGGTGCCTAAAATACTCAATGAGTCAACCACCAAGAGAGGGTGCCACATGTGGGGTCGCCAGGGTGATCAGGCCCAGAAACCAGAGTGGGGACTCCCAAGGGTGGAGCCTTTGACTCTTTGAAGATTTCTCTGTTTCTCAGTTGCAAGGCTCAAAAGGAGACCAAAATGGCCACTGTAACTTTAAGAGAGACAAACTAAAAGGGTCTATTACCTTGAAAATCCCCCCTGAACCTACAACAGTGTCCTACCCATAGTTCCTCCTCTGGGGTTTATATAGCAAGGGGTGATGGGGCATGCCCCTGCATTGCATCCCTTGTATACCTTCTCTATTATGCCCAGCAGTAATAGGTGCCTAGTGAATGGTCCCAGAGATAGAAGAATAGAGAAAAACAGTGAAGAATTTTCCGCCAGTCTTGGGGACATTCTACCCCATTGCGTCCTGGAGCTATTCTCCCAAGAAGGGGTTCCCATACTCAACCAAAAGTTAGCGTTTGGTACTTTCCTTGAACCAGAGTCCTGATTGGGACTTTCCCACAGTTCAGAGTGTGGTCAGGAGCCATAGGGAGGGATAACAATGCAGCCTTAGGAAAAGAAACCTGCCATAGGAGTCTTGGAGATTGGTGACTGTCCTAATGACTTAAGTGGTTGACTCATGCCCATGTAAAATTTATATGTTAGAGACAGGAAGGAATGAGTTAATTCATTCTTCATCACCCTCAGGCTTAAGGTACTGATTCTCTTCAGGCTGAATGCCATGGTTTGCCTCATAGAGTAGCCATGGGCAGGAAATGTGGATTCATACAGCTGTCCAAGAAAGTTCCCTATGGAGAAGTGAATTTAGATCCATCCTTGAAAAAAAGAAAGGCACAAGGAAGAAAAGGGCACTTACCAGAACTTAAGTTCACAAGCCGATGAAGCAAGATCCCCATATGGGCCACCAGAAGAAATGATGCAGGCTCGGTGAGCTGAGGAGTCAAAAGAAAGATTTCTCGGACTCTCAAGGTCTGGCAGTAGTGCTCCTTTATTCAGAGAATAGCATGGAGTTGCATGGGGACAGGACCCATGGGCAGCAAAGAGCTGCAGCATGGAGACAGGACCCATGGGCAGTGAAGAGCTGCAATGGGTTGAGGGTTAGGGTTAAACTTATAAGGCATAGGTATGTGAGTTATTTCTTTATAAGACAAAGGAAGGATTATGTAAAAATGTTGTTAAAATGGTCCTAGTGCAGGTGGGGTCTGGTTATCAGGTTGTCCTATAACTTTGAATACGAGTCAGGTTGAATCAGATCAGGACATCCTCTACTTCCCGGAGGATGATATGGATTGGTATGTAGGCCAGGACGCCTTCGCCTTCTCTCCCTGGTTCAGCCTTGGTCCTCATCACTACCAGACCTTGAGAGTCTGAGAAATCTTTCTTTCGACTCCTTGGCTCACCGACCCTGCATCAGTTATTTTAGTAGATATTATTGATACTTTCCTCAGATTCTCTTTGATCCTTTTTTACTGTTTCTATGCATACCCTGGTTTGGTGGCTTTTGCTTCCAATAGCCAGCACGTATGGCTCTTTTTTGGACCACCCTTGGGCTACTGGAACTTCCTTTGCCCTGAATGTTGTAGTGCCCAAGATGGCCCTCAACCAATGACTGTTGGGTTCAGGAGTATGAAATCCTCATCATTCTTGCTTTGGAGATAAGACAACTCTCAGGTATAACTTACACTTCAGAGTCCCTTCCCCACTGTGAAATCAGGCTGAAACTACCCCCTAAGGAACTTTGTCTCAGATCATACCCTTGCTTGAATTTCTGCCTTTTCCTGACCTGCTTCTTCCAATTCCTTATTGGTTTCCCAGCGTTTCCTTAATAAGTCACTGGCACACAGATCTTTCCCTCAGGATCTGCTTCTAGGAGACCTGACGTAAAACAATACTCAATGGCTGTGTGTTTCTTTCTCCAGCTACATTCAGTTATATGAGTGTAGAGAAAGAGTTGGATTTAACTAGGATAGGGGAAGCCAAGCAAATAATGTGAAGTGAGAGAGGGCAAGTGTATTAAAGATGTATTCAAGGGAGTGGTTAAGTAATTGATCATCAAATTTCAGCTAATTAAGGAAGGACATAGTGAGAGGAGGGGGAAGCTGAAGGACAGTGAAAGGGTAGTGTGATCAATGGATGGTAGGTCCTAAGATTGAAGGATTGTTGAGATTGAGGTACTAGGGGGTGTGAGTGGAAAGATAGGAGATTATGCTCAGAGATAGAAATACTTAAACAGCAGGATTTTGTAGTGCTTGAGTTGTTAATATTGATAAGGTATAGGGTGTGTCCCTCAGAATGAGTGACTGAGTTAGGGTAAAAGAAAAATCACTGGAGGAGAAGAATTCAAGGAACCGACAGGCCTCACTGTTAGAATGAACATCTGTGTGGATTTTGAAATCATTAATAATTAGGATAGAGTAGTGTTAATAAGAGTGAATCAAGCTAAAATCCTTAGGCAATGAGAGGGAGTGATCTAAGTTGGTAGGTGACTGCAACAAGAAAGGGTGGAGGGTGGTAGAGTCTCGTTACATGAAATTCAAAGTTGAGAGAGAGGGGTTTAGACAGGACAGAGGGCAAAGAGTGTGGAAGTGATAGTGAGTATCAAGAAGGACACAGACTCCATCTCCAAGTCCACTGGATGAGTGATGTGGGGAAAACATCTACCACTTAAGAGGCCTACAGAAGAAATAGGGCCCTTATGGAACATTCAGGTTCTAGTTAGAGTAAAGAGGTAGAGGGTCCATTCAGAGAGAAGATTGAAGCTGTATGTGATGATGCTATTGAAAAAGAGAGCTCCAGGGGCACAGTAGAAAGGTGTCAGGAGCTGGGGTGGTGGGGGATGGCATGAGAGAACAAGACAAAATAGGGACTATGCAGAGCCTTATGGGTCTAGAATGCACTAGACAAGTGGTGACATGGGAATCTGGGACTTCTTTTGTTGATAAACAGGGATAAAGAGCATAATGAGACTAATCCTGGTGGTCTCAAGACAGCAGTGCTGTGAGTGATGGGAAATAGGAAGGGGTAGGTGTTTGGAACTGGGGAGGGGCAGTCTTACACTAAGTGCTCTGGGCTTTTTTTTTTTTTTTTTCAAATAATGCCAATTTAAAAATAGCTTTGTTCTCTGACACGAATAGCACTTTCCACTTATTTATCATACGGATAAAGTGAACCTGTAATATCCTCTTTCCCTGTCTATATTCAAGTATTCAAATGTCTAGTAATATATTCAATAGCAGCTCAAATATGATTTTTTAAAACTATTACTGAACTGACTTCCTACAAATTAGGGTCCTTCAAACTTCATGATTCTGTGGAATGTGCTATCTTGTGTTTTGGTCAGCTTGGCCTATTTCTGCAGTCATGGTTCCAGAAGAGGCACCTATAGAGAGGCAAGCCATCACTCCCAGGGAGCCCCCAGTAAAGCACCTAGCATCGTACCTGCTCTCTGGTACACTGTGATAATGCTGGGGTTTCAGACTGTCTCCAGCTCTTTCTGCTGAAGTTAAATTGTTCCTTCTTAGTAATCTGATTCTTGGCCAGCCATTCAATGATTCTATTGCATTTCTTAAGAATCTTCTGTTTGACTTCATCTTTGATTCTCTTCAACATGTCTCATCTTCCACTGTGGCCTTATTGTTGAAAACATAGGATTGATGCAAGTTCTTAGGGGCTATTTTGCCCCTCTGCTTGTCATCTCCAGCTGTGTACCTTTAAGCCTCTTGGACCATATACTCAGTGTTTTCCATGCTCAAACACTACGACATTAGTTTTTTAATCTTCTTCTCTTTTCTTGATTTCTTATCTGTAGCAAATACATTTGAGATGCTATTGGCATAAATATCAAAAGTTACTTCAATTTGTGGAAATCCAAAGGGTGCAGGAGGGATGCCTGTGAGTTCAAATTTGGCAAGTTGTTATCCTTTATCATTGCTCACTCAGTTTCATAAACCCCAATGAGCACACCAAGCTGATTGTAGAGTAGATGGTGACGGTCTAAGTCTGCTTTGTATGAACTGTTGTGCTATTGCACTTGATCAGAATAGCTGTGACTCCACCAGTGGTTTCAATACCAAAGGAAAAGGAGTGATGTCAAAGAGCAGTAAATCCTGAATATTTTCAAATTTATCTCTGGACAAGGGACAAGATGGCTGCCAACATACCTGCAAACACAAGTAACATCCTTATCAGGATTAATGCTTTTTTTCAGTTTCTTCCTGTTGAAAAAATCCTGTAGGAATTTCTAAGTTTCTAAGCTTGGAGATGCAGATAGAGCCACCCGCTAGGATGATGTCATGGGTCTGAGATTTGTCTAGCATGATGTAAATAAAGGGTTAAAAACTCTGTTCTCCTTCTCTGTGGACAAATTAAATTAACTTTCTACTCTGTTACTCTGGAAACTTGGTAAAGGTGGCATGTCAACCGTGTTTCCAGGCAACATTACTTATAGTAAAAATAACATCTAATTGATAAACTGCATCTGAACTGACAGGCCTGTAAATGAACTATAAGTATCTGGTGGGATACTTTGGACTTGCCTAAGTGTAGTGAGTTCTTACAACTGATCAGGTCCCTTGCTGGGACCCTGGAAGCTGTGCCCAGAGAATTGCTACTAGAGATAATGGCTTCTGTGGAGGATGAGGCTTCTAAGACACAGGGGCACTCATACTCACTCTCGAGATCATTGTGGTCTCATTCCTTGGAACCTGAGTTGTCCCCAAAGGGAAACAGATGTCATACAGTAGATTCTAGACTGCTACATGGATTACTGTGAGGACTCCACTGAAGACACTCACCTGATTCTGCCCTGCTGACATACTGTATTTCCTGTCTTTGTATGTTTCCAAGTGAACCAGTGCTGAGAGTGGCCTGTTAGAGTCTTGTAAGATCGATTGTCTAGTCAAAGTCTTCTCCAAACAAGCAAGTGTTCCTAACGGCACACTTAAATGCAAAAGTTCCATCCTTGTTAGTTAAGCTTGGACAAATCAAAAGTACCACCTCTTAGCACCAAATGTCTTGTCCAAGTTCTAAACAATAGTTATGACCATTGGCTCATTGATGATTCTTATATTGCTACCATCAATGGGTTCCAGACTCTATGGTGGCCTGATACTTGGAGTGCTTAAATTTATCCAGTACTGTGTTCACAGTGTTGGTGATGATCTTCGCAGAGTGGACTTCTGCATTTTGTGGGGGGGTTCTTTTTTAGAACCATGGTAGATTCTCACTCAGAGGAGAAGCTTTTAGTTTGATTGGCGGGGGGGGGGGGGGGGGGAGGGGGGGAGGCTTGAGATAAAATTCATGTTAAATAAAATTCAAAATTTTAACTATTTTAAAGTGTACAATTTAGTCATTTTTAGTATGTTGACAATGTTGTGCAACCATCACCACTAATTCCAGAACACTTCCATCACCCCAAAAAGAAATCCTTATCTCCCAATTCCCCCCTCTTCCCATCCCCTAGCAGCCACTAGTCTAGTTTCTGTCACTACAGATTTACATATTCTGGACATTTTATAGACATGGAACCATATAATATATGGCCTTTTGTGGCTGGCTTTTTTCATTTAGTATAATGTTTTCGAAGTCCATCCTTGTTGTACCATGTATCAGAACTTCATTCCTTTTATGGCTCAGTAATATTCCATTGTATGGCTATACCACATTTTGTTTATCCATTCATCTGTTGGTGGACATTTGGGTTGTTTCCACTTTTTGGCTCTTGTGAATAGTACTGCTGTGAACATTCTTGTACAAGTTTTTGTGTGAACATGTTTTCAGTTCTCTACCTAGGAGTGGATTGCTGGGTCATATGGTAACTCAAAGATAAGTTTTTAGTTTTATATTTCATCTGAGTCATTTACCATCATGAAAGGCCAGAGCCTCATATATGACTGCATCATCAAAAATGCATACAATCGGACGTTTGGCATCAAAAAAAATGTTTTGGTAAAGTTCATTGCAACTTGACTCTTTGGAGCATCACGGATAAATTGGCCCATGTCAAGACAGACAACACATGAGGTGGCCCATTTCCGACCATTGGCAAGGATCTCCACTTTCCTATCCTAAAAGGCACCCACATGGGATTAAATGGTGCTGGGATCAGAGCTCTTCGATAGATAAGTAGGATACCTAGCTTCGATAGATGAATAGGATAGCTAGCTTTGATAGATGAATAGGATAGCTAGCTTCGATAGATAGACAAGATAGCTAAAGAGGATGGGTCTGGCTTGTGGGAGAAAGATGGAGACACTGGAGCTGCTGCTGCATTCAATCTGGACTACTCTTGTTCTTTGCTGATGGAAACTGGAGGCCTAGGGAGAAATTTCGGAAAAAAATATTTTTTTTACTTTCCCCTATTACCTGTTACCTCAGGAACTGATTCTTCTGTGTATTTAGTTTAAGACCTCTCTTTTATGCTGTTGGATTCTTTAAAAGTTGTGTAATTCTAGGGCCGGCCCCATGGCCTAGTGGTTCAGTTTGGTGTGCTCTGCTTCAGCGGCCTGGGTTCAGTTCCTGGGTGTGGACCTGTACCACTCATTGACGGTCATGCTGTGGCGGCAACCCACATACAAAATGGAGGAAGATTGGCATGGATATTAAAACTGTCCATATTGTAAATGAAGGTGTAGATTGAATAGTTTTGTTAACTGGAGTGTTTCCTTAGGCCACGTGAGAATTTCTGTTCACCTGGCAGGGAAAGCCAGTGCCGTGGTGACTGTGAGTTACCTGGGACACTGTTTCATTTCCCTGGCCCGGATGTCTTCTCTAGGGCCTTTCTTTTTTTTTTTTTTTTTTTTTTTTTTTAAAGATTTTATTTTTTTCCTTTTTCTCCCCAACGCCCCCCGGGACATAGTTGTGTATTCTTCGTTGTGGGTCCTTCTAGTTGTGGCATGTGGGACGCTGCCTCAGCGTGGTCTGATGAGCAGTGCCATGTCCGCGCCCAGGATTCGAACCAACGAAACACTGGGCCGCCTGCAGCGGAGCGCGCGAACTTAACCACTCGGCCACGGCCACGACGCCAGCCCCTCTAGGGCCTTTCTTATCAGAATTCCCATTGTAGAAAAGTGCACTTGTGTGCTAACCTTGGTGATGCATGTGGGGATTCTCTCTCCAACTGCAGATGAGAGGACACTAACCCAGCTGTTCCAGCGTCTTTTAATTAGTTTTCTGACTGATCACCTAAAATCTCTTCCACCAGCCTTTCTTTACTTAGATCTAGGCATTGTTCTAGGGGTACTTCTGATAAAACTCATGATTTGCAAGCAGGGGGTGAGGTCTTCCCTTCTACCTGTGCAGATTGTAGATTCTCCAGCTGCCACTGTGTCACCGTCTGCTTTGTATCATCCAAAAACTCATCTTCTGAGTGGCTGGTAGCACCCCTTTGGGCTTTAGGGCATTGAAATGGATTTATTTTCATTTTGTGTTTCTTCTGACATTTCAGTAGGATTTGGAGAAAAAGGAAAATGTGTCTTTGTAATTGATCTTTTCCCTGCTCTTACCTAGATCAGGACAGTCCAACCCAACCTTTTATCTCCAGAAGGGCTTTCAAGCATATGTACTCAGAAAAAAGCCACCTGGCTCACTTCTTCCTAAAGCACATAAGGTATGGTGTACAAGTGCAATGATGAATTCTTTGTTGACAAAGAAATGCATTTTATGCACACAAAAATAATTGCTTTTAAAAGTCATGTCATGATTATTAAATAATAGAAAATGCATTTTATTTCTTAGATAAAAATTTCACTTGAATTTTATCCCCCCTTTTTGTTTTTAAAAAGAATTTGAGATTGAAATCCAAAACTATCTTTGGGCTATTAATCTTGAACACCATCAAGTCCTTTTGTGGATTTGATTCCTTCTTGTACAGTTGGCTAGAAATAGTTATCCAGTGAATATTTTCTGTGCTACTCATTTATAGATGTTTTGTATTTTGGTTATATATTTAAATTGTCTTTTTGTTTTTGATTTTTTCTTGAGGAAGATCAGCCCTGAGCTAACATCTGCTGCCAATCCTCTTCTTTTTGCTGAGGAAGACTGGCCCTGAGCTAACATCTGTGCCTATCTTCCTCTACTTTATATGTGGGATGCCTGCCACAGCGTGGCTTGACAAGCAGTGCCATGTCTGCACCCGGGGTCTGAAGCGGTGAACCCCAGGCTGCCAAAGCAGAACGTGCAAACTTAATCGCTCCGCCACTGGGCCGGCCCCTAAATTATGTTTTAAAAAGCACGTTATTATAGCTTATAACAATATCTACTCACTGAATTATTTTAATATATTTGCTATAAAAATCCTCTGATCTTTTGGTGATAAAAAGAAATATTTGAACAACCATTTTATAATATTCTCTAAATATTAGACCTAGTGAGAATTATAAAGACTTTTGTTAAAAATTGAGTCTGTTGGGGCCGTCTTCCTCAGCAAAAAGAGGAAGATTGGCAGCAGTTAGCTCAGGGCTAGTCTTCCTCAAAAAGAAAAAAAAAAAATTGAGTCTGTTTTCAGAAAACAGATATTCTGTAGGTTTTTAGAGAAGAGAATAGGAGAGGACAGAAATTAAAGTCCTGGAGAACATTAAAGGCACTATGCATATTTAGGGTTCTATTATAATTATATATAACAGATGCTTCCCAGGCCCAGATGAGAAAGGGCATTGAGGGGTGGGCTTAATATCATAGTAATGGAAAAGGCAGATTCTGACTTTCTTGGCCCCATATCATATTCCCAGAAGCATGAAGTAACTTGAATGCCTAAGATCAAAAAAGTTGGGTAACTTGTATTAAGCCTCAGTGTGGCATGGCTGAAGGAGAATCCCTAGAGATTTATGCCCCAACAAACAGCTCTGTTTGTCTCTCTTCTTGATAACAGCCTACTGGAAGACATCCGAACATAGCATAATGCTCTCAGCCCAAGGATCTGGAGTACTTTATTTCCATTCCCTTCATTTTTCCCAAGTCTACACTGTAAAAAGCAGTGTTCCCATACTGCCATCCACTTTATGATTCCTTAACCCTTTTGTCCCTACTGCCACCCCACCCCCATCTCCCATCACCAGAGTGGTTTATAAACACTTCTTTCTATAGCCATTGGTGGCTTCTCTCACCTTCGTCATGGGTTTAGTCACTTCCCTGCTCTAGTTATTGCAGCAGCAGCTGCTTTGTCCCTGCTGTCAAAGTGAGCTGCATTGTTTCTTCTCCTTGAAGTGATCAGTCACCACTACCTGAGTCTGGGGCAAGAGGACTTTGCATGCAGATGAGTTGGCATCACAGATCTGCTGTGAGCTGTGTCATCGGGTCCTGAGTGATAAGTCCATACATCTGTCCTTTTTGAGAAGGCCCTTCTCACTTTCTTATTTGGGCTCCTGCTTCAGTACCAGCTTGCTTCTCATTGCCTCCTTTCCCAATAGTTATCTTGAGCTCCACAGCAGCCCCAGATACCAGGAAGGATCCCTGTACCCCTGCCTTGCAAACAAGTACCTCCACTGATGTCCAGAAGGACCAGGTGCTTTTCTCTTCTACCGCACCCACTGGCCTCCCCCAGCATCCTGGAGCTAACCGTGCCCAGAACATTAAAGACTTGCCTGTGCCTCCTTGGTAGCCATGAGAGAGAAAGAGAGATGGAGAGAGAGGAAGAGTGAGCCAGTGAGCAGAGAACTGCTGAGAACAAAGAAATGTTTTTATGATGATATCTGTGAAATATTGTGGTCAGGAACTGTTCCCATTGTATTACCAGAGCCAGGATTAAGCCCCACACATGTGCCTATCATTTTAGCCTAATTAAATTATCCTTTTTAGTGCTGGCCTAATTTATAATTATAATAATTACACTAAGACTACCTTTAAGGAAATTGTTATTGTTTGGATTATTTGTTGATACTTGTTAAAATTGATTTCTAGCCTTAATTTAGCTCACAAATAGTTATTAAATTTCTGTGTTTCTGATTTTTAATAATCCATCATCTTATTTAGATTGATAGAGAATTTAAAGTCCAGAAAGCTTTGTTTTCAGTTGGATTCCCTGTTCCCAAGCCTTTATTGTACTGCAACGATGCTTCTGTCATTGGAACAGAATTTTACGTAATGGAACATGTGCAGGTAAATTAACACGTAATCTTACTTTGTTGTTGCTTTTATTTTTAATTCTGAAATTAGATGTTAATAAATTATAGTTTGTTAGTCGACATTTTAGGTAATTAGTTTTCTTTACAAGGGCTTAAACTTTCATTTTAATTTGAGCACACACAAATGTGGAAGGGATGAAATAGACTAGGAACAAATTTAATAATTAGGGCATATTGACTTATTCTTAAATTTTCCTCTAGGTGTCAGTAAAGAGCTATATGTCATGGCAATGGCAATAACCAAACTGCTCAGATGGTAGGGGAGAAAAACCACTCCAAATAGAAAATCAATTCATTAAGAACAATCAATTCAAATCCTTTAAATTTTTTTTAAACGTAACTTGAGAGTAGCTTTTGTCCTTTAAGTTCATTTTGGCATACCCTTGTATTTTCCCTTGAGTGTATATACGCACGTTAAACATCACAAATGAATGTTTTTCTAACATATTCTACAAAAGATTGGTTTTGGTTGCAAAACTGTTACCCTGATATTTTTTGTAGGCAATAGGGGATGATGACGTGGCAAATAATTGGTATGAAAAGATTTATTTTGTTTTAAATTTTCTGTTGTAATTCTTTCCATTACAAAGGGTCGAATCTTTCGTGATTTCTCAATTCCTGGAGTTAGCCCAGCAGAACGCTCAGCCATATATGTGGCCATGGTAGAAACCTTGGCTCGGTTACATTCCTTGAATATACAGTCCTTGCAGCTGGAAGGATATGGTAGAGGTGCTGGGTACTGCAAAAGACAGGTAATACTTCCACTTAAAGAGTTCCTTGGCTCAAGTTCTTGGAAATAATATACATTATTAGTCAAAATAAAGACGTATTATTTTATACTTTTCTGAAACTTGACTGTGACTTTTAATATCAGCCTTCAGATTGACTTGTTTTAAGCATAAAATAATTTCATATTTTTAGATCAGGTTTTGTTCAGCAAAAGTTTCTGTAACTGGCAGCATGTTCATGAATGCAAATTTAAAGCTGTTTCAGCCCCTTCACTTAATTTACCAATATATTTTCTGTACAGTTTTACCTTTTTATGTTAGGTTAATGCTATTTATTAAGCATGACCATGCATTTAATACATGCTGGGTACTGTGTTAAACATCAAGAAAATAGAAATAAATTCTTTCCCTAAAGGAACTTATGGTCATTTTTCGAGAGACCTATATATGAATCTCATTCACATGAAACTTGAAAATGGTATAAAACACTATGTAATGTAGTAGTAAATTGTTGAGTGCTCATCAGGAGAGTTGTTCCATTCAGAGGGGAGATGTCAATATGCCCTTGCTTAGGTGGGAAAATCTTCCTGGGAGAGATATGTCTTGCACTGTGTATTTAAGGAAGGATAAACCATCTAGAGTGAAAGGGAAGAGAATTTGAGCATTTCAAGTCAGAGGAGCAGCAAGACCAGATATGTGTAGGGCAGTTTCCCTTTGTACGTATGTCTGTTTGAGGGGCCTGAGGGGAGAGAAAAGGGAACTAATGTTTAGAGAGTACTCACTATATGTCAGGTCCCGTGCTAGGTGAGTTGTGGACCTACTGTTTTTTAATCTTTGTGACAACTCTAAGACATAGGTATGATTACTCCCATTTTGCAGATGAGGAAACTGAGGCTTACAGGTACCAAGTAATCACAAATAAGTGACTTAGACATAATTTAAACCCAGGTCTGTATGATTTGAAAGCTCACACAGTTTACTGCACGAAATTGAACAGAGATACCTTGGGGGGTGGGGAGAGAGACATAAGCAGATAAATAATATGGTCTCAGTTGATGGAGGACTTTGAGAATAGGTCGATTTGTTTGCCTTCAATTCTAAGACCAATAAAAAGTCTTTACAACTCTCATGCCTGTAATGGATTTAGAAGATTCTATGGATAATAAGAAAGGGTATTAAAATGAAAAGTAAAAATCTCCTGTCTTCTCTAGCCCCTATTTTCCCTTTTTCAGGAGTTACTTGTTTTTTGTGACCCTTCCAGAAATTTTCTATGTCTATTTATTTGTGTATATGTGTGTATGTGTGTGTGCACGTTCTTTTTTTTCTTTCACAATAGTTGCCAAATAAAGACTAGAACCCACATCTCTTGATTCCTAGGCCGGTATTTTTTTTCCCTAGTAAATATCTAGGTAAGTAAAATGGAACTAGATGGAAGAGAGACTGAAATGTTTAAGTTTATATGCTGATACGAGTATTACTTACAGGCATTTGTCTTGAGCATTTAGGAATAAAATAAATTTTATATAATTGAATTATGTCTTAATTTTAGAATTGCTGGATCTTACATTCCACTTTCAGCTCTATCATTTTTCTTATTTACGTATCTTTAGGTATCAACCTGGACCGAGCAATATCAAGCTGCAGCTCATCAGGACATCCCTGCCATGAACCAGCTGTCTGACTGGCTGATGAAAAATTTGCCAGATAATGACAACGAAGAAAATTTGATTCATGGCGATTTCAAACTAGATAACATAGTTTTCCACCCTAAAGAGGTACTGTGAGCCATGTTTACAGTAAACTGAATAGGTCTGATTTGGGACACAAGTACTAAGTAGATGTTCCCCACAGAGCGCTGAAGGAGCCCAACCGATCCCCACTCTTCCCCTACAGTATGGACTGTCCTCACCACTCGAAGCTTTTAGAAACGAGTCCTGCAGATTTTCTGGCACAGGTAGCTGCTTACGTTTAAGGCTGGGTCTCATCCTGATCTCTGATTCACTGCTTAAAAAGGATTTGGGAATTTACATGCATGTTGCTGTTTTCTTCAAAGAAGTTTTTCATCTACTATAAATATCTAGGTATCGGTGTTCCTGCCCTTTCTTCTGGTTCATTTTCATTTCTCTGTCCTATCTCCTAAAGAATTTTTAACTTGATAATTATAAGCTCAGAAAGGACAGAATTCCAAAAGCCTCTTTTGAGGCTTTGAAAGAATTGAATGAGATTAATGTAACCTTGCTCTGTGTAAATGTAAACAGTGTAATCTTTATAAAAAGTTCAAACAAATCAAAACTATGATCCTCCTCCACTGAGCACAGACAGTGAGGCCCGGGAGGAGTCTGGGGGGAATGAGGAAATGACTTCAGTTCTCCTCTAATGACATGTATGCTGTTGGGCAAGACACTTAGTATTCCGACATTATTGTGAAATATTGACAGTTTCCTGAATCCTACTTCTTAGCGGAAGACTTCTTGGGTTCATTAGTTTTCTCGGAATACTAAGATGTTTTAGAGCAGGAGGAGTTGCTGTAAGTTCGTGTGCTAGGCTTCTGGCTTTCATGTTCTTTTCCTATAGGAAAGGACAGGAGGAAAATATCGCTATGAATTTCATTGCTGTTCTAGTTCAGAGTAGTACTATATCAATTGAAAGCTGAAATAGAATATAAAGACGTATGAGTACATTCACCAGCAAGAAAATTTTTCATATAAAAGTCAATTTGGATATTAAAATTATGTACATATAATTACATATGTGTGTGTAATTTTGTTAATGGCACTGATGAATTCTGAATTCTAACTTTGTTAAATATAGAGTAGGAAAATTAAAGAATGCTAGTTTATAACCTGGAAATATTGTAAAAGTTTATGCCTTAAAACATAGCAGGATCTGGCCTATATTTGATCTATATAATTTAATTCATTAATATTTTAGGAGCCTATCTTTGAATAAGTCAGAGCCCTCTTTGTGCTCTGTAACAACAGTACTTTTCTATTCGTTACTCAAGGAAGGAAGGAAACATTCAGACCCAGATCTCCTGAATTATGTGTTGTCTACCACGATGTTTAAATGTTAGAATTACTCATAATATGCTGAAAGTAATGGCAAACCATAGTAAGTAACAAACAGTAATTCCTTTTTTAGATTTAATCTCATTTTAGAACATCATTTCTTACAGGATTAAAGTTGCCAAACAGGTATCATCTTCCTTTAGACAAGCAGAATATGCAATAGTTGGGGAGAGACTTTTTTTTAAAAAGAAACAACTGGCAGAGGCATAGCTTTAAGCTATTTCGCTGCAGCGCTAACTTGCTACGTATGTCATTATCTTTTACTGTTGTAGGGCTATATGGTAGCTAGTAAAATTTCTTCTAGTTTATACCCAGTAATCCCATAATTATTAGTTAAATCTAATTTAATCAATTTCTGCCTCCTATAAATATTGTAGCTAATTTTTTATGGAAGTAACATGGTTGGCAGAGTGTAAGTCAACTAGATTTATTCATTACCAACAATGTGCTCTGAAACATGGAGTTGGAAAGGAAATACGGTTGTTAATGAGCTCAAAATACAGATGGAGAGAAAAGATACTCAGGTAACAGCAGACAACAATATATACCCATGTGCTAAAGTATATCATACGAAGTGAACTGTAAGAGCAGTCAAGGAGGGAAAGGTACCCACCGTGGACCGGCAGTAAGAGCTACGAAACTTCAAAATTTAATTTTAGTCAATAGTTTATCTTTTCCACTTCATTTTTAAAATTTCATAAGTAAATAGGAAATTAGACTATGTTTCTTTTTTCATGAAGGCACTCCACAAATTGGGAAATCAGTCCCTGGATTATAGCAAATTGAATATATGTATTATGTGCTCACCTGTATGTATTCCTAGGATATAATTGAAAGCTTTTTATTTTTCCTTTGAGGGTAAGGATTACATCTTTAATTTTTTCTTACCTTTGCATCTAGAATCTGGATAGCAGATGCTCAATAAATGAGGACCTATTAGACTAGGAGCTCCTTTAAAGCAGTGACTGTTCTTACTCAATCTATGTTGAAAGACTTGATTTAGGTAATCACTATGTAACTATTTTATCTCATATATTTATACTTAATTTTTATTCTCTAGCAGTGTGACTTTGAAGAAAATTATTTAACCCCTCGCTGTGCCTCAGGTTTTATTTTAACTTTTTATTTTGAAATAATTATGGACTCAAAAGAAGTTGTAAAAATAGTACAGAGGGGTCCTGTGCACCCATCATCCAGATTCCCCAAATGGATCTCACACCATTATAATCTATTATCAAAGCCAGGAAACTGACATTGTGTGCCGTTTAAATTGGGGGGGGGGGGGCGGATACCACAATTTCAGGGTTTCTGGGGAGCCAAAATGAAGTAATTGATAGGGAGCTACTAACTGGTACCTGGACAGCTATGGTCAACTTCAATTCTCTTCTTTTCCCCCGCTGTTTTTCTACTCTACTTTTCTAAGACTGCCTATCAAGTGCCATTCTTCAGAAAAATATTAAGGTAAAAGTAAATCTTTCATAATATGTACTAAAACTTAAACAGTGGTTGTAGAGGATGGAATCATAGGAGATTTATAAGTTGTGCATTTCTGTAATGTTTGAGGTTTTGTTTTTTTCCCCAAACAACAGCATATTTTATTTTTGTCATCAGAAAACACAACAACTAAGAAATAAAATAAAAACAGTTTTAAATGGTAAACCTTCCAGGAATGTGTGTGGTAAGCCAGTAAAGGTTTACTAAAGGGTCTGACAGGCCCTAGTTATTTACCAGTTACTCATATGTAAAGTATTTGAAGTGTGTTTGAGCGAGTATTTCCATGGTGCAACATCCTCACTGTGATGTTTAAAAGGAATCCAGTTTTCCTGGAAAATATTGTTAATTTTCTAAATATAAATCTTACTCATCTGGCAGAGAAGTGTTTAAGATTTTGGAGTTTAATGTGCATCTTGCCGTTTCAACTTGAAAGAACTACATTCAATTAGAAACAGATAAACCCATAGATAGTTCCTCTATATTCATTAATTAGTAGTCAGGTGTATTTCAGATAACAAATATATGCACACTGGTTCTTCTGAAGTTACCTACCTTGCAGTTTTTTACATATTATGAAGAAAAAAATGATTTGATATGGAAAACAAAACTTGTATTTTTATGGTTTTTTCTTTTTAATTTCCCCCATTGTCTCTAAAATGTCGATTTACTTATAAAAGCATAATTATAAAATTTAATTTTATTGCTAGAAAAGACATAAGGATTGGATTTTCTTCAACCCTTTTGCTTTACAGATAGTTTTTAAATACTCTTTAGTACATGCCCTTTGGTAGTAAAGCTGGGTTTTGAACTCTGGCCTATAGAGTCCCGATGCTGTATAATTCCTTCTACACTGGGCTGCTTCTCATCTCCCCTGGAACCAGTCAACTTCAGTGATCTAGAAATGAAGCCCCTTGTCTTTGGCCACACCTTCTTTACCTTCTCCTTCTCTTAGTTCTTTCACATACCTCCCCTGAGACGCTGCAAATTCGATTGCTCTTACTTTAGAACCTGTGAGCCCTTTATGACTTCATCTGACTTCTTATCCTGCCTGGCCCATTGGCATGATTAATCATTTCAAAACCTACCTTTATTGTCAATTGAATGAATAATTTTTTTGACTGTGGACGTATGAAAGATACATGAGTTATAAAGTTTCCTGACCCTAGATCACTTATTCCAGAATCTGCTCACTTCTTGACTTAACACAGTCTCCAGCCCTGATCATTTGTATTTTGGTCATCACATTTTTGCTGCAGAATAAAGTCATGAAGTCAGGTTAACATAAATAAATATGTATTTATGGTGCATAATTTCATCTAGCCTATAACTTAATCTCTTTGTAAAATCAGTGACTTTTTTTTTAATGGTTTTTTCAAATCTTTTCCATCCTTCTCAAACTCTCAAGTTGCTTTTCTCATTTAGACTCCCACTCTCAGCATATGGTCTTGCCTTCTACTTGACTCATTTTTGTCCTTTTAGTCACTTTCTGGCACAGGCTCCTTTCTGGGGATTACACGGCCCTTGAAATTCTCTTGATGCTTTTGAAGACATTTCAGCCCTCGACACAGTATCTCCTTCATGCAGATTGATGGGTGGCATTTTTCTTAAGTCTTATTGCCGAGAAAAATTGTCACTCTTGAGCAGCTGCTTTGTTTTTAATCTACATACGCTATAAACCTTGTGACTGATTATGCTTCACACTTCATTTTGTCCATAGAAAACTCAGAGCAAATTTTACTGTCCAGACTAACAACTACGTATGACCTATGACATTCAATTTTAGGTAATAACCTTACTCCTAGTTTCTTCTTTTTATTAAGATATATATTGTTAACTTCTTTTTTTTTAGATTGGCACCTGAGCTAACATCTGTTGCCGGTCTTTTTTTTTCTTTCTTTCTTCTTTTTCTCCCCAAAGCCCCCAGTACATAGTTGTATGTTTTAGTTGTAGGTCCTGCTGGTTGTGCTATTGTTGACTTCTTCCCTGCCTTCTTCATCTACTGTTTGTCCTGTTGGATTGTATATGTTTGTTTTGAAAAGGTAATATATACGTTAATAAAATTCAATAGTGCAAAAAGCATACAAAGAAAAATAAAACTCAATGTAGAAGATAATCGACAAAATGAAAGCTTTCGGCTGTGCTGAGGTTTCAGGAAAACTGTCAGAAATTATTTTATGAATAAGTTCTTTAGCAGCAAGATGAACTAGTAGGCAGTCATTTCAACCACTAACAGTTATGCTGAGCTTTTCAAAACTCTACACAAAGAGGCATAGACAGGATTCTAATAAATTATCACTAATTAATTTTTGCTAATTGATACAATTTGATGAACCATCAACTTTTCTCATGGGCCATTGTTTTATAACTTTGTGTAGTTACCTAAAAAATGTTTCGGATATCTTGAGAAACTTAACTCTAGAGAAGATTCCCAATTTTCATTGAAAAAAGTAAATGTTTATAGCATAACTGTCTCATCTTCTTTTCTTTGAATGTTAAGAACATAGAAACAAATAGAATGGTATAGAGAAAATTGCACATGATTCCTTTTTATAGCTTAACAAATCTAGCTAGTATATCAATTTATAATACAATAGAACCACAATAATAAAAGGTCTTACAAAGTGGATAAACGGTCTTATAAAGTCAAAATCATAAAGTGATCAATTTTTCCCATAGTCATGATAGCAAATTTTTGATTGCCTGCTATACTTACTCATTGAATGACTACATATTGGCCACCTACTATGTGCCAGGTGCTTTGCTAGGAACTGGTAAACAAAACACACATGCTACCTGCCCTCATTTCCACTTCACACTAACACTACGCAAGAGGTATATATTATGGCTGAGAAAATTGAGGATCAGAGAGGTTAACCAGCTTGTCCAAAGTTACACAGCCAGTAAATGATGGAGCTAGGATTTGAATATAGGTCTGTCTGATCCCAAAGTCCACGTTTTTCCACAAAGCTACAGTAATGTGTGTGAGTGTGCCAGAGGAACAAGGAAGTGCAAGCACACACAAAGTTACAGAGAGGCATGACACCCAGTAACTTGCAGTGCCCAAATGAGTTCTGCTATTTTATCTGTCTTGGATAGTCTTGTCTAGATTATTGCTGTAGCCTCCTCACTGGTCCCCCTACAGTCTATTCAGAACATAACAGCCAGAGTGACTCTTAAAACAAATCCTATCGTGTCACTCCTCCATACAGAACCCTCCACTGGAGGTTCCCTCCCTATACCCCATCCCTTCTGCCTCAGTCTGTTGAAGTAACCAAGCCATTGCTATCAGCTTGGTGTATGTCCTTTCAACTTTGAGTATTCATTTATAACCTTTTTATTTAAACAAAAAATAGGATCATATTATACATATTATTCTGCAAATAGCTTTTTCTCTTTATAGTTACAATTAAATGTCCCGTACAGAAAGATACATATTCCCTTTTTTTCTTGAGGAAGATTAGCCCTGAGCTAACTCCTGCCAATCCTCCTCTTTTTGCTGAGGAAGACTGGCCCTGAGCTAACTTCCATGCCCATCTTCCTCTACTTTATACGTGGGATGCCTACCACAGCATGGCTTTTGCCAAGAGGTGCCATGTCCGCACCCAGGATCCGAACCAGCGAGCCCCAGGCCGCCAAGAAGTGGAACGTTCGAACTTAACTGCTGCGCCCCCACATATTCCTTTTATACATATTGTTACCAGGTAGAATGAGGAAAGCTTTCTGTTTTGTTGTTTCCAAATTACATGACTGTTTTATCATGTTGCTATGTAATAGTGGACTTTGTTTTCATAAAACAAATAGCATCTTCTATAACAATTATACTTTTACCTGTAGCATGAAATAACTTAATTGAAAAATTGCTATTGCCAGAAGGGCATAATATTTTTATGTAATAAGATTCATCACCAGAGCAAACTCTTAATTATATATGGCATAGCATAGATTCTTAACTTACAAGTAATTCTTAGAATTTCTTATTCACCATAGTTACTACAAGTTGAGAAGTTTCAACTGCTTTTGCCTGCTCATTAGTAGAGATATTAGGCTGTGTAAAGTAAAATGCAGGAGAAATGATGGCCAGTAATGGAACCAGAGGACTTGGCTCTTCACAGTTAAGGCTAATTAGGTATTTGATAAATGAGATGTGCCACTGTGGGTAAACACCGCAAACTACAGTCTCAGATTTGCTTTTGGTAGAATGTATTATATTTCATTTATTTTCTTATTTTAGTTGTTTTGGATATAATATGTTAAAACCTTTTTATTTTTAATTGCAGTCTCGAGTTATAGCTGTACTGGATTGGGAGCTTTCAACCATTGGTCATCCTTTGACAGACTTAGCTTATCTCACCATGTTCTGCTTTTGGCCGAGGAGAGTTCCAGTGATAAATCAAATTTCTAATTTGCAAGAAAACAAAGGTAGGAAAACATAATGTTGCCTAAATTGCTACTAATATAAAATTATTATTCTTCATAATTAAAAAGTAGGATTATATTGTAATTTTAGGTGAATAGCTTTCATTTCTTTCTTGAAATGTTTCCAAATAATTTTAGTTGTTATTCATTTTTCTAAATGTAGCATTCCACTTTTAGTAATTTGTGACAAAATGAAATCCTTTGGGTATGATATTCTTTTGGAAACGAACGTTTAGAGCATGTTTTGTTCTGTGGATTAGCGATTATTATAGTCAGTTTTATATACATATTGCAATATTATGACATTTTGAAATATTCACCATGACATTTTTATTAAAGTTTATAGTATGTTCTGTTTTTATAGGGATTCCATCAATGGAAGAACTAATTTCAATATATTGCCACTGTAGGGGAATTAATTCTATTCTTCCTAACTGGAATTTCTTTCTTGCCCTTTCACATTTTAAAATGGCTGGAATAGCACAGGTAAGTAATTGTTTTTAACATGTGTTTCACCATTATTTGTTACTGTAATATTAACAATAATTTTTGGTCTTCAGGGGTTTTATATTTTTTATCCTTAGATCATTTTGCTTTTCACAATGACAAATACCAGACATGAATAAAATATAAATCCAGAATTTACACAATAGGAACTTGGCAAGGGAAAAAGTTGAATAGCAAAATATGTTATCACTTTTGATATAATAAACTTAAAAGATGGAGGAAGGGAGAGAGAAATTCATAATGACAAAGAGAAAAGCATGTGAGAATTGGTTATTTCCTGACTATCTAATGTAAGAAACAGCTAAAATCTTTTGATGATGTCTGCTTCAGACTGTAAAACCACTTATTAACCAGGGCTGATGATGAAGAAAGAATTATCTTTTTATTTCCCAAAGCCTAGCATATAGTACCTAGCATATAGTAGCCTCTTAATATATGTTTTTGAGTGAATAGGTGAGTAAAATTTTCCATTCTCTATTATTGTCATATTTATGTGATTAACTTTGAGAGTAAATTGAGCATAAATTCAGATTTATTTAATTAGAGTTTAAACAAATGCACTCTTCATTATACTAATCCAGTTTACAGGTACTTTGAATCTCAGAGTTTTATTTAAGAAGTTGAAATGCTTCATTAGTGGCAAGAAGCTAGGGCTTGGAGAACAGGTGAATAAGAGATTTCAGAAACAAAAAAGAATGAGAGAAGAAGGATTAAGGAAAATTATGGTTATTTTTCCCTGTCCTCAGAGTTCATGCTATCCACGAAAAACTGAAACGTCTTCCAGGAAACAGCTGTGTTCCATCTCCTCCTGTAGTTTAGAATCATGTTAGTTATCATGTTGATTGGATGGGTTTCTCAAAATAAGGTTTATGGTATGCCACTATATCTGTCAGTTTCCACAAATCAGATACCAAATAGGCTTTGAATTGAAAATTTAAATTTTCATTTCAAATAAAAGTTTGACGTGTTATGATTGAAATTCATATGTTTGTCATAAACTGTATAGTAGTAGCGTTAGAGATAATCATAAAGATTCCATTCTAACTAGAAGTATGAAATTGGAAATGATGGAAAGTCTGTTACAGGGCTTTATTATATAAAGAAAGAAATGAATGAAATTCAGTTGATTATGTTTTGGTGGGGAGGCAAGGGAGAGGAGAGTGTAGTATGTTGGAAACACAGAACATGGAGAATTAATAAAGAAAAACTGATTAGCATTCAACACTGTTCAAAGGAGACAGTTTCACTCAAACTAGGGGTCCAAAATATTGAGATAAAATATTCTTAGAGGTCATCTCCTTGCCTTCTCTTTGGTTTTAAGATGTTTGTTTTGTTTTGCTTTCTTTAGATTTTCTCCCACCGTGAAGGGAGAGTAGTGAGCTTTAGAGGTGATATCACTTGCCAGTATGGTATCTTTGGTGACTACTGAGCTCAATTTCAAATTTGGTTTGATTCCCGGTTACAATTCTCTTAGGAGGAGAGTGTGTTAACCAGATGGCACAAGCATAACTCTTTAATTTGGGGGTTATCATTGTCCCAGCATGGAAATTAATAGAATTGATAGTCTGATTTACATCTTGGCACCTTGTGAGTTCAGTGACTCCCAGAGCTGGGAAACTGGAAAGACTGGATAGCTGAAGAACAGTTTTCAATGAATTTTAATTGTTCCATGTTAATTTACTTATAGGGAGTATATAGGAGATACCTTCTGGGAAATAATGCATCTGAGGATAGCTTTCTGTTTGCCAGTATTGTGCAACCTCTGGCAGAAACTGGATTACAACTCTCAAAAAGGTAAACAAAATGGACTCCTTGGCTAACTCAATTGGAGCCTTTGTTAGGTATGTGAAGGTTATAAACTTTAGGGGAATAGGGATTGTTTTTATTGCTTACACCAGGACTGCAGCTGCCAATTGCAGTAGTCTTTTTTTGGTAAATCTCTTGTATGCCTGAAAATAAATTGACTTTAAATATAAAGAAAATATCCACATTCGTGATTAAAAGTTTTTTTTGCCAACTTGCGTGTATAAACTTTTAAGGATATAAATAAAACTCAAATGTTTCCTTCTAATATTTCAGTTACTTACATATAGCTGTTTAAAATTAGGTATTATATAAGATTATTTATTAAATTGAGAAATATTGCTCTCTCCCACCATCACATTTCATGAAATTTTATTCAGACATTTCATGAGCATCTTTGAAATCCATGTCTCCATCAGTGGAGCAGTTTTTGAAGCATCTAATGTACTTTGCCAATCACGTTCCCATCTAAGTGGTATGGTATATAGCTGAATGTGTGGATGATGCTGTCCTTGGAAATTCTGTGCAAGCCCCAACACCCAAGGCATAACATTAGGACAGTTGTGTTTTACAATTCATCTCATAGATGGGTATTTGTGATCTCCACAACACAGCAACCGACTATATTGCTCTTCGTAGTGATCTTTAAAGGTCTTGTTTATAATGACATCCAGCTGTTATATTTGTGAGGCATATACCAAGAGTAATTATTAAATTTATGTTCAATTTCTTTGCTTCCCTTTTTAGAGATTCTGACAGGTGACTTCAATAAAGATTCAAAACTACCATTGACTGAGGTCATGCCAGGCTTATATTTTCCTCAAATAGTGCTTTAAGCATTAAAGTTTAATGTTCAACATAAAGTGATTTTGCATTCCCCCCATAGTATAAAAGACTTAAAAAAATAAAAAATGGGGGCCGGCCTGGTGGCGCAGTGGTTAAGTGCGTATGTTCTGCTTCAGTTGCTGGGATCCCAGGCGGACATGGCACTGCTTGGCACACCATGCTGTGGTAGGTGTCCCACATATAAAGTAGAGGAAGATGGGCATGGATGTTAGCTCAGGGCCAGTCTTCCTCAGCAAAAAGAGGAGGATTGGCAGCAGTTAGCTCAGGGCTAATCTTCCTCAAAAAAAAAAATTAAAAATAAGGCAACTCCTTCTGAGGGATATTTTTGGGGAGCTGGGGAAGGCTTCAGATTATATTCAGAAATACATAATAATGATTTTGGACACCTTTGTAACTTTCTTTTTTGTAAAGAACTTTCAGTACTCCACTACCACAGACTGATGCTGCAGGACAGTTGTTTGGACAGACAAGGACAGGCCAGGAAGTTCTTACTAGGGTGAAGCATTTCATGAAACAGCACATTCTTCCAGCTGAAAAGGTAAGTATTATATAATCAAACAGACTGTATTTGTGCTCAGGGACCACTGATGAATTACTTCTGTTTCCTCTGCTCCTGGGAGAACCATGGTATCATATCTCTGAAGTCAGTCCTTACCTGGAGGCCCATCCTCACCTTAGCACTGAGACTTAACTACTGCAGAACTTGATTCTGAAAAGTTCCAAGGTTCTAAAATATGGCCAAGGGAATGCTACAGATAAATCTGTGGAATGAAAATTAAGTCAAATGGAATTAACTGTTTGTAAGGTTGAGATCCTAATTATATTCGAGTAAAACACTGCTTTCGGGGCCTTTTTTAAGGCAGTGACTTTCAGCTTTTGTGTATGTATGTGTGGACCCCTTTGAAAATTAAGAGAACTGTAGACTAAACAAGATGGACATATGCAGAAAATTTTGCATATCATTTCAAGCTGTTCACAGATACAACCACCTCTCTCCCTACAAGCTACTATTTTAGGGTCAAGTTTTGGTAAGCTTACTGTGGGTAGAGAAGTAACCTGGTACCTTGCTTCATTCAGTTAACAAATAATTATCGGGTATCTAATAATGGGCTAGGCACCTGGAAGCCAATGAAAGTAAAAGAAAGAACAAGACAGACAGAGCTTATGCTCTTACAGAGCTTACACTTCAGCACTAGAGACGTTAATAAGAAATGACAAATGCAGTAAAGAAAAGACAAAAGCTCTCCTGAAAATATATAAGGCATATGGGGCGGGATGTGAGTGTGGGTAGAACACTGGTGTAGAAATTGTAAGTGTTTGATTCTAGTCCATTCCTGCCACAAGTTTGGGGGTCTTGGGCAAATAACTTTCTCTCTCAGAGCCTCAGTTTCTTCATCTACAATGGGAATAGGTATGACTAGATAGACAATAAATCCCCGTTTAATTCTTCCGTGATTCTGAGAGGTCTAGAGCTAGACTGCAGAATCAAATAGGAAACTGAAAAAGACCAACTTCTTTCAACAAAAATGTTCAAAGTTGATATGTGTTTATAGGTGGTTGGTATTGTTGCTGGAATTACGTGAATAATTATATTTTTAGGAAAGATCTGACATGAAATGAACTTTGCTCACAGAGTAGGGTATAGTATTTTTAAAGAAATTGCTACTCAAATATGAGGAAGTGCTTTCTAAAACAATCACCTCTTATATGCGTTCAGTGATTAGGGTGTCACTTTGGAGACTTTCTGCTCTAGTTAGTATATATACAATTTTGAGTTTTAAAATTCTGAACTTTTGGGTATTAAAGAGAAAATGCAACACTTTTGGTTCAAGATGGCAGACTGAATTCAGCGTTTACCTCCCTTCCATCAAATAAAATCCCACTGAATTAACAACAAAGAATTTTTTTTAATGGAATAAATTGGTAAAAGCACAGAAACAGGAGGGGGACACGTCAGAGGACTAAAGGTTTTCATAAGAGAATGGAAATCGGGTTTGGAAAGCAGAATGGATCATACCAAAGAATAAACCTTAACAGAGGAAGCCACATCCCAAAAGAATTTTGAAATAAGAGAAGGTTGGAGAACAGGTGTTAAGCATTTTTTTCTACAATGTAGTCCCCTGTGATTGACTGGTATGGGGAGCAAGAATAAGAAGGGGAAAAGAAATCAAGATGTTTGATGGAAGAATTAACCTGTAGGTGGGTGCTTGGGTAGGTGTCTAACACTCCTGGGTAGCAGCGCTGTTTGCCCCAGACGGAAGGCTTCAAGAGTCTGTGAAAAAGCAAATGATCTGTTTCAAAGAAGCCAGGGCTTCAACATAAGGGTTAATGCTCTAGAGTCACGTCCTCCGTTTTTTGGCTTTTTTTTTCCTGGTGAGAAGTTTGGTGTAGACCCCAGCTTACCTATCAGCCTGCCTGCTTCCTACCTGTTCACCCTAAAATGAAGCCTATCTTTTGACATGCTAGTGCTTGCAACCAGCCCATTATTCAAAGAATAGGCCAGAATTGGCAGAGGAAACCAAGTGGCCTTGCTCTTTCATTCATAAATGTGAATGGCAATCAAGGGAAACATGCAGCAGGGAAGAGAAGTCTAACAGGATCCGAACCCTGGGCTGCCGAAGCAGAGCGTGTGGACTCAACCACTCGGCCATGGGGCCGGCCCCTACCAACATTTTAATAGTACCTATATTTAGCGAGTAAGACTTGTGATGACTTTTTCTTCATACTTTTACATATTTTTTGAATTTTCTATAATTGGAAAAAATAAGCTTTATTTAAACTATTCTAATGACCTTTTGAGACTCCTTGGATATCATACGGTGAGAACATGAGAACTCGTTATCTAGGAAAATGTTAAAAGACCATTGTTCCTGTTTAGAATGGATAAGGAGAACGAGCCCTAATGGCCTAGTGGTTAAAGTTCAGTGCGCTCCACTTCAGCGGCCCAGGTTTGGTTCCCAAGTGCAGACCTACAATGGCCCTGCTGTGGCAGCTCACATAGAAGAACTAGAAGAACTTACAACCAGAATATACAACTAGGTACTGGGGCTTCAGGGAGGAAAAAAAGAGAGAGAGAAAGATTGGCAACAGATGTTACTTCAGGGTGAATCTTTCACAGCAAAAAACCTCACCTTCTATATATTAAAGTTAGAAAAGAAAGAAAGAAAATGGATGAGTCCTAAAAATAGCATGTAAAACAGGAACTAGCAACATGACGTATTATCGAGAACACACTTTTAGCATGATAACATTAGTCATATTTTCCTACTGAATCTAACGATGTGCTAGGGAAGAACTGTTGCTGCTTTCTTTCTAACTTTCAAATAAACTTAAGTTTAAAGTGAAAAACATATTATGTTGCAAAATTATTTGTAGGCTCAGATTTAAGATTCTGAACCAACATACTCCAAAGCGATAGCTCAATCAGTGAATGAGGAAGTTAGATGTTAACTTTTGGGAGAACTGATCAGGCACCAAGCATACTTTCTGCTTTCTTCTTTCACCAATAAATTCTTTCATACTTTAAGAACTAAAGAAAGCTTCTTTGTAATGAGGTATTTTATTTCTTATTCCTACCATACCACAAATAGATTTTGCAAATCTCTAAATATATAGATGTTAGAACAGGAAGTATTAATTAATACACATTTTTAAATAGTTATATAAACACTGGCATAATTTAATTTCTCAGAACTGTAGTGTCATAGAGAGGTAGTCAGAGATGAGGAATTTGTAAATGTATATTACGTAATATATTTCTTATCTAACATAATAGCATTGACTATTTCCATGGAATAAACAACCCTAAACAGGAAATCTTCCAATGTAACCGACTTCTTGACAGAAATAACAAGTGCTATTCATCCTGGCGCCTTTGAAAGAGCCATCCTTTGTCTTCTTGAAGTTTTCACTAAATATAGCAGTACTCCAGCCTAGCCATACTCAATAAAAATAACATTTTAGTATATTACTTATATTACAATAAATTGGTGGAACAATTTTAGAAAAGAATTTTGTAATATGAAGATTTGACAATGTTCATAGCCTTTAATCCACTAATTCTACTAGCCTAAGTGTAGAAAAAAAAAAATAGGTACAGAGATATTATAATAGCAAAATATTGGAGAATGCTATTATAGTCCAATATTTTAGTTCATCTTGATTCTTTTACTTTCACAAATTAAAGATTATTGTTATTCTTTTGTGTAGCTAGTTTTTAATTTAGATTTACCCATGTATTTATCACTTTATTTACTATTCCTTCTTGCAACTCAGTTGTTTCTTCTAGGATCAA
Source organism: Equus caballus (assembly GCF_041296265.1). Taxonomy (NCBI): domain Eukaryota; kingdom Metazoa; phylum Chordata; class Mammalia; order Perissodactyla; family Equidae; genus Equus; species Equus caballus. The sequence goes on along the minus strand of NC_091699.1, from coordinate 79,834,838 downwards.
GTTACTTTAATGAGAACCTGCTAGTAAACTTTTCTTTCATCTTTCTTTTTTCCTTTCCCTTTTTTCTGCTTGGGAGAGGAAAGTAATGATTCATATTCATAGTCTCTCTCTCTGTTTTGTTCTTTCTAATGCCTTTATTTTGCCCTGATTCTTGAAAGATAATTTTATTGGATATAGAATTCTAGATTGACAGTTATTTTCTGTCAGCAATTGAAGATATTATCCTATTATTTCTGGCTTCATTTGTTGCCCTGGGAAGTCAGCTCTCAATCTTAATTATTTAATTATCAGTAATCTGTCTTTTTCCCCACCTCTTTCTCCTTTTAAGAGCTTTTTTCCCCTCTCTGATGTTCTGCAGTTTGTGCTCTGGTGTCATTGTGCTTTCTGATTTTGAGGATTGGTGTCTTTTTTCCATTTTGAAAATTTCTTAGATATAATTTCTTCCAATATTCCCTCTCTCCTTATTCTCTTTCTCTAGGGCTCCAGTTAGACTTATATGAGAACTTTTCTCTGTATCCATCATATCCCTTAATCACATATATTTTCCTCCTGTTGAATTTGTGTGCTTCCTTCAAGAAAGAAGTAATTTCTTCAGATCTTTCTTCCAACTTATTTTTTCTTCAGCTGTATCTAATTTACTTTTCAACCATCCATAGAGCAGTGGTTCACAAAATTTAGTATGTGTCAGAATTGCCTGGAGAGCTAGTAAAGAATAAAGAAGCCCTGGGCTCATTGAAGTAGGATAGGGACTGGGCCCTTGTAAAAATATTTACCAAGTTCCCCAAGTGATTCCAATACCCACCAAATTTTGAGAACCATTGCAATTGAGTTTTTAAGTTTAATTACTGTGGTTTTTCTTTTCCTCAAGTTTCATTCAGTTCTTTTTAAAACTTGTCTGGCCAATTTTGATAATTCTTTGTCATACTTTTAATTCTTTCCTTTATTCTTGAAATCTATTGGACACAAATATGTCCAGGGATCAGCCTGCATCCCCCAGACAAACTTGGCTCCAGTGTTTGCTCACATCTGAAGAGTCAAGCTTTTTTATTCCCAGCTTCTGAGGAATTTCCTTATTTTCCTTCCAGCACAGCTATGCATTACTAAATGTAGTTTTAAAATTATTTTTAATATTTTACTGACAGTTTTGGTTGTACTACCCTGGATGAGGTTTCTATGACCATCTAGTGTGCCATATTGCTGAAAATGAAACAGTCAAATCTTGGTATAAGATTTTGGAAGTCTATTGTCTAATATCGAGGTAGTGTAATTTTATGAGCAGCAAACCTCTAGAATTTTTTATACTTCTCTTTCTGGTTTTAGAAAGAAATATTACTGATTTAATAGCAGCTGAAAAAGCTTCTTCACCTAAATATGTTTACTTTGGATATTAGCAGTTTATGGCATTATTTATTTTGTATTAATTTTAGCTAATGAACTTTTTTCTTTTTATTACTTTAAGGAGGTAATTGAATTCTTTGTTCAAAATAAAAATTCAGTGGACGAGTGGAAGAAGCCTTTAGTGATTGATAAACTCAAGGTAAGAAAAATAAGAAAACCTTTAACATTGGAAAATTTATAGGCAGGTGTTTTTTGAGACCTTAGTTTGTTGCTGTTGTTATATTTGTAGAGGTTAATTATATCAATAATAACCCTTTAAAAATAAAGTTAAAAATAGAATCTGTAATATACAAATTAGGTTCCATAGTGTTTTGTATATGGTGTAGTGATGAAGACAGCCTCTTATGGCTGTTCAAAGAAAAAAATACGATCAACATTACTCACTGCCATCTGTCACTTAATTGAGACTGAAGTCGAGCCAGGGCATTTGTCCCTCATGGGCTTAATCCAAATTCTGTGTTTTCAAATCCTAACAGCCACACATGTTAGAAATTGAAATGCACAAAATAATATATTTGGCATAATTATACTCAAATGTGGGGGATTTTGTAATAGCTCTGATTCAATAAGAAGTACTCAAGTAAGCAAATTTAGTTTTTCAGCCAAATTAAGAAGCTTGGAGGAAAAGTCATTTCTCTAACAGTTACGAAACTGTTGATTTATAATGAATTAATAACTACTTGGTTTTGCACACTGTAGGATACAATGAAATAAATAACTTAATAAGTGTTTTTAAATTTCAAAAAGTGTAAATACCAGTATCTTTTAAAAATAAACTATTTTAGGTCATGGTAAATTATGATCACTGTGGCATATTCGTCACTTTGACAGGAAATGGCCAAAGCAGAAGGCCTCTGGAACTTGTTTTTGCCAGCTGTAAGCGGTCTCAGCCAGGTGGACTATGCCTTGATTGCTGAAGAAACAGGAAAATGCTTTTTTGCTCCAGATGTGTTTAACTGCCAAGCACCAGGTTACTACATTATTTAGAAACAGAACTTTCTTAGATATTTTGAGCAGTTTAAAATTTCTCTATGTTATGACAAGGAAGTTTTTCTACACAGTGTCATTGATTTATAAATTTGTCTGTAATTTTACTTTTTTTACTTTGATTTAAATATAAAACAGTGGGTCTAAAGTTGTCATTGTATTATTCTTTGTTAAGCATCATTACATTAAGAGTATTAGTGAATAGAACTTGGCACCAGAGGGATTGGCAATACAAGGATCCCAGTTTCCTAGTTGGGTATTGGATACTTCCGTGGTTAGTTAAGATGGATAGAGAATTCCAAACCTTTTGGTTAGGCTCACTGTCTCTCCATTTACTCACCAATTACTTATTGATTACCTACTATGTGCCAAGCACTGTTTTAGGACCTTGGAATTTATCAAGAAATAAAATATGCAAAGATTCATTCTAATGGAGGGAGACAAAAGTAAACAATAAATATAATAAATAAGTAAATTATGTAGTAAGTTTAAAGATGCAAAGTGCTTTGAGAAAAAAAACCCCAGCAGGGTAGAGGAGCTCTGGAATGCTGAGGGGCAGGGAATGTGGATTACAATTTAGAATGGAATGTTGGGAACAGGCCTTCTGAGAAAATGACATTCGATAAAGACGTAAAGAAGGTGAGAGCGTTACCCATGCTGATGTCTGGGGTAAGAGTCTTCGTAGCAGAGGGGAGAGAAAATACGAAGGCCCTAAGGCAAGAATGTGATTGGGGTATTCCTGAAATAGCCGAGGAGGCCAGTGTGGCTGGGAGAATAGTAGGAGAAGATATCAGAGAGGAAAGGGCCTTACATGTTGGGCCTTGTAGGGCAGGTAAGGGCTTCTACCTTCAGTGAAATGGGAAGCCATTGGGAATTTGAGCAGAGGAGTGACTAGATGCAACTTCAGTTTTAAAAGGATCACTTTGGCTGCTGTGTTGAGAATTAACAAAAGGAGGAAAGCAGGGAGTCTGCTGGAATAATCTTGGTGAGAGACGATGGTGACTTTTTCTAGGGTAGTAGCAGTAGAAAGAGTGAGAAGCGGAAAGATTCCAGATATATTATGAAGGCAGAGCCAAGATTTCCTGACTGGATATGGGGTATCATTAGGGGTGTCAAGGATGCCTCAAAGGACTTTGGGATGAAAAATTGGAAGGATAAGGGAAGGAGGTCAACTATTCTTTAAAAAGATAATATGGAAAGGGTAAACCTGGAATGTGGTCATAGGTCTCTTCAAGCCTGGATTTGCAGAACCACCTGAGGAAACTTAATAAAAATCCAGATCATAGGCTCCCTCCCTGGAGATTCTGATTCAGTATGTCGATGAAAAAAATCCATAACCAATCTATAAATGAAAATTTGGGAGAGTTTATTCTGAGCTGAAATCTGAGGACCATGGCCCAGGGCCTTTCTTCCCAAAGGAAGAAAGTGCACCGAAGAAGTGGGGTGCACAGAGTGGTTATATACCCCCAAACAGGATGTTTCACAAATGATTGAAATGTCCCTTTTACAATAGTTGGGAGACTGCTCTGTTGGCACAGTGATTGATGGAAACAGCAGGTAGGTCTGCTGTCTCGGTGAACACAGCAGGGTGGCAGTTCTGCTGTCTTGAGCTGGGTGGTCACAGGTGAGCTGGGTGGTCAAAGGTGAGCACAGCAATCAGTTCCTAGCCTAAGGAAAGATGCTTATCCTTAAGGAAATGCCAATGTGGGGGGAAGTTGCACCTTTATCTTAAGGCTATTTTTTCTTACCATAGGAAATGTTTTAAAGCAGATATACAATGCGTGCTCAACGGCCACAGTCAGGCCTGTTTGGAAAAAACTGTCAGGCCGAATTAGGTTTACACCAAATGGCTTCCTCATATACTCCAATATATCCTATTGCTTGCCATTTTCAATTTGTCAAGTAGGTCTAGGGTAGACCCTGGGAATGTCTTTTGTGCTTGTTTTTTTCCAAGTTACTCTCCTTATTCTGATGCTGCCAGTTAAGGGCTAGCATTTGATTTGTAGTCGAAGGATGATGGTACGATATCCTCTAATGTCCCTGCATGAGTTAGGCCTCGGCATTGCCTTTTGTGCTTATTGTATGGCCCTGGTGCTAAAGCTCTCCCAAAAAGAGTGAAGGAAGCAAGGAACTGCCAAAAAGAGGTATATTGGATGTCTGAGAGAAAACATAATCTGGTTGTGCAGCAAAGTGTTTCCACAATGGACTTTGACTCTCATTTCTTTGGAACTATTAATATAGATCATAAACCTCTGATGGTGGTTGAACTTGTTCTTGATGTAGTTTTCCCTCTTCAAAACACTGATGTATCAATTTACCACTCTGCTACATTTGAGCCCAACAATGAGGCTATTGTAAAAGTGAACTCTATTCCCTGTTTCTAAAGATTTCGTTGTGTGAAGCTATTGCATCATGCTACATAGGTAGCATAATTTTGTGAAAAGAGAACTGCTAGTCTTTTAAAACTTTTTTTATTGGTACCTATAGTAAGAAATATATTTTATACTGTATTGTGACCCACTATGTAGCATATGTAGTTGTATGTTTGTGTTCATGGATAATGGATAGATGGATGGATGGAGAGGCAGAGAGAGACTTACATATTGCTGAAAAGAGGCTTCGTGAAACAATAGTTTCCCTTACTACATGCAGCGCGTTCAGGTATTTTCCAGAGTCCAATCTACTGTATTCAATTTTGATCTATTTCATTTTTTAGAGAATGCTAGCCATGTTCCATTAAATTGATTTCATGACATACTAATGGGTCATATGAAAAATAATGTTATAGAAGACATCCTTTGCAGACGCAGCTCTGCCACTATTTCTCCATTTGACCTATGAACTCACTTTTCACTAGATGGTCATGGACTTTTCGCTGGTATTAAAATTTCACGAGTCTATCAGTTGTACTATCTCAAAAAGATCACCAAACTGCTGAAATTTTAAAATTGGCCAGGGAAATACATTTTCATTGACCAAAGTATGATAAGCAACTCTCCTCAGCAAACAAGATGGGTAAAACTGTAAGTAAAAAACTAGGCATTTTCTCTTTGTAGAGGAGATATCTTCATGACGGCGTTGGGGCGTTGTGTTTGGAGCATTTTCAAGACAGATAAAGAAGGGAATGTCACTGATGCCTGCCAAACACTTAGGGAGGTTTCTTAAGTATAAAAGATGAATTTCTGCTCAAGCTAACCAAATTATTTCCCAAAGAGTTATAAAAGCTTATGGGAAACATATGTAGTCTTCCAGTTTGTCTTTTGTTTTGTTTTTTTGCCCTTCAGTAAGTCAGGCAATATTGTATGTTGGAATGTTGAAAACAGCAATTTTAATTCTAAAGCTATTACTGGAAAATTTGGAGGCTGTTGGCTGATTTTGGAGAAAAATTTTTTTGATTGAAGTAATTTGTCTGGGCTTTTTTTCCCCAACTCGTAAATGATAGCTTCGTTTTGCCAGCTTCTCAGAATAAACTGGTAATTTTTGGAAAGTTTTTCTTCAATATTTACCTCATGTGAACTATAACAAGAAACAGGGAATTTAAAACAAGCAAAAAAAAAATAAAGTTCATTAATTATAACTCAGGTTTCATTTTCTCCGTCAGTCAAAAAGAATTTTAAGCTTGTGTTTAATCTCCTAGGAATTTTGTGCATTTTTGAACATAGTACAAACATATTTTGAGAGACTTGACTTAGACTTAACACAATTTTCATAGGCATTTCAGTGACAATCCTTAAAGAGGTAGTATTGAAAAATTCTTCCCCCAAATCTTCTAAGTAATCATTATTCAAGGGAAAGATTTTAGATAGTATTTTTAGAAATTTGATAGGAATGAAAATCAGAGAGAGGCGTCTGGAGCATTTTGTTCCACAGCAGACATGAAGCTTTTTTTTTTTTTGAGGAAGATTAGCCCTGAGCTAACATCTGCCACCAATCCGCCTCTTCTGAGCTAACATCCATGCCCGTCTTCCTCCACTTTATATGTGGGACTCTTGCTACAGTATGGCATGCCAAGTGGTGCATAGGTCTGCACCCAGGATCCCGGACTGAACCAGTAAACCCCGGCTGCCCAAGTGGAACGTGCGAACTTAACCATTGTGCAGCTGGGCCGGCCCCATGAAGCATCCTTTTTTACTTGAGAGTGATAGATACTACAGTGTAGCGTGTTCTGAACAATGCCCTCTGAGGACTGGAGAGAGTCTTTGAAGTTATCTGCTGTCATTTCCATCCAGGGCAGGGATTCTGTGCTCAGCATCCTTCAGATATGACCTAGATGGTATGGTACCTTGTCTAGATGGTATGAGGTGCACAAAAGTAAGAGCAATGTTAGAAGTAAACAGACAATGATTACTCTGTGAGTTCAGAGGAGGGAGATATTTCTGACTGGATAATTGGAGAGTCTTTACAATGGAGGGGACTCAGAAGCAGAAATTGACTTAGGAAGGACCGGTAGAATTTCACTTGAGAGAAGGCCTGGCCCAAGCAAACGTGTGGAAGTTGGAAAGCACAGAGTGTGTTTGAGGAAAAAGAGTCTCAAGGTGGAGTCTCAGTAGAATACATAATGTTGATTGCTCTCCAGGAGCACTGCAGTCACTCCTAGCAGAGCATATTTGCAAGACGGCAGGCAAAGCTTAGGCCGGTAAATTGTTTTCCTCAGTCCTAATCGAGTTAGAGCTCATAAGAGCCATGCTTCATTGGGATGAAGTGGACAAGCATCTGGGATTCCAACAAGTTGAATAAATGTGCAGCAAATGCCGTGTACTGGTGACTAATTATGGCATACCTTTATTGTGAATTATATTTACTATTATGTTTCAAAATATTTTTGCTAGCAAACGTTTGCTTTAAAAAGATGCATATCTGTATTATCTACATAAAGTTTAGATTTCATACTAGTAAATTTTTAAACGCAAAACAAATGCTTTTTCTTATTATGTATAGACACAGGGAACATGGAGGTGCTCCACCTGTATGGAAGTGAAAAGCAGAAGCAGCAGTGGCTTGAGCCTCTTCTTCAAGGGAGCATTGCCTCCTGCTTCTGTATGACAGGTAAAAGCACATCACTGTCCTCCCCCTGTACAGTCAGTCATCCCGGGGTAAAAATGGGTGAGCTGAAGAATTGTGGGTTATGGCTCTGTGTTCCATGCTCATGGCCAGAAATGTGGATGTGTTTGTTTTGAACCCAGTTTTAAATTTTGGCATTTTTAAATGTGCAGAATAAAATTGTCCTCCGCTTTGGGAGGACACCAGGTGATGTTTTCTGGTAGCCTGCTTTAGGCGTTAGCAGCAAAGTAAGCTTAGTTTCATAATCTTTTAACTTGCATTTCTAAAATTGTCATCTATGGATATTTAAGATCTTTTTTGCCCTTATGTGTGAAATATTCATCTTTGTGGTAATTTTATATTGATACCTACAAAATACTTAGCTCTGCCATAAACCCAGAAGAATAGAACTTTCACCAATGCTAGTCATACAGCTCAAATAATAATCATGTAGGGAAATGAAACCAGGAGCATGTTAATAAAAATGGGTTTGGTACCATTTGTACATAGGAAACAGTGATTATGAATTCTTCAGAGGACAAAGTCATCATTTTATAATTGAGTTTAGAATTAAGCTAAATTTCATCTGGCCATAATTTTGGCCAGGTTTTATGTTCTTCTATAACATTGAATACCTTTATAAGAGCAAAACTGACCTCCATTTAAATCAGTATGAGGCATTTATTGAACACCTGCAGTATGGTGTGTTGTCTACAAAGCACTAATTGGAGGTTACAAAATAAGTGGAGTACACAGCTCCCTTTCTAAAGGACCGGATCTGTAGTTTTAGAAATAGAACACGTGAAATATCTGAAGGACTGATTTGAAAGAGCAGCATGTTAACAAGTACAGATTACTATCATTGAGAACTAGCCTGTAAGTTCTGAAATGCCATGCAATAAGGCAGTCGTGTCAGGGCATCCCACAGAAAACGTTCTGAAGATGTTAACCATTGAGCAGGCTCTATAAATGCAAAACAAACAAATTGGTGAAAGCATTCCTGAGAGAATTTGCAAGGCACACTTAGAAATTGTTTAAGATAGTAAACTATATGGTGGGAAAATCTAGCTTGCAAATACTTAGTACAGCTTTCCATTGTGGGAGGTAAAAAACAATATTTTTAATCTACTTTTGATGATTGGAGAGAGTGAGTTGTATCCTAAGTCATATGTCAATGAGGAAGCCAAGAAAACAATACAGATTGCTGAGCCCCAGTGCTCTAAATACTTCATTTATTCATTCTTCCAATGCACATTACTAACTGTCTACTATGTGTAGATTATGGGAGAACCAGGGTGGAAGGGGAGAAGGATAGGAAGACGAAAAAACAAACATGCCTGTGTCCTCAAAGAGTTCACATTTCCTTATCTAAGTCTCTTTTGTAAACTGATGGTATCTGCCTGCCTGTAAATTCAGCCTCTGCTTATTCATAGAGCCGGATGTAGCTTCAAGTGATGCCACAAATATTGAATGTAGCATCCAACGAGATGGGGACAGCTATGTAATTAATGGCAAGAAATGGTGGAGCAGTGGTGAGTATTCAGATTGACCCTTTCTGTCAGATGCTGTGCTAGAATAATATGATACAGTTATTAGTGAAATGATCACAGTTCTTTAAATTCTGCTTTGAAAGCATTTTCAAATTTAGAAATAGTTGATAAAAAGAAAAATAATTTTAAAATAACATATCTTGATTAGGTGATGTTTATTTGAAGAGTAGAAAACATCTTTCTTTTTTTTTTTACATTTTGTGAGAGATACAATTCACGTTAGTGCACACTATTTTTGACCACCGTAATTTCTATCAAAATTAAATTTTAATAGGGGCATATTGCATAGCTTATAATAATTTATATATGATTGTTTTTAAAGAGATAAGCTGTACATGTTACCAAAAATAATTTACTGTAGTACATATTTTCATTGCTTAAAAATATAAGTATTTAAGTGACAAAAAGAGTCTTTATACATAGGAAAATATATTGTTTGTCAACCTTCAGTAACAGACTCACAGAAATGAATAAACCCTTTAGGAAGTTATAAAAACTGGAACCTAGATAAATATAATTTTCTGAGGATTGCTTCTAGAGTATACATGATAAATGTAACAGGGTAAGTAGTTTGTTACTAAGGAAAGTTGCCATGATGGAACAAATTAGGTGTTTAGAAACTTACCAGGAATGTACTAAAAGGGCCAGAAAAGCTTTCTTGTGTATTTACTTGATTGTTAATTGCTATTCTTTCTGGAGTTTTATGAAATCACTTACAAATTAAGAAAGGGGGAAAAAACCCGATAGATTGAATTTTGCTGCATAGTTCTTAAAGCACTAAAAATTATGTAAGGATATTGTTTTTTATAATTTAAAACAATTATAAATGCCCCTTAATATAAGCTTCTTTATTAATCTTTTTTAGATGACCTAACTTATAGTGTTTTTATTATTTATGCCTGTGACTACTATTTTCCGTATTGTTAATTTTAATTTTCATGTTTTGTGCATTTATGATTTTGTTTCTTCTTCTTGGATTCTTTCCTTCCTCCTTCCTCACCTTAACCTCTTCTTTGTTATAAGCTGCCACCACCGTGTTTGAGATTTGAGTTTCAGAATAATGCAGATGTTTTATCTGAGGGAGAAGATCATTCATGTGTATTGAAGCGAGAGATAGAGCAGTTTTATATTTATATGCTGAAAGTACTGGTTGGCTCTGTGGGATCTTCAGAATCGAAAGGAATCTCCTCCACATTTTGTCTTTGTCTTCTCCAGGACCCATATTTCTTGGCAACTTTCATAATGTAGTTTTTAAAAGAGGCTCCCATAAAAACATACAGGATTGGGTTGAGGCAGCTGTGGAAGAGTGCAATGCTCTCTGTGACTTGGATGGCAACATCCATGCGTTTGCTCATGTCGCAGTCGGTGATCAGGGAGTAGATGATGTCTATGGCTTGGCAGAACTTGACAATGTTATAAGGCAGCTGAGTGACAATGAAAACTATAACCACTGTGAGCAGAACTTTGAGGGGTCGAGATTTTTTAATGTTTGGCGTCTTGATAAGTGTCCTTGCTGTGAGAAAGTAGCACACTCCCATTATAAGAAAGGGTATTACAAATCCAATGCAGATTTCCAGCATTTGAATCGATGCTTTCATTGATGTTCCTAGGTGGTATGGAAAGATGGGAATGCACCTAGCTTTGTGATTTACTGTATAAAAAACCAGCTGAGGTATACTTAGCAAGATGGCAGCCATCCAGACACAGAAACAGATGAGCCGGCATGGTTTTCCCACTCCTGATGGACTTGGGGCTTTAGTTACTGCCCAATATCTGTCTATGCTGATACAAGCCAGAAACTGCATTCCAGAAACAAAGTTGACTGTGTACAAGGCTGAAGTGACTTTGCACATGATTTTCCCTAAAACCCACCCATGAACTGCATTAACTGCCCAGAAAGGCAGAGTGAATAGAAGGAGTAAATCTGCCACAGCCAGATTCAAGATGTATACATCTGTTTTGGTTCTTTGCTTCTTGTAATAGGCATAAATCGCCACTACTGTGGAATTGCCTGCAAGTCCAATGATGAAAGCTACTGAGAAGAAGGCAGGCAGGAAAACTTTTGCAAATTTTCTGACCTCTTCTTTTATACAGATCACTTCATACTGACTGTAGTCGTGAGTGTTGTTCATTTCATTTTCCTCATAATAGTAGTCTGTTGACTGGTTGTGTTCCAAAGCCATGCCTCCTATCTAAATGGCAAGAAGAATATAGGATATTCATTTTAATATTGCTTAAAAGGAAACAGTTTTTAGCTTGCATATGTTTTGTTCTTTTACTAGAGAATAGATTGTTGCCATAAAATACATGAGCCTGAATCTGCCACTCTTTGAAACTCTAATGGAAGCCACACTGGAGTATGTCCCCAAGATCAGTTCTTCGTCCTTTGTTTTAACAAGTCTGTGTGCAGGAGCTGGGATTTACATGGGGAAGATAAAAACAATACACTGGGGAATTTACTGAATCATTTAACTCCAAATAAAAGGAAAGACTTTTATGTAAAATTAGTCTTTAAAATATGAAAATTTAGTCAGATTTCAACTAAAAGGAATAAAAAATGTTATAATTTTTACATATAGAACTTTGTGATTCTTATGCAGTACAGTCATGCATCACTTAACAACAGGGATGTGTTCTGAGAAAAGTGTTGTGAGGTGATTTCGTTACTGTGTGATCATAGAGTGCACTTACACAAACCTGGATGGTATAACCTACTACACACCTAGGCTGTATGGTACTCATTTTATGGGACCACTGTTGTGTATGTGGTCCATTGTTGACCAAAATGTTGTCATGTGGTGCATGACTGTATATCAACAATAAAGAAAACATTAAAATAAATTACTTTGGGGCCAGCCCCATGGCCAAATGGTTAGGTTTGCGTGCTCTGCTTCAGCGGCCTTGGGTTCTCTGGTCCGGATCCTGGGTGCAGACCTAGCACCGCTCATCAAGCCAAGCTGAGGTGGTGTCCTACGTAGCAGAACTAGAAGAACCCACAACTACAATATACAACTATGTACTAGGGTGGCTTTGGGGAGAAGAAAATAAAAGGACTGGCAACAGCTGTTAGCTTAGCACAAATCTTAAAAAAAATTAAATGTTATTTTATTTATTTAAATAAATTCATGTAAATAAAATAATTTATTTTATTTTTATGTTATTTATTTATAATTTTTTAAAACAAGTTAAATAAATTATCTCAGCATTTATACTTAATTCATTAGTTGGCTTTTATAAAACAAAGTCTCCTCTAGTTAGTTTCCCTCCAAAACCTGTCACTACATCCTCATTGTATACTCCTCTTCGGTAGCAGCCATTCCACTAGTCACCTAAGCCTTAAGCCTCCACCATCCTTGACTTCTCTCTTACCTTCATCCTTGATTTCCTGTCAGCCCCTAAATTCTGATTTTACCTTCCAAATACATTTCAAATCTCTCTCTTCCTTTTAATCTGTGCTCTTTGACACATCCACACAATTCGACCATAATTCTTTCTTACCTGGCCTACAAAAATATCTTCCTAACTGGTATCCTACTGTTCTTATTTCTCCTTACCACCTCCTTGTCAAAAACATTTTTCTTACTGCCACCAGAGTACTATATCTCTAATGTGCCAGTCTGTCACTTTCCTGCTTAGCTCCTTAACCGAAAGACACAAATCTCTTCACCTGAAAGATACAATCCAAGCTTCTTAGCATGGTACCCAAGCCTCCCTCCATAATGTGGTCCTACCCAGGGTTCCTGCTATCTCTCTCCACCATGCTTCCCGCACCATAAGCAGTAACCGTGCTGTAATCGATTTGCCAGCAGTTTGCTGGCACACACATGCTGCAGCACGTCTCTGTCATTACTCATTCTGTTCCTTTAATATTCTATTTCCTGCCCTTCCCTTGAAGGGCCAGTTCCTACTCACTTAACTTGGATGTTGTCTCCCCAGAAGACTTCTTGATTCAGTAGTTATTATCTACCTACCTCGCAGACAACTGACCTCATCCTATGGAAGAGATGTGCTTCCAAGACTACCTTTTCCCTCTACATTCTAAGTTCCCTAAGAGTATGACCTTTTGGATTTATGTTTGTAGTTAATATCTTCTAGAGTACCTGGCACACACTGGCTGCTCAGTAAATATTTGTCAAGCTAAAGGTTGTACTGGCAGGTATAAAGCTCTTAGTCTAGAATGGATAGCTGGTATACCAGGAATCTCTGTCTCATTGTTACGTTATTTTACTGTATTGGCTATTAACACTGTGTAGTATTAAGATAAGTTTGCACAGAATTCACAAGTGTTAAAATGTATCTAATAAGGACTTTCAATGTTTTTCTTGTAGTGCTGAGTTTTGTTTTCCTTTGTCCTTAGCCTTTCTGTCTCCCTTTGGTTATTTTTGTCCTTGGAAGAATCTCAAATATTCTTACAGGATCATTAATAAAAATATTATTTTCAAAACAGTGTGCCAACTTATGGTACACTTTCAAAAGAATATTCTTACACCTGCTAACCCTTTTTGGATGAGTAAAGCAAAGTAAAGAAGGCCCCTTGAGGAAAGATTCCACATAGAATAACTGCTTTCATTATGTAAAAACCAGGTGCCGACAATTTAAAATGACTATTTTTATCCTTAAATTTATTTGAAAAGTTCCAATCTGAAAGACTAATCTGGTCTTCATTTTCTTATGCATTAATTATTAACACAATATGAACTTTGTTCTTTCTTCTCTTTCATCACAGAAATCTTGAACCTGATGATAAGGGATAATATAGCCAAATAATATAAGATAGTAAGGCAGGGTATTTTTAAATAAGAATTAGTCTTACTAAAAATGGGAGTAAATAGGAATAGGAATGGAAATCATTTTCAGAAATGATCTTTCTGGCAGATACATAGAAAGACATTTAAATACCTTTATAATTACGAGAACAAAAAAAATTGTGTTTTTGTAAAACAAAGCAGAAAAAAATGGTAGAGCAAAACCTATTTTCTCGTTAACAAAGTATTATAGGTAAGTAATGATATTAAAATAATACTGTCTTGCTATATTCAGATTTTTGTTTTAAGGTTATAGTGTATGGCTCTTTCAAATACCTCTTTTTTACACATGTAAACATTTAGACTTTAAAGCATATACAAAGTCTTTAGCCTTTAAAAAAAAAAGTCATATTCAAGTCACAATGAGAAAAGAAAGAAAAAACCAACCTGTTTCAGTGAGCAGAGAGGAGCAGTCTTGAGTGCAGAGAGTAAATCAAGTGACCTCTCTAACTCGGGCTACTTTTGTTTTCGTTTTTCACCCCGCCTTTGTCTTGCATCCAAGAGGGCTTTCCCGAAATTTAACCTCATGAGCTCTTGATTTTATGCATTACCATCCTGTGAAGTCAAATCTGGGTTCTTAAGTGTCCTAGGATACAAACTTGAAAGAATTCCATCTTGTTTCAAAACTACAGACCTTACAAAGTTTCCACTTAGCCGAAGGCAACAAGAAAGTGCCTGCAGCTAAGGCACTGAGTACCTAACCAAAACAACTCACCCTAGGGCACCAAGGCAGCCAGCAAGCACTTGTAGGCAGCATCGAGAGAAGTACTCTCTGAAGTTGTCTTGTCTAAAGAAGAAAAAAGTAATAATTTTAACTCAGAAAATTATCTTTTTAAACACTAAATTATCAAAGACTACATTCTGAGTAATCATTAGGCATTTATAGTGGAACTGAATACTTTTTATGCCACATCACTTAATATTTTACATATTAGACTCCTCTTGGCTTCACTGTATTCCTCTATCCTTGACCCTAGAGTATGCCTTTCCCCATGACTTTAAATTCTCTTGCCTTCTTGTAAACTTTTTCTTCAAAGACCAGCATATAAACCTTCAAAATCCTTCTGTCTGGAGATGTTATTTTTCTCACACTTCCAAATAAATGAAAGTTAGAGAAAGGAGAGAAATTTATGCAGATTTAGCCTTTGTGGTCCGTTTAAACTTGACTCTCCTTGTATTTGCATAACAGTTCCTTTGTTTACTTTCTCATGCGAGGCTAGGCTCAGTCTCCACCTGCACAAGTTATTTCAGGCTCATGCCATTTTTTCTCCAAGCAATTGATGTAACTTTCTTGTTGATTAACAGAAAGGAGGCTCTAGGCCACTGGGGACTTCATCTTCCTTTGTCTTCCCACAGTGTGTGTCTGAGGGTACAGCCAGCTTCTCCTAGTTATCCATCAGTCTCTGAGGAAGAGTTTTTGCATGCAGCTAAACCACTCACCAAGAAAAAAGTGCCTGATTTGTGGTGTTTTCCATTTTCCATGGGGTAAATACTCCCATCAATTTTAGCCTACAAATGTGAAGTCATGAAGGCAGAGTTGCTAAGAGATGAGCATAATCAGCTCTTGAGTGGGCTCTACCACACTTAGTCCAAAAAAGGCATCTCTTCTCCTTACTGTGGATGATCATTTCTGTGATCTCTTGCTCCCTTCTGCAGGACACAGCCCTTAATGTTATCCCTGCCCTGGCTAGGCTGTCTGGTCTTTCCCCTTCTCTTCCCTCTTGTTCTTGATCTTATGTGTATTGGTGCAGGAGGAAGTAAACAAGCAAACCCTCCGCTAAATTCTTAGAGTGGCCTGTAAGATCCCACAAGATCTGTCTCCATCCCTCATTGCCTCTCTGACCTGATTTTGAACTGCCTGCTCCATTGCTTGCTTGTTCTGCCACACCGAGCTCCTTGCTATTTTGAAATGTACCAGGCACATTCCTTCTTAGGGCTTTTGTACTGGCTCTTCTATCTGCCTAGAATGTGTTTCCTCCTAATATTTGCAAGGCTCAACTCCCTCATCTCTTTCAAGTCTTTATCTAGTCACTACTTCCTCACTGAAGCAATCTCTGACTACCCTATTTAAAATACCCCTCACCTGCCTGTACTCCCAATCCACCTTACCCATAGCACTTATCATGTGCAAATGCACCATATCATTTATATTTGCTGTCTATTATCTCTTGCCCTGTGTTAGAATCTAAGCTCATCAGAGCAAGGACTTTTGTTTGCTTTGTTCACTGATCAATCAATTGATCTATCATAGATATATATATCATTCTATATGTATTTTATTCCATATATATGTATATATCATATATAACATATATATGAGCAAAATGTCATTATGTGGCGCATGACTATATTTAAAAGTATCTATCCCTTTTCTTTGTTCCCCCCTCACAACCACATGCTTTCTTGTAAATAGCTTTCCCTTCTTGTAAGTCAGTTATAATGCTATAATCTTTACATCTTTTGAATTTGCACACCATTTTTGCTAATTCAAACCATACCCAGCCCTTGGGGCAGAAAAGACCTCAGGATCAAGCTTCTTCTGGTAGTATATAGGGAGTCACACTTGTGTATGAAACATGGTGAAACTACCTAATTGTCTGGCTTTTTCCTATATTTTCCTGTTCTCCACACAGAACTACAAGAGGTGGTGTTAATAGCCGAGACTTGACAAAACATGAAAGGCAGTCATATAACTTGGAGGCTAGGAAAAGGCATCACTTATATTAGGCAACTTTTCAAAGTGCTTACTTGATGTTTCTTTTAGTGCCTTTTGGTGCGGGCGGGGGGCCTTCCCTTCGATGTTTTCTCTTATCCCTAAGAACAGAGTCTTTATGATTCCAACTGACTACTCACCATAAATTGTCTCTCACCCTTACCTGCCCTAATATAGCAATATCCCTTGTTCCTGAAGAATCTCTCTCTCCACACCCATTTTCATCCTTCCTCTTGTAGCCCCATTTTGCTCATTAATAGATATTTGGAAAGTAATCTGACTAAACTATATACTACATTATCACGGAAAATACCATTGATATTGAGATATGTATTGAGCATTACTTAGATAATCTTATGATTTCTCTTTAGTGTCCATATTGCGTGTTGAATTCATATTATGTATGAGTTTTTTACTTAGCATTTTTGCTTAAGCATTTTTATGTTATTCTAAACTCACCATAAATGGCATTTTTAGTAGCTAAATAATATTTTATTATATGGATTACCATAATTTGCCTTACCATTCAACTGTTGTAGGACTTTTAGAATGTTCCCAGTGTTTTGCTATTACAAGTGATGTTGTATCTTTGTAGATATTGTGGGAAACTGCACTTAATCTAATCTTACTGAGGAGTATTGAAGAATGTGATTAACCATGTATAACTTATTCCTTTTTTTCTTACACAAAAGATAGCATTCTCACTATTCACACTGTAGAATAATCTTAAAGTTCTTTTAGATAAGTGTGTAGAAAGCTTCCTTATTCTTTTTAGAAGGGTTCCATTATATGGACATACCACAGTATATGTAAATAGTCTCCTATTGATGGATATTGGTTTATGCCCAATTACTTACAAATACAAACAATAATACTGCAATGCATAATCTTGTACATGTGTCATTTCCTTCAGGAACAGCTGTATCTGTAGGATAAATCCCAGAATTGGATAAGTGGATCAATGGGTAAATGAATCTGTAATTTTGATGGATATTGCCAAAGTGTACTCCACAGGGCTAGTATTACTCTGTACTGTCACCAATAATGTATGGACGTGTCTATTTCCCTAGAATGTTGCCAATAGAATGTCTTATTTCACTACCCCTTTGCTTTCTGAATGACTTATAACAGATTCAGTACCTCCCCTTTCCTTTCCAGCTATATGAAATATTTTCCCTAAATTGTTTTTTCACTTTTTACTTTTGTTTTTTAATGTACAGTAGTTTTATACAGATAAACCAATTGATCTTTTTCTTTTGATTTCATTTATCATTTTTAAGTTTAAAATTTCTTTCCCATCTAGAGATTTCAAAAATGCTATTTTTCATCTAGTTTTTTATGGCTTGATTATTTAAGTTTTCAAAAAATTTTCAGCTCTCATCTATTTGGACTTGATTTTGATCCAACCATATTCTGTAACAATGTCAGCAGTAGTAGTAGCATGTAACACTTATTGAATACTTATTAGATATAAATCCTCCTAGAGGTGAAGTAAGTGAATTTCAAAGGGTTTCCCCCAATAAAAATAACACATAGGATCCAGTGTCAAGACAGTGGTATAGGAAGACTCTGAACTCACCATCGCCCATGGACACAACAAATTTACAACTACTCTTGGAACAATTACTCCTGAGAAAGAACTGAAAACTGAATAAAAAGAACCCTCATAACAAAGGACACTGCTGACTGAGGTGGAAGAGGCAGAAACTCCTTCCTAGAAAGAAAAATGCCACCTTCAAGCCATGGTACTTCACTGCCAGCTGAGAGCAATCTTAAGGTATGAAGCTTTTCCTGGAGGAGCAGGGGATCTGAGTGGAGGAGCTGTCCCACAATAAGCAGCTTTTGGACTCAGCACAACCAAGACAAGTGTCATAATATCTGGCTTTGCTGCCTACTAACAGCAACGGGGAATACCCTCAGAAAAGCTATCAGACATAAGGCAAAAAAAAAAAAAACACAAAAAACCCTGCTCTTAAAGGGCCCATACACAAACCCACCCATTTGGGAAAGCAACCTAAAATCACCAGAAAGTAAGGTGTACAGTCCTTTGGTGAAAAGAGACTCACTTGGTAGGCTCTCAGTGAGAGATGAGACCTCCCTAGGGACTGAGACATTGGTGGCAGCCATTATTGTGACCTAGTACAGGCATGCTGACACGGATGCTGGCAGACACCATTAGAGTTCTTCCCCTGGTGTTTCAGCCCAGGGGACTGCCCCACACTTCCAAGCTCAGCCAGGGCAGGCAGCCCACCCTAGGGACTGGCCCCACCCAACAGCAAGCCCTCAGGAAACTTCTGGGCGCACATAGGTGCCTGCATAGGTGTCTGGAACCTTTGCAGCCAGGCGAGTGGGTCTGCCTCTGTGGGGCAGGGTTTGCATGAGGTGCAGGCCTGTGTTAGTAGAGTGTGGGGGGCCTCTGCAGTGGGGCGAGTGTGTCTGCTTCAGTGGGTCAGGGTGTGTGCACTGTTGACAGGGTGTGTGGCCTGCAGGTGGTGGGGCTTACAGCTGCAGCAGACTTGTGCTTCTCAAACAGCCATGTAGGGGATCAGCCCCACCTTCCAAAGTCTATGCCTGGGGCTGGCTCTACTCAGCTGCACTCCTGAGAGAGCTGACAACAGCCTTACAAGTCAGAGGCCTGGAGCAATTGTAAGCCCCTGAGCCTAACTAGCCACCCTGGGAGCATACTCACTTAACAGAAAAACTGCAACTGGAATACTAGACCTCAGAGCCAACTGTGCTAGGGCTCCCCACACCTGATAGAGTGGCTGAAGGGATAATAGCAACCACACGCAGCTGAGCATTACCACCAATTGGCCAAGGGGACAGCCTAGCCTCTCTGGGCATCTGCAGCAAGAGCAACCCTGCCACAACAGAAGGACACATGTAGCCCACACAGGGGACACTCCTAGAATATTTGGAACTGGTGGTGAGAGGGAAGCACACTGCTGGGCTTCATAAGGCATCTCTTACATAAGGCCACCTCTCCAAGATTGGGAGACGTAGCTGATCTACCTAATACATAGATATAAGCACAGAAAAAGAGGCAAAATGAGGAGACAAAGGAATATGTTCCAAATAAGTGAGCAGGACAAATCTTCAGAAAAATAGCTAAACAGGGGCCAGCCCTGTGGCCAAATGGTTGGGTTCATGCACTCTGCTTCAGTGGCCTGGGGTTTTGCTGGTTCAGATCCCAGGCATGGACATGACACCACTCATTGGGCCATGCTGAGGTGGTGTCCCACATAGCACAACCAGACGTACTCACAACTAGAATATACAACTATGTACTGGGAGGCTTTGGGGAGAAGAAAAAACAAGAGAAGACTGGCAACAGATGTTAGCTCAGGTGCCAATGTTTAAAAAAAAAGAAAAAGAACTAAACAGAGCTAAATGTTCTATCTGATAAAGAGTGCAAATTGATAGTCATAAGGATGTTCACTGATCTTGGGGGGAGAATGGATGAATTCCATGAGAACTTCAACAAAGAATAGGAAATATAAAAAAAGAACCAATCAGGGACTGGCCCTGTGGACAAGTGGTTAAGTTCGTGCACTCCGCTTCGGCAGCCCAGGGTTTTGCTTGTTCGGATCCTGGGCATGGACATGGCACCGCTCATCAGGCCACGCTGAGGCGGCATCCCACATGCCACAGCTAGAAGGATCCACAACTAAAATATACAACTATGTACTGGGGGGATTTGGGGGGAAAAAACAGAAAGAAAAAAAGAAAAGAAAAGAAGATTGGCAACAGTTGTTAGCTCTGGTGCCGTTCTTAAAAAAAAAAAAAAAAGAACCAATCATAAATGAAGACTACAATACTGGAAATGCAACATTCACTAGAGGGACTCAGTAGCAAGTAGATGATACAGAAGAATGGATCAGCGAGCTGGGCAAAAGACTGGAGGAAATCACCCAAGATGAACAAATAAAAGAAAAAAGAATTAAAAAGAATGAGGACAGTCTAAGGGATCTCTAGGACAATATCAAGCACACTAACATCCATTTTATAGGTGTCCCAGAAGGAGAAGAGAGAGACAAAGGGGCAGAGAATCTACTTGAAGAAATAATAGCTGAAAACTTTCCTAACCTAAGGAAGGAAACAGACATCCAGTTACAGGAAGCAGAGAGAGTATCAAACAAAGTAAACCCAAAGAGGCCCACACCAAGAAACATTACAATTAAAATGTCAAGAATTAAAGATAAAGAGAGAATCCTAAAATAGCTGCAAGAGAAAGGCAACAAGTTACATACAAAGGAAATCCCATAAGGCTATCAGCTGACTTCTCAGCAGAAACCTTACAGGCTAGAAGGCAGTGGCACAATATACTGAAAGTGCTGAAAGGAAAAAGCCTACAGCCAAGAATACTCTACCTGGCAAGGCTGTCATTCAGAATGGAAGCAGAGATAAAGAATTACTCAGACAAGCAAAAACTAAAGGGGTTTATCACCAAGAAATCAGCCTTACAAGAAATGCTAAAGGGACTTATTTAAGTGGAAAAGAAAAGATCACAAGTTGGAATAAGAAAATTATCAAAAAGACCCAAAAAGAAAACAATAAAATCACTGGGAAAGGCAAATATACAGTAAAGTTAGTAGATCAACCACTTACAAGCTAATATGGAGGTCAAAAGACAAAAGTACTAAAATCATCTATTTCTATGAGGTTAATGGGAACACACAAAAAAAGAGGTTAGATATGATATCCAAAACATAAAATACGGAAGGAGGGGAGTAAAAGAGTAGAGCTGTTAGCAAGAGGTCAAACTTAAGAGACCATCAACAATATAGATTGCTATATATGTTGGTTATTATATATGAACCTCATGGTAATCACAAACCAGAAACCTGTAATAAATACACAAAAAACTAAGAGAAAGGAACCCAAACATAATACTAAAGAAATCCATCAAACCACAAGGGAAAAGAGCAAGAGAAGAAAGGAACAGAGAAGAGCTACTAAAACACCCAGAATAAAAAGTAACAAAATGGTAAGAAGTATATTTTTATCAATAGCTACTTCAATGGACTAAATGCTCCAGTTGAAAGGCATAGGGTGGCTGATTGGATAAAAAAAAAAAAAAAAAAAAAAAAAAAGACCCATTTATATACTGCATACAAGAGACACACTTCAGACCTAAAGACACTCACAAACTGAAAGTGAAGGGATGGAAACAGATACTCCATGCAAGTGGCAATGAAAAGAAAGCTGGGGTAGCAATACTTACATCAGACAAAATAGACTTTAAAACAAAAACTGTAACAAGAGACGAAGAAGGGCACTACGTAATGATAAAGGGAAGAATCCAACAGAAGGATATAACACTTTTAAATATCTTTGCACCTGACATAGGAGCACCTAAATATATAAAGCAATTATTAACAGACATAAAAGGAGAAATAGACAGCAACACAATAATAGTAGGGGACTTTAACAGTCCACTCACACCAATGGATAGATCATCCAAACAGAAGATAAATAAAGAAACATTGGCCCTAAATGACACATTAGACCAGATGGGCTTAGTAGATATATACAGAACATTCCATCCAAAAACCACAGAATACACATTCTAATCAAATACACATGGAACATTCTCCAGGATAGATCACATATTAGGCCACAAAACAAGTCTCAGTAAATTTAAGAGGATTGAAATAATGCAAAGCATCTTTTCTGATCATAATGGTATGTACAATACTAGAAATCAACTACAGGAAGAAAATCAGAAAAAAGGCACACATACATGGAGATTAAACAAAATGCTACAGAACAATGATTGGGTCTATGAAGAAATCAAAAGAGAAATAAAAAAATACCTGGAGACAGGGGCCTGCCCGGTGGTGTAATGGTTAAGTTTACACACTCCACTTCGGTGGCCTGGGGTTGCTGGTTCGGATCCTGGGCACAGACCTATGTATTGCTTATCAAGCACACTAACATCCGTTTTATAGGTGTCCCAGAAGAAGAAGAGAGAGACAAAGGGGCAGAGAATCTATTTGAACTCATACATCTCAACAACAAAAAAACTAACAAACCAATTAAAAAATGGGCAAAAGATATGAACAGACATTTCCCCAAAGAAGATATACAGATGGCCAACAGGCACTTTAAAAGATCTTCAGGGGGCCGGCCCGGTGGCGCAGCAGTTAAGTTCGCACGTTCTGCTTCTTGGCAGTCCGGGGTTTGCCGGTTTGGATCCCAGGTGGGGACATGGCTACACTTAGCAAAAGCCATGCTGTGGTAGGCGTCCCACCTATAAAGTAGAGGAAGATGGGCATGGATGTTAGCTCAAGGCCAGTCTTCCTCAGTAAAAAGAGGAGGATTGGCAGTAGTTAGTTCAGGGCTAATCTTCCTCAAAAATAAAAAAAGATCTTCAACATCACTAATTATTAGGGAAACGCAAATCAAAACTACAATGAGATATCACCTCATGCCAGTGAGAAATAACAAGTGTCAGAGAGGATGTGAAGAAAAGGGAACTCTCATACACTGCTGTTGGGAGTGCAGACTGGTGCAGCCAATATGGAAAACAGTATGGAGATTCCTCAAAAGATTAAGAATAGAACTACCATATGATCCAGCTATTTCACTGCTGGGTATTTATCCAAATAACATGAAAACACAAACGCATAAAGATATATGCACCCCCTCTGTTCATTGCAGCACTATTCACAACAGCCAAAACTTGGAAGCGACCTAGGTGCCCATCAAGGACCAAATAAAGAAGATGTGTAGGGGGCTGGTCCCATGGCCAAATGGTTAAGTTCACGCACTCTGCTGCAGGCAGCCCAGTGTTTTGTCGGTTCGAATCCTGGATGCGGACATGGCACCGCTCATCGAGCCATGCTGAGGCAGTGTCCCGCATGTCACAACTAGAAGGACCCACAACTAAGAATATACACCTATGTACCGGGGGGCTTTGGGGAGAAAAAATGAAAAAAGAAATAAAATAAAATCTTTAAAAGAAAGAAGATGTGGTATATACACTACTCAGCCATAAAACAGAATGAAATCTGGCCATTTGTGACAACATGGATGGACCTTGCGCGTATTATGCTAAGCGAAATAAGTCAGAGGGAGAAAGTCAAATACGATATGATCTCACTCATAAATAGAAGATAAAAACAAGAATCACATAGAGACAGAGATTGGATTGGTGGTTACCAGAGGGGAAGTGAGGAGGGAAGAAGGCAAAAGGGGTGATTAGGCACATGTGTATGGTGATGGATTGTAGTTCGTCTTTGGGTGGTGAACATGATGTAATCAACACAGAAATCAAAATATAATGATATACATCTGAAATTCTTGTTTTTTTGTTTTAAAAGATTGGTACTTGTGCTAACATCTGTTGCCAATCTTTTTTTTTCTTCTCCCCAAAGCCCCCTGGTACATAGTTGTATATTGTAGTTGTGAGTGCCTCTGGTTGTGCTATATGGGATGCCACCTCAACATGACCTGATGAGGGGTACGATGTCTGCACCCAAGATCCTAACCAACGAAACTCTGGGCCGCTGAAGCAGAGAGTGCAAACTTAACCACTCAGCCACAGGGCTGGCTGCCAGCTGAAATTCCTATAATGTTATAAACCAAAGTTACTGCAATAAACAAAAAAAAAAGATACTATCAGGAAAAAAAATAGCACACACTTCAAGAGAACACGAGATTGGTTTTATTCTTAACTGTAGGTTTGTATGATAAACATTTTTTTTAGTGAGTAGAAATTTTGTTGTAAAATGGTATTTAAGTCATTCCAATTTGAATTAAAGCTAAATATTAGTGTTAAAGCTAAGACCAAATGAAGTTTAAGTATTTCACTTCAGAAGTTCAATGTTGGTAGAAGAAATGATGCTGAGACTTTGCGGATGGCTAACTGTGCTTCGTATTACAAAATTATTCATATTGCTTTCTTCATTGTTACAGACCACATCCAGACCCAATAGTCATGTTTTTTCTCCACCTGTCATCTTTCCTTGTGTTAGAGAATGATTTTGTTTGGTCCCATGTGGTTATAAGAGCCTAAGAAATTAAAATTCATCAGCAAATATCTAGGAGATGTCATTTTTCAGCCTGACTTAATCCTGGCACTTGAACAGTCTTGAAATACCACAGAGTCTGGATTACAAACAAAATTATTGTATCTGTGCCATCTGTTTTTATTCATGAGGCCTGTGACACAGAAGATATATTTAAATGTTTTCTGGTCTATTCAGATTTCCTCTAATATATTTCATTGATGACATTTGGTATCCTGTTCATTAACTAAAATAATATAAAAGAGCAAAAACTCTATTTAGAAGGATGTTTCAGTTGCTGCAGCTGCCAAATTCTGCTTGTAGCTACGATGAGATGATGTATTTTTGAGGGGTTTTTCCCATTTTCTGAAATATCAAGGTTAAATCAAAATATTTCAAAATTTACAATCTATGTATTCACCCTTACTTCCTGTCCTTAATGACCCCAAAAGTAGAGCCAATTTAGAAGTTTTATTTTTTAGAATCTGCTTTTCCATATTAGATTGAGCAATGCAAAATCAAAGAATTATTTGCCTTGTTTCTTGAGTTTCTTCAAAATTTACCTAATATCTGAAATCTTTTGCACACTTATATAAAGCTGTGGCAACAATTTTTTATGATAGAAAGAGCAAGGCAAGAAATGCTACTGGGAAATAAAAATATATATTCTGAATATTAGAAAAAAAGGGCTTTCAGCTAGGGTTTAAGGGAATCATAGAGATTTTATTTTTGAAGGATTCAGTTTCTGGTTATCTGGGATTAAAATCCATGAAACCTTAAAAGATTTACCCAAAATGTTCTTGATTACCAGGATAGAAAGTAGAGAAAGAAGAGATCTGTAATGAAAATGAACACCAAATCGTGCCATTTCTGATTTCAGAAGTATGCCCACCAAGGAGACTATGTGTTATACAGGGCAAGTGGCCTAACCCTTCAACTGTGGGCCTCAAGGCTGCCTACAATTAAAACCTCAAAAACCCCAAGTAGAAAAATATCCAGTTGAAAAATTAAAAGTGAGCCTCCCTGAGAAAGATTCTCTATAATTTCTAACTAAAAATCAAAGCATGATCGCATATTATTGCACAGCCAGGGCCAATCAAGGGTAAAAAATTTCCCCAGCCCAGTGTTTTCAGATAAGAAATTTCAGTTAAGATCCACAACGAAATTTAAGTATTACCATCTGCCATTTGAATCATCCTGATGCTTTTTGGGTTGATCCTCAGATTAGTGGAATTCATTTTTTATCTCTTATCACCTATAAACATCAGAAGGACACACTCGTAAAAATAAAACTAGGAAACACAATTTGGAAATTCAGACATGGTCCAATAAATGAGGATAGTCAAATGGACTAACCATCAAAAGTATAACATCTGATGGACCTTGAGGGTATTATGCTGAGTGAAATAAGTCAGAGGAAGAAAGTCAAATACCATATGATCTCACTCATAAGTAGAAGATAAAAACAATGACAAACACATAGCAACAGAGATTGGATTGGTGGTTACCAGAGGGGAAGGGGGGAGGGAGGAGGGCGAAAGGGGTGAGTAGGCACACATGTGTGGTGTTGGATTATAATTAGTCTTTGGGTGGTGAACATGATGTAATCTACACAGAATTCGAAATATATTATGATGTACACCTGAAAGTTATATAACGTTATAATCCGATGTTGCAATAAAAAATTTAAAAAAAAATTTTTCAAGTGTAACATCTGAGATTTTTAAAACTTAATCTTGAAATATATGAATGAGGGAATCTTTTCTCATCAAAGTTTGGCAGGTGCAGCAGCTGAAACATCCTTTTTTCTAAAGAGAGTCCTTTCAGAACTGATTGAAAAGTAGGTCCTATTAGGGTGCTGGCCCCATGGCCGAATGGTTAAATTTGCGCACTCCACCTTGGCGGCCCAGGGTTTCACTGGTTCAGATCCTGGGCGTGGACATGTTACCGCTCATCAGGCCATGGTGAGGTGGTGTCCCACGTGCCACAGCTAGCAGGACCCACAACAAAAAATATATACAACTATATATTGGGGGGATTTGTGGAGAAAAAGCAGGAAAAAAAAATGATTGGCAACAGTTGTTGGCTCAGGTGCCAATCTTTAAGAAAGAAAAAGAAAAGTAGATTCCATTAAATCTGAAAGAATCCAAATTACAAGCATTGGTTTTAAAACAATTTCATTTTAATCTTACCTATATTTTACTTTACATGTGTAATTCACAATACAGAATAATTGCAGGGATTAGAATTTTAAGCTGTTTTATTGATTTAAAAGTTTTAGAGTTCCTGTAATTTCTAATTCTGCTTATATGATCATATTTTGAGGTGATCATTGCATTTCTGAAATTTCAGCTGACATTAATGATAGGTCCATGAATATGTAAGAAACTGTCACACTGGATAAGAAAATCTAGTTGGGGCAAAGTTTAAAGAAGAGAACTCGAGGGAAGTTCCACTTGTGGTGTGGTGGAGTAAGCACCTAAGATCAACCTTTTCACAGATAACAACTAAAAAGCTATAAAAAATGACTACCAGAAGACTCTGGGGAGTGGCCAAAGGCAGCCTGATTTTGTAACACAGTCAAAATTTGGAAGATGAAACAGGCATAAGGTGAGTTTTCCATTTTTAGGCTTTGGCCTGAAGACACAGTGTGGTGGGAGAAAGCTGAAACTTTCTAGAAAACTCATGTCTTTTTGTCCTGAGGAACAAGAGGACAGGGTCTGGGGCAGCCATCATCGCTCCTGGAAAATGAGGGAGTAGGGTGGTATTCCAGGAAGGGAGAAAGCCAGAAAAGGGGAGCTCTAGGTTTCTTGTGTAAACTTTGCCCAAGTCTCTGGCAAAAGTCCTGAACAAAAGTTATGCACAGGGCAGACTCAAAACACCTTGAAGCTGAAACTGAAATTTGGTCCCCTGCCCCTACCCCCGACCTAAAGGGACAGACTCTGCAGTTTGACTCTCCCTAAGTTAATTGCCTGATAAAAGGAAAACATCAACACTCTTCAGAGAGAAATATCAGAATCCAGAGTCTTCAAAACAAAAGAATCACCATGTCCAGAATACAATCTAAAATTACTCACCAAATGAAGAACCAGGAAAACATGACCCATTTTCAAGGGGAAAGCCTGACCTCTAAATGACTCAGGTGTTGTAATGATGAGACAAGGATTTAAGGCAGCTATTATGAATTTGCTCAATAAGGTTAGGAAAAATAAAAAGATAGAAAATATTAGAAGACAAATGTAAAACAAAAAAAGAACTAATTGGAAATATTGGGACTGAAAAGTAAAATATCTGAAAAAAATTCACTGAATGAATAACATAATGGAGATGACAGAGGAAAGAGTTAATGAACTTGAGGATAGACCACTAGGAATTATCCAGTTTGAAGACAAAGTGGAAAGAAATGAACAGAGTCTTAGGAAGCTGTGGGGAAATATCAAAAGCTCCAAAATATGCGTAATTGGAGTTCCAGAGGACGAGGAGAGAGGGAGAGATTGCCATTTAAAAGAGGAACATCCTGATACTGGCATGTTGTTCCGCACTAAAAAGAAATGAGCTACGAAGCCCTGAAAAGACATGAAGGAACCTTGAATGCATATTAAGTGAAAAGGCTATGATTCCAACTATATGACGTTCTGGAAAAGGCAAAACTATGGAGACAAGAAGAAGATAAATGGTTGCCAGGGTTCAGGAGATGGGGAAGGACGAATGGGTGGAGCACAGAGGATTTTTAGGGAAGTGAAATATATAATAATGGATACATGTCATCATACATTTGTCCAAACCCATAGAGTGTGCAACATCAAGAGTGAACCATAATATAAACTATGAACTTTGGTTGATTGTGATGTGTCAATGTAGGTTCATCAATTGTAACAAATGTACCACTCTAGTGGGAGATGTTGATAATGGAGGAGGCTGTGCATGGTAGTAGTAGGGGGTATAGGGGAAATCTCTGTACCTTTCCCTTAATTTTGCTGTGAACCTAAAACTGCTCTAAAATAAAGTCTTTATATATATATATATATGTATACACACACACACACACACACGTATATATATATATAAAGAAGAACAAATTCTAGAAATTCTAAAACTGCCTTTTATTATTGGTTGATGTACAATAAGTATGTTTAACCTGAATTAAGATTCTTTATATTGAATCTCAATACACATACTGCAGACTTTTCAAGGCATTGTAAAGTGTTCTACGTGAACAACATTACATTTCTCTTTTTATGAAAATGCTTGTATTTTTCTTTTAAAGAAAAATAGATCCATTCCTTTTCAATATCATAACTTTCTATTTTATCTTGTTTGAAATGATTGGATTTAGTAATAAGATTATGTTGCAAAATCCCAGAAGGGTAGAGAAAATGGTTTTTCTCTGTATCTCATAAATAATATAGACAGTAAGTCATATATTTGGGGAAAAATAGACGCAATTTTGCCTAACATATTTGTTA
Organism: Equus caballus; assembly: GCF_041296265.1. Lineage (NCBI taxonomy): Eukaryota > Metazoa > Chordata > Mammalia > Perissodactyla > Equidae > Equus > Equus caballus. The sequence goes on along the minus strand of NC_091699.1, from coordinate 79,805,867 downwards.
TCTGATTACAGTGTGGCATCTAATGGCCAATTGAATGTTGTGTTTTAAAAAATTTCCTGTTCCAGTTAGTTAAAACACCTCTCCCTTCCTTTCTAGTCATAGGTAAAATCATATATATGTATATAAGATGCATGTTCTGACAATTCATGGCACTGGCCATGGAGAAAGCAATCACGTGGTTAAAGCTCTGAATCAGTTTAAGGTGTTTCCTTATTCCAGTACCAGCCTGGGGATGAGCACAGTCACTTCTTAGGCACACTGCCTTCCTCCCCTTCCCTCTCCTCCCTTTCCCAGATGGAATCTCATTTTAGTGTTTTTATCAGTTTAAGCATTTTATAAGGCGGAGCATGCGTGTGAGATTTCTGAAGTTATGTCTTGTCACATAGAAGAAGCGGGGAAGTGCCCCAGTGTACAGGAAACGGCGCCTCCACGTCCCGCAGGTTAAATATTCAGATTAAAAGGAGATTAGGAGAGAGAAAAAAACAATTTGCAGTTTACTCAGCAAGTCTCTCAGTCTCCCTCTCCTAATTGGGGTCTACAGATCTGTTTACAACATAGTAGGCTAGTTTTTTAAGATGTTTTTAAAAGTAGTAGTTGTTGTTATCACTATTATTATTCAATTACGAATGGTAACAAATCTGAAAACATCTAAGAGCATGCTGTTCCCCATCCCTCCACACCCCAATGCCATCCCCTAGAGAGAACCCTTCTAAGCGTTTCTAGTTTTAGTTCTCTAGTTTCTGCTATAATTTTAGGTTAAATGCTTTTTTCTCTCTCCTAGTTTATTCATTTTAGACACTGCCCATTGACTCCCCAATTTGAATAGTGACCATTTCACTCATTTGTATTATAAATCTGTGCCCTTTCCTAATGAAGATATTTGTTTTATTTCAAATTTTTGTTGGTTACTTTTTAAACTTTAGATGATGTCTCTAACTCTCTCCTCTGCATCCTCGTGTAACAGAATCTCTTCATGCTCCACTTGATAACGTAAGGATATGGGTGCTGCTACCCCTTTCTCTATCTTTCCTCCCTCCCTTCTATATTTCCCTTCTATCGGCAACAGCTTCTACTTTACATAGGATTACTAACATTTATGTTTTGTCTTGTGACCACATCATGGTTGACCACAGGATGACTCTAGACTTTGAAAACTAACACATGGCACTTACCTTATAGGCCTCTGTAAATATTGTTCAGTGCTGCTCTGGGTAGTGTGTTAGATAGATTTCCTGTCCGTCTCTAACTGATACAATGTAATATCACCTCGGCCATCGTAGGGAGAGTGTTTCTAAGCATCAGCGTCAATTAGAATAGTTTTATACTCTATGTATTACTTAAATTTATGCCATATTGTTTTTCTTTTATATTTGGGCCATTGTTCACTTGTACATTTAAAAATTATTTTCCTGGAGTTTCTAATTGCCATTTTTCTTTCATTGCATTATTTGCTTTTATCATCTTATGTCTCCTCCCTCTTACCCCTCCCCACCCCGACACCTTTAAACTGTACCTTTAATTCTGTTGAGTTCTCTTTTCTGGACACCTCTCTCTGGGAGTCTTTAGTCTTCCTATTCCAATCTGGACGGATACCTTTTAGGCATACTTCAGTTCAATTATCCTGGGATTTCCATATATTATTTTCCTGGGATCCACTATCTTCTGGATCCTATGACTTCCTTTTTCTTGATTTACTTCCTTATTTTGCTTGAGTACATTCTTAACTTTTTGAGGAGAAAATGCATAATAGGTAAATTCTCTGAGATTTTCATGTCTGACTATGTATTTACTTTGCCATCACAGAAACTGATACTTTGAATGGGCATGGAATTGTAGGCTGAACTCTTCATTTTCATCTCGCATCTCTTGTTGCTGATGAGAAATCTAACCCTCGGTCTTTTCTAAGTGGCTTGTTTTTTTCTCTTTGAAACCTTTTGGGATTTTCCCTTTTACTGTCGATATTTTGAAATGTCACAAGCACATATCTTGACATAGATTCTTCTTGCCAGTCAATGGCCCTTTTAATCTGAAGATTTTTTTTTCAGTTTTAGAAAATTTTCTTCAAGTTTCCTTGATAAATTCTTCCCTCTATTTTTCTGTTGTCTCTTTATAAGACTCCTTTTACTCTGATGTTGGACTTCATGTGTTGGCTCACAGTGTTTCTTATCTTTGCTTTCAGCCTCTGACGTTTTCCTCTGCTTATGGGGAATTTTCTTAATCTCATTTTTAGTGCTTCTATTAAACTTTATGTTTTTTTAAATGCATAATTTTATTCATTTTTTATGGATGTCCAACGTATTCTCTTTTTTCCCCTCCCCAAAGTCCCAGTAAGTAGTTGATATCCTACTTGTAAGTCCTTCTAGTTCTTCTATGTGGGACACTGCCACAGCGTGGCTCGATGAGCAGTGTGTAAGTCTGTGCCTGGGTGGGATCCAAAGCAGTGAACCCCGGGCCTCTGAAGCTGAGTGTGAACTTAACCACTACACCACCGGGCCAGTGCCTAAACTGGTTTAGCAATCATATGTTAATCTCTAAGTTTTTATCTTCCTCTTCTCTGGTGGTTTCTGTTTCATAGCATCCTTTTCTGGTTTGATGGCTGAAACACATTGAGATCTTTCAGATTATGGTAGCTAGAGTTTTTGTTTTATTTAGCTCAGTTTTGCTTTGGTGTTTTGTTTTAGGTTCTGTTTCTTGTTTTATTTCGTTCCTCCACGGTCAGTTTTACACTTTGTGTATTTTGGTCAGTCATTCTCTTTAATGCTGCAGGCTCTCTTGACATACTACAGATCCTTGGTTTTCTGTTCACACTTAAGAGAAGAGGAAGGGTAGCTGGTTGAGGTTTTGTCTGTTATTAACACAGAGCTCTTTTCCAGCCATGTTTCTCTCCTGAGTAGGAATTCTATAAGGAGACTCGGTGGAGCAGGGCTGAGACTCACCTTAAGGTCAGCTGGTGGGAAACTAGCTTTCAGGCCAAGGCCCCCCGAAGTCTCAGAATGACTCTCTTTAGTTTTTCTGTAACATGCTCTATACTTTTCTTCTTCAGGCTAAGTGTCAGATACCTGCCTGTGAGAGTGCCACCTGGTACCTTGTCCACTTAAAATCAATTCAGTTATATGGTAGTTTCCCTGAAGGACCAGGTACTGTGAAAATGAAATGTACTTTTTGCAAGAAGGCCCCTTTGAGGAATTGCCATAGACCTCTAAACTGTAATAGAATAAAAGTTTGCATTAAAATGAGAATAACTTTGTATTTTCAAATTTCTAACCTTTATAAATCAATAAATGAGAACCTAAGCTTACTGAAGGTGGAATCAGAGCCTCCTACGTGTGGACAGCTCCAAGCAAACCATCTTCTGCCACTCTGTAGTAGAGCCAGGGTGAATGGTGCGGTCTGGGATAGGCACTGAGGTCTTTAAACAGACTCACCCTCACCAAACTCCATGGCTGGGGAATGAGGTCTTTCTCAGCCACTGGTTGGGAGGTAAATATCATACGAGTTTTAATACCTTCTTGTCTATATGTCAGAAAATATGAGATCTAAACAGGAGGAAATGCATTAGAAGAATTTCGCAACATTTCTAGCATGCTGACGTGTGAGATGGTATGAATGGGGAGCCGTCATTTTGTCTCAGGGCTGCAGCTATTTCATGGCTTCTTTGACTCCTGGTTATTTTCGTGCAGCAGCTCTCATTGATGGGGTCCGTTCTTGGCCTGGCCTGGTCATTTTTCTTGAGTGATGTACAGTTTTGTACATAAGTATTTTTTTTAATGAATCAAGGGTTTTCTTTCTATTTGCCTATTTTTTTGCCAGAGATAAACTTGGAAGAATTAGAACTTTTAGGTAATGTCACACTAAAAATTTCCTTTTATAATGTATTCTGCTCATTTCCCCCCTGGTTTTAGGAGCTGGGAATCCAAACTGCAAAATTGCAATTGTTTTGGGAAGAACTAAAAATAACTCTGCCAGCAGGTAATAAAACAATTATGATCGAAAAATCCATGTAGGAATAAGAGTCAGTCTTTCTCTCTATCCACTTAACTTACTTCAAATGTTCCATTTGGGCTCACAAATCCTAATAATATAAAATATATTATGAGATTAAATGTCACATATTTGTATTTCATAATTATTTTGCTAAAAGATATATTTAGGAAACATTTTTAGGGAGTGCTGCTGCGCATTCTTCACTGTGGAATTTCCTATATTAAAAAGTGTTGCTCAATCCTCAGAGCTGTTTGGATCAGATTATAAAACATAAATTTTTCAGAACTATCTAAGTAATTAAGTGATTAGATGTTTAGATCAAAGGCTAAGTCTTGAAACATTTACTATTGTATATCTGTTCCCAGTTACCACAGTTGAGCAATGAGAAGCTGCAATCAAATAACTGTCACTTATTTTCAAATTACTGTCATTGTTCCAAATCCATTGCATCCAACTGTGTTTGATGTATGTCTTTCACAGTTACCATTCCCGACATCATTGCTTACATGATTACATAACTGAAGATATGACAACTGCGACTCTGCCTAACATCTGTTTTATTTTTCCACTTAGCAAACTTTTCCTAACATCTGTTTTTCTTTTGACCAGACACAAACAACACAGCATGATTCTTGTTCCTATCAACACACCTGGAGTAGAAGTAATACGGCCATTGTCAGTTTTTGGCTATATGGGTAAGTACTCGATCACATGTCCATGCATTAGCAAGCAGGGAGACTGGAATATGCAGTAACATTGAAAGGAATCGGTAGCATTTCAATGCATGAGATGTGTTCTTAGAAATCTCTTGGCGCTGACGATTGTCTTAATATAAATGCCAGTGGAGTTCCGAATAGAGCAAATAAAGAGAGGTGGTGCAGGCTTCTACCTCATCTGTTTACTTTGGGAAAGGGCAGATTGTATTCAAGGAGTAACAACCCTGCCAGTCATCTCTCTGTCATCCAGGAGATAGGTTAATGAAATAGACATAGAAAAATTAAATCTAGATAATCCACAATGAAATTCATTTCTGTCTTCAAGTTTAGCTTTCCTAATCAATCAGACTATAAGAGCTTTAGTAAGCACTGAGTTTTGACTGATTTGAATGCAAAACTTTTCCTTCCTTCTGTCTGTGGGTGGAATTTCTAAGAAGCAAGGATACTTCTGTTTCCTGCGACCCACTTCAGGCTCATGTCCATTGTTTCCTTGCTGCTCAGGTCATTCACTCAGCAAGTATCTGTTGAGTGCTGAGCACTCTTCTAGGTGCTTAGAATACATTACTGAACACAATAGACTTAAGATCTCTGCCCTCACGGAGCTTACATGCTGGGGGAGGGAGACCGGCAGTAACTACAAATACGTAAATAAGTAAATTCAGTAGCATGTTAGCAGGTGATAAATGCTATGAAAAAGTTCATTGAACTTCAGGTTCTGTGATGACCTGGCTTTCTCTTTATTGTTGAATATGGCTAATGAAAATGTTCAAGTAGCGGATATAAGACTTGCAGTTTTATAGAACATCTGACATCATCACCTTCTGTAGGATGCAGCTGTAGAATGCACCCACAGGTTAAGTGTAGTTGGCAAGATGGGGATGAACAAGCTCACTGGAGCAATTGTGCATGGGAAATTGTTGGGTTGCAGAGCAAAAGCCTGAAAGACCCTGAAAATGGGTATATAATATAGGTTGGCTGCAAATACCCTCCATTGTAGAGCCTATGATTGAACTTTCAGTATGACAAATTCACCAGCACCTCTCCAAGTCCCTCTGCCCAAGGCCAAAAGAAACAGTGTGGAGACGGTTGATTATAAATGTCTATTCTGACAGGAAAAGGGTGTGGAGGAGATAGCATGAGGTTATCTCCAGAACTTGGCGGGGAGGAGGGTGATGTAAAGACAGGAGTGTGAATGTGTTCCCAGTCTCAGTCAAAGGTCAGCATTTCCAAGAGGCCAACACATAGTGAGCAAGCCTAGACTGGGAGTAACCGTGCCTGAGGGTCCAGTCTCTCCTCCGTGTCTGCAGCTCCGCTCGCTCTGTCCCCACAAGCAGCCTCCTTGTATCTTTAGGCACTGATTTCCACAATGATAAAATAAGAAACCTGAATTACATTACTCACTTTCTTTTGAACCATTGGAACCTTTTTTTTTCCAAGCAGAATTTTCTTTGGAAGTCCATATATAAAAAACTTCAAAGCAGCAGCAATAATAAAATAGTCTAATTGGAGCCGTGGAGCTGTCTTCCATTTTCATTGCTTTACAACTTCAAAGAATGAGTTTGAAAACCTCTGGATCAAATGATTTCTACAATCCCTTCTAACTTGATGAGTCTTCCGGGCTACGGGTGCTGAGGGTTCAGGGCGCAGGTCTACCTAGTAATGTCTGTGACATACGAGGACACTTTAAAATCCTGCATTCAAAGAGTAATTATACTTCAGCAGATTAATTATATGTGATGATTTTTTGGTGAACTCATTTTGCTCTTTAAAATTTTATTTTCTATTTTATAGATAATTTTCATGGAGGACATTTTGAGATCCATTTTAATCAAGTGCGAGTTCCTGCCTCCAATTTAATACTAGGTGAGATAAGTTTGGAAAATGATTCTCCAGTATTGTGTATTAAAATATATTCAGGTCTAAATCTGGAAAAGATAGGAAGTCTCCCTTAATTTAGATACTTTCCCCTCTTACTCCATTTATAAGGGAAAAATTTTCCATTTTATAGATTTTCTTACATGGAATAAGTTTTTATTTGTTTGATGTGGTTTTGTATATCACATCAATTGAAACTATAGCTAAATACAAAAATTACACAGTTCAGAGCAATACACTTTTTCCTAAAACATGATCTTCAGGCCTCTACTTGTTTTAAGAAAACCTCAGTACTTTCGGAATTCCAGGCTTACATACACATTAGAGGCATAAACAACTTTGAATGCTGTATGCCTGGAATGACTCCATCCTCTTGCTTGTTGTAATCCCACCCAACCTCGGAAAACATCTCAAATGCCACCTCTTTCAGGAGGGTTTTTGTGTTCCTCACGCCATCCACTCAACAAGCCCTAGATGCCTGCCAGGCCCTGAGGCTACAATCTCTCCCTCCTTTGCCTTTCTTTATCCCTGTCTATATCCCTTGTCCCTGGCTTCCTTGCCCCCTCTTCTAGATTCTAAACTCCTAGGGTAGGACCTGTGCCTTATCTACATTTGTAGCCATCTCAGCACAAATAAAGTAGCTTATGCATAGAAGGTATCAAGAGACAGTTCTCAAATTTGATCAAAATCTTTAATGATGGTGGTTTAAGAAACATAGAAATCACAAGTTCCATGAATGTATCATGAACCTTATTCTAGAACTGACTTTTTTCGTACCAGAATGCCATCTTTATTGAGGGCAGCTCATCATTTTCTCAGGGTTTGTGAAAATAACAAAATAAATGGGCTGTAGCCACTTTCATGTTCTCCTTCCTTTCTCACAGGTGAAGGTAGGGGATTTGAAATTGCCCAAGGCCGCCTTGGACCTGGCAGAATCCACCACTGTATGAGAACAGTAGGTTTGGCAGAATGCGCTTTGCAGATCATGTGTGAACGGGCAACACAAAGGGTGGCCTTTAAGAAGAAACTTTATTCACATGTAAGCATGATTACTTATTTGAATTTACTGTAGCCCAACGCACTACACTAACCTCGAACCAAAACAGCATTTCTTGGTCCGAGAGAGACTTCCTCTACATAAACAAGGTGATTCTTGCCCAGAAAGTGTATTAATATCTGTATTTAAATATAGTCTGATGAGAGAGATTTATCTTTGTGAAAGATTAAATAACTCCTAAAACACTTCAACATCTCAGCACATGGAGTGTGGACAATTCCTTCAACTTTCTCAGACTCCTTCTCTAGAGAACCTGGTACATTAGCACTCTCTGTGGACAAGAGAGAGCCATCATAAGGAATAAGGATTGCCTTGTTCTTTGGCTTTCTGGAAGGAATTAGGACACATAAGTATAGAGATATAGTAAAACAGCCTAAAACTCAGTGGAAGGAGAGAGATCTAAAAATGAAATGAACTGCTTCAGGAGGAAGTGAGTTCCCTGCTGAGAAATACAACTAGAAATGGGACCAAAATTTGGTGGGATGTTCATGACTTTTTCAGTTCTCATCTATAAATTATGTATTACTGAGTCTGTTGTTTACAAAGCACAATAAATAATATAGTTACATGCGGGCAATATAATCAAAATTAGGGAATGTTTATGAAGAGGGAAAAGAAGCTCTTGTTTCCTTGGAATAAGACTCCCTTGGGAAACTTCTTAAGAGAAGTGGGATATCCAAATCATTCCCCAAAAAGCCCTTCTAACTTTTAAGAAGGCGAGAAAAGTTAGTATTAAATATTTAATGCTTAGGATTGCTAACGTGTTAGCGTTAGGTCAAACGTGATGAAATTGTCTATGTGTTTGCTGGACATGCATGTTTCAGTACATTGGTCCCCTTGTAAAGTACATTTGTGACCATCTTATAAAATTTTGCAGTATATTTTTTACCTTTAATTCCTATAGGTTATGTTTGCTTTTTGTGAAATATTCTTCAGCATATCTGTGATTTAGTTGTAACATTGTTCTTATGGAAAAATACAGCCTGCTTTATGACACACACCTAGGAATAATTTGTGGGGAACCTCTTTAGTCTCCGGCAAGGGCAGAGGTTCATCTGTTGGATGGGGCCTGTGGGAGGAGGTGAGAAGGTGTGACCTTTGGGGGCCATGGATACAACTCGACGCTGCTGCTGGAGCAGGAGCTGAAGAGCTGCTCCCAGCTCTTCTTCAACTGTCACTTCTTAGGCCTTTCTCTTTTCAAGACTGCCATCCAAACCCTGGAGCAGGGTGAGGGGGGACACGGAATGGTTGACGGACAGGCGTCTTGAACACAAAGCCCTCTGCTCAAGGGTTGCTTTCATGAGAGATGTTTTAAGACTGTACTAGAGGAAAATTTCCTTCCAGCTTTTTAGAGTCAATGTATCAAGCAGAACAAGCCTGGACTTTTCAAAAATATGCCTTCCTTCACTGGAGACTTCTTGCATTTGGCACAAAGAAAATGATCTGGCAGAGGCAAGAGAGATGTGTGAGCATGTCATAAACAGAAATCTGGGCCTGCTTTTTGTTTTTTTTCAACTTGTTAAAGGAACATTCCATTTTCCTGAATTTGGAGACTCCTTCCAGCTGCCTTCTAAACTATCACAGGCGCTAGAGCAAAAAGTTCTGTATCCAAGTTCTGTCTTAGTGAATAAATCTGGCAACCCCTCAGGGCACTTGGTTTCTGCCCATTTAATGTTTTTCAGCAAATCTAGGGTCTGTAGAGACCCAATCGAGAACACTTTCCTTTATTCTAAAGCTAAGAAGTAAATGCATTTGGGGTCTGTTCATGAAGTGATACTCACCCAGTTTTACAGCCATCAAAAAGATACTCACTGACCACTGCAGGCTTGTTTGAAGTTGTTAATTCAGGGCCTTGTTTCAATCTCGAGGGCGGAGGCGTCCAAGAGAAATATATTGTGAGCCATAAATGTAATTTAAAATTTTCTTGTAGCTACATTTTTAAAAAGTAAAATGAGGGGCCAGCCCAGTGGCACAGTGGTTAAGTTCACACATTCCACTTTGGCAGCCCAGGGTTCTCTGGTTCGGATCCCAGGTGCAGACCTAAGCACCTCTTGTCAAGCCATGCTGTGGCAGCCATCCCACATATAAAGTAGAGGAAGATAGCACGGATGTTAGCTCAGGGCCAGTCTTCCTCAGCAGAAAGAGGGGGATTGGTGGCAGATGTTAGCTCAGGACTAATCTTCCTCAAAAAAAAAAGAAAGAAAAAAAGTACAATGAAATAGATGAAATTGATTTTAATGATATATTTTATTTAACTGAATATAGCCAAAATATTATCATTTCAACATGAAAATATTAATAAGGGGCTGGCCCCATGGCCTAGTGGTTAAGTTCAGCACACTCCTCTGCAGCACGCAGGTTCACAGGTTGGGATCCTGGGCACAGACCCACCCCACTCGTTAGTCATGCTGTGGTGGCAACCCACATATAAAAAATAGAGGAAGATTGGGGCTGGCCCTGTGGCTGAGTGGTTGAGTTCGTGCGCTCCGCTGCAGGCGGCCCAGTGTTTCGTTGGTTCGAGTCCTGGGCACGGACATGGCACTGCTCATTGAGCCACGCTGAGGCGGTGTCCCGCATGCCGCAGCTGGAGGGACCCACAACTAAAGAGTGTACAGCTATGTACTGGGGGGCCTTGGGGAGAAAAAGGGAAGAATAAAAGCTTTGAAAAAAAAATAGAGGAAGATTGGCATAGATGTTAGCTCAGGGCTGATCTTCCTCAAGGAAAAAAAAGAGGAAGATTGGCGATAGATATTAGCTCAGGGCTAATTAGCTCAGCAAAAAATATATATATATGTGTATATGTATTAATAAGGTATTTTACATTCTGTTTTTTAATACTGGTGGGTGTGTACTTACACTTATACTATGTCTCACTTCAGACCAGACATATTTCAAATGCTCAACAGCCACATGTGGTTAGCAGCTATCACAGTGAACATCACTGGTAGGGAAACTGATCAAATATCCACTGCTGAAGAAATGTACCAGAGCTAACATGACCAGGCGTAAAGGTGGCTGTGGAAGGTTAATGTGGCTCACATCAGAACTCTGTATTTGTCTGCCGGTCAAACTTATCTTAACAAATATCATTCTCCACTGTGAACACCAGTTCTGCGGTTACAACTGGGAATAAAGAAAGCCCAGTGCTGCCAACTGGAAGCGTTTCTTATGTCTCCTGAGTTTCAGTGCTGAATTCTGAATCTGGCTGCTTGTGGGATTTATGGTGAGGTTTTATCTCCACTTTCTTCCACTTACCTCCCGACTCCTCTTCCAAGTTCTGACCAATGGAGAAAACTCAGAGAAAGTTCACTACGCCAAATGAGAAGCAAATACCAATTTTTTAAATTAAAATTTTTATTTTGAGATCACTGTAGATTCACATGCAGATGGGAGAAATAATACAGAGAGATCCCTTGGACCCTTTTACCAAACCCTTTCTATAGTTTGGCGATGGTAACATCTTGCCAAACTATAGAACAAGCTTAGAGCCAGGATATTATCTTTGATACAACCAAGATACAAAACATTTCCATCACCACAAGGATCCCTCGTGTCGTCCTTTTATAGCCACACCCACGTCACTCTCACACCTACCTCCTCATTAACCCCTGGTGACCTTTAATCTGTCCTTCATTTTTATAATTTTGTCATTTCAAGAATGGCATCATACAGTACGCACACTTTTGGTGTTGGTTTTTTTCACTCAGCATAGTTCTCTGGCGAGTCATCTGGGTTATGTGTATCAAAGTTGGTTCCTCTTTATTGCTGAGCAGTATTCCTTGATTGACTATTTGCCTATTGAGGGGTATCTGTGTTGTTTCCAGTTTGGGGCTGTTACAAATAAACCTACTATAAACGTTCGTGTACAGGTTTTTCTGTGACCATGTCTTTATTTCTCTGGGATAAATGCCCAAGAATGCAGTTGCTGGGTCATATGGCAGTTGCACGTTTCATTTTTTAAGAAACCACCCAAGTCTTTTCCAGAATGGCTATACTGTTTTTCATTTTCACCAGCTGTGTATGAGTCATCCAGTTTCTCCACATCCCCGCCAGCATATGGTGGTGTCAGTATTTTTTTATTTTAGCCGTCTGGTAGGTTTATAGTGCTATCTCATTATGGTTTTAATTTATATTTTCCTAATGGCTCCTCACGTCAATTGCCTTTTCTTGTGCTTATTTGCCATCTTATGTCTTCTTCACTTCATGTCTTAGGCCTATGTTTTACCTGGATTGTTTGGTTTTTTATTGTTAAGTTTTGAGAGTTCTTGGTATATTCTAGATAATATCCTTTGCCAGATATGTGATTTGCAAATATTTTCTTCCACTTTGTAGCTTATCTTTTCATTCTCTTAACATGGTCTTTCACTAAGCAAAAGCATTTCATTTCGATGAGCTCTAATTTGGCAGTTTTTCTTTTATGGATCGTGTTTTCAGTGTCAAGTCCGAGAATGCTTTGCCTAGCCCTAGATCCTGAAGATTTTCTCCTATAATTTTTTTCTAAAAGTTTTACATTTGAGTCTGCAATGTCTTTTGAGTTAATTTTTGTATAACGTTTATTTCTTTGCCTATGGATGTCCAAGTGCTCCAGCATCATTTGTTGAAAAGGCTACCCTTCCTTAATTGCCTTTCTCAAAAATCACTCAGGCATAATTGTGTGGGTCTATTTCTGAGTTCTCTGCTCTGTCCTATTGATCTATGTCTGTCCCTCTGCCAATACCACCCAGTCTTGATTACTGTGGTTATATAATTAGTCTTAAAATCAGGATGACTGATTCACCTCCCTTTATTCTTCTCCCTCAGAATTGTTCCAGCTATTCTAGTTCCTTTGCCTTTCCATATCAATTTTAGAATAATCTTGTCTATATCTGCAAAAAATCTTGCTGAGATTTTGATAGGAATTGTGTTAAACCTATGTATCAGTTTGGGAAGAATTGACATCTTTAGTATGTTGTGTCTTCTAATCCATGAACACGGTATGTCTCTCCATTTATTTAGCTTTCTTTTTATTTCTTTTATCTTCTATGTGTAGCTTTCAGCATACAAGTCCTACACATGTTTTGTTGTATTTACATCTAAGTATTTCAGTTTTTTGAGTGATTGTAAATGATATTATGCTTTTAATTTGTGTCCATGTGTCCTGATTTTTTATATAGGTGCAAAGGCAGTTCAATGGGGAAAGGCTAGACTTTACAGTAAATGGTGTTGTAACAATTGGACATTCATAAGCAAAAGAATGAACTTTGACCTAAACTTGACACTTTATACAAAATTTAACTCCAAGTGGAGCATAGATCTAAATGTAAAAGGTAAAAACTTTAAAACTTTTAGAAGAAAACATAGAGGGAAAATCTTCATGACCTGCAATTAGGCAAAATGTTCTTAGACATGCACCAAAAGCACTACCCATAAAAGAGAAATTGACAAATTGGACCTCATTAAAATTAAACACATTTGCTCTATGAAAGTCACTATTAAGAGAATGAAAAAAGACTACGAGAAAATATTTGCAAATTGCCTATCTCACAAATGACTTGTATCCCTAATAAAGAACTCTCTGGACCCAACAGTAAGAAAACAAACAACTTAATTAGAAGAAATGGGCAAATTATTTGAACAGACATGTCACTAAAGAGAATATAATAGATGGCAAATAAGCACATCAAGTGGTGATCAACACCATTAGCCATTAGGGAAATGCAAACTCAAAATACCATGAGATACCTCTGCACACTGTTAAAATGGCTAAAATAAAAAATGCTGACAATACCAAGTGCTGATGGTTTGGAGAGCAACTGGAACTCTCATACACTGCTGGTGGGAATTCAAAATGGTACAGTCACTCTGGAAACTGTTTGACAGCTCCTTAAAAGCACTTACCACATGATGTAACAATTCCATTCCTTGTATCTGCTTTAACAAATGAAAAGGTATGCTCATACAAAAACCCATATGCAAATGTTTACAGAAGCTCTGTTAATAATCACAAAAACTAGGAACAACCCAAATGTCCTTCAACAGGTGAATGGATAAACAAACTGTGCTTCATCCCTACAATGAAGTACTACTCATTGATTAAAAGGAATGGACAGTTGATACACAGAACAATTTGGATGACACTCAAAGGCATTATGCTGAGTGAAAGAAGCCAGTCTCTAAAGAATACATGCTGTATGATTTCACTTATATGGCATTCTGGAAAAGGCCAAACTATGGTGATTGAGAACCAATCAGGGTTGCTAGAGGTTAGGAGTAGGGGAGGGTGTGACTAAACAGGGGCAGCAGGAGGGAGCTTTAGGGGAGATGGAACTGTGCTGTATTTGATTGTGGTTACACCATGTGTTAAAATTCATAGAACAGTTCACCAAAGAAAGAGCTAACTTTTATTAAATAAATAGTAACACAAAAAATGGCTCCCGGACCATCCCCCCACAAAAATTGTCCTAGGGGTTATCCAGATTGTCTATAAGCAGGTCCGCGACCATACATTTATCCAAATTTCGATGAGACTGTGCGATTAGCATTCAGGAGGGCCAGTGAGGAGTGTTCTGGCAATAAGACAGTTGCTGAGTTCAGCCTTCTTGACTTTAGACATGAAGATATCCAAAATAAATGATTTTTCAGAGCAAATAAAATTTCTAAAATCTGCCAGTGTTAATTGCAGCATCCCATGGGTATTTGGTGGCTGATGTATATCAAACGAATTGACTTTTCCATTTAAATATAGAGAGTAAGGCTTGGGAACAGTTCTTGGCCTAGAGAGTGTTCTCACCAAACTACAAGGCTGTGTTACGTGTGGCCATCAGACATCGGCTCATCTCTTCCTTTTTGCTGCCCTTTGCCTGCTGCAGGAGGTGGTGGCTCACTGGATTGCTGAAAGCCGCATTGCTATTGAGGAGATCCGCTTGTTGACCCTAAAAGCAGCCCACAGCATTGACACTCTGGGCAGCGCTGGAGCTAAGAAGGAGGTGAGGCCCCTTGGACTACCAGCTGCCAAGCCTTCTCCAGTTCCTCCCACCCACTGGGCATTTCGGGTTTCATGGCGGCTTGATGGCCCTCGGAATATTGGAAGCTTCCATGTGACTTTGGTTTAAAGATTATAAATGTCTATCACTTGCTAGTTTTCCTTTCACTAGGCTGCTTTAGGAAATGATTTTCAGGATGCAGAATATCTTCAGCATTCTTAAGATGCAGCAACAGGCAGAAGGGAAATTCTGGACTTTATACAGACTTGGAATTGTACCCAGTATGTCACTTTCTGCTAGCCTTGTGACCTTGGGCAAAGTAAATAACCTTTCTGCTTATGGCCTAGGGTTCTAGTGAAGAGGGACCGAGATGCTGCAGAATGCATAGCACTATGCTGTCACATAGGAAAGGTTTCATAACAGGCACCTCTCATCCCCTGCCTTCTTATGTTTCTGGCTTATATGGACTAAGAATATGATCATTTAATTCTAAATAAGCCAATAAAATTACTAAGAGAAAACTAAGTAATAAAGACTCTTCAACTCTTTTTATGATCCCTAAGGTGATGAATGTGATTTATCCACTGCCTGAAATCCTTTTGGAAACAAGGCAAGTTATAAATAAATAAAATGTGATTTGGAAGGGATATCTCTTTCCAGAAGGTCTGTATTGACTGAAATATGGCCATTAGCTGCATTAGAACAGATCTCTTTGTTGGCTTTCGTCAAAGATCCTGTTTCAGTGGTGAATCATGTGGGAAAGTTCCCTTGCTCATTTCACAAAGAAAATACAGATTATATCAAATTCTGCCACATTGTGTATTGTCTAAGAAAGGAACATTCTTTTTCTATCTTGCTTATTTAGATTGCAATGATTAAAGTGGCTGCCCCTCGGGCCGTCTGCAAAATCATTGACCGGGCCATCCAAGTGTGTGGAGGTGCAGGCGTTTCCCAGGATTATCCTCTGGCTAACATGTGAGTGAACGTCATTTAATAACCATCCACGTTTGATAGGCTTGGGGTTAAAAATCATGCCTTGACACTAATTGTTTAAAAAGAAAATAAAGATACTAACTTACTTTAAAGTAAAACTGAAGGCTAAATGAAGTAACATGGGTGCTTTAATAGAGAGCTCAGTACCAATAAAGAGTTGCTATTATGATTATAGTGATCATTTCACTCAGTCATGTTAGCTTTTACACTGAGGGGACGCACTGGGGTTCCTGGGCTATGGAGAAATAGCATGGGGCTCACCCTGAAACAGGAAGGGAAGGAAGGGAGCAGAGACTGCCAAAGGGAGCCCGGAGCTAGGCTTCAGTATGTACTTAGAACGGTTTACCACCTCCACGCGGAGGCCTCAGCCCAGTCTGCAGCAGTGCATGCAATGACATCTCCTGTCCAGATTCTGGTTGCCCATTGCCCATTGCCACACACTGACAGTGCCTCCTCCATCACACTGGAGGTAAGAGTCTGGTGCCCCATCACTTTTTAACCTTAAGAAAGAACTCAATCTGTAGCACTATATATTTATAGTATATAAGTATTATATGTTTATACTTCACTGCCTGGGGCTTACCTAAAATAGCTCTTAGTTCGAGCAACTTCTGTTAACCTATAGCAAAGCAAGACTGAGATTAAGCCCACTGCCTTGTGCCATTTAAGATTCCACTTCCCAAGGTGAGAACTTCCAGATATTTCAGAAATCCTTGGGCTTATCTTCCTTGATTTTCCCTGTGTTGTCTTTTTCATCACTGCTTTGGTGACACTTCAGAAATTAACAGTTTTGGCTTAGAATCAGAGCGACTGATGTTAAAGTGTCACATTCCTCTCTGATAACTCCTGCCATCCCCGCTCTTTGTTTTTCCAGGTATGCCCTGACGCGAACTTTGCGCTTAGCAGATGGGCCGGATGAAGTCCACCTCTCAGCAATCGCAGCGATGGAGCTGCAGGACCAAGCCTTGAGGGCCAAGGTGTAGGGAGGGGAGCCGCCTCACCTTTAGACAGTCGTCACGGGCTCCAGCATTAGAATCTTCTTCTAGTTTTGCAGCAGCTTGAGCACAGGATTACTCACTTTGGGTAAAGATTTTGATCTTTTTTGATCATCTGTTTTGATGAGTGGGTTTTATAATTTCAAGGGTCACACAGGTTTAAGTTAAATAAGAAATTCCATAGCTGTTATCATTCAGTCTGATTCCTAAGTTTTTAGCATTTATGTTTTAAACACGCAACTTGTAAAGAGATAATGAGCTAAATTGGAGAACTAAAGCATAGGTAGAAAAATATTTTCACATTTTGATTCTCAGGAATTGTTCCATTTAGATAAGTATTCAAGGAATATTTAATCATTACTTCGTAAAAAATATAGTGGGATCTCCTTTTTAACACTGGTTTCAGCGATTGGTTTAACACTTTGTAGTAATGTTTGCACTAGAGAAAGGCGCATGACTGATTGGGTCATTTCAGAGTTCCTATCATCATAAGCCTCTTCATAATTCAACGGAAGCATTTATACATAAAATCTGAATGCAGCTTAAAGGTTTCTAGAAAACATGGCATATTATGAGGAAATAAGACTAGGAAAATTTTAAATTATTTATAATATGTTGATGAGAACAGTGAAGAGTTTAAGCTACGAGGAAGTGATTTTGTTTTGAGAAGAGATCAGAGACAGTCCGCTCTGAATGCCATCCTGTTAACAGTCTCAGCCGAAGCAACATCTGTGTGGCTCTTACATCACCGCTGTCCAGAACAGCAGCCTTTGGCTGCGTGGGACTCTTGAGCACTTGAACTGTAGCTAGTGCAACTGGGGAACTGAATTTTTATTTTTTAAAATTTTAATTAATTTAAATATCGATTCTCAACTCAGTTACTGGAAAACTTTTAAGTATGCTTGGAATAACTTGGGTATGTGAATTTACTTTTTCAAATGTAAATTTTATGAAATCTAAATACAGAGCAAGTATTTTGAATGAAAATTTAGCATCTGAATTAAAAGACAAAGTGTAAAATCACCAAATTTTGCAAAAATTTTAGTATGAAAAAAGTAAAATATCATAATAAATACTTTTTAAGTATTGATTACATGTTGAAATGATAAAATCTGGAAATATTGAATTAAATAAAATATATTATTAAAATTAATTTTGCCTATTTCTTATTACCTTTTTAGTGTGGATGCCATTGGGATAGTAACTGGTAAATTTTTAAATCTTCAAATGAAAGTATTTTTATTTCTAAGACCTTAAAACTGTTTTATTAGAAAGCATACACATCACATGAATTTACTGATGTCCAGAAATTATTTCAACTGTTATTTAAATGTCTTCTTGGAGTGGGGTGGGGTACAGGCATTGGACAAAGACCTGGGTTCTGATTCCTTGTGTGTAATGTGGCCTCTTAAACATTTGCCTTTGAGCCTGACCTCTCCGCACCTCATTTTTCTTTCTGTACCTGTTGAAGGTCTGTTGTGACAGTCACGGAAGCCATATAGAAGCACCTTGATATTTGTGACCACAATAAAGTACTTTATAGGGTATCCTTATTTAAAGTGGATAAATCTTATAACCCAAGCTATTTAACCTTATTACTAGTTTTAAAAGTTATGACTTAGAAGAAATCAGGATTGTTTCTGAGCAATTAGAATTAAAAGTTATGTCTGGCACTTATAATCTAGTGATATTGTTCTCCTCTGACTTTGAGGAAAACTGCCTAAATTGGTGGTTGACTTATTTCAATTATCCATTTTTATCTAAGCCTGTCATATACACAACCATCCCTAAGGAAGTCACTCCATGTGATCGCTATTCACCTTTCTCCCTTACCCTTAATTTATTCAGATAAAATGTTATAAAGAATACGAAGGGTTGTTTTGGGGCCAGCCTGATGGCTGAGTGGTTAAGTTCATGAACTCTGTTGCAGCAGCCCAGGGTTTCACCAGTTTGGATCCTGGGCACGGACCTAGCACCACTCGTCAGGCCATGCTGAGGCAGCATCCCACATGCCACAACTAGAAGGACCCACAACTAAAATATACAACTATGTACTGGGGGGCTTTGGGGAGAAGAAGGAGAAAAAAAAAAAGAATAGGAAAGGTTATTTTGAAAGGGAAAATTCCAGTCTCCAAAGGATAAAATAAGAAAATCAAGGGACCCTTTGCCTCAGTCACAATGAGTGAACGGACTGACTGTAAGCATGGGAGCCTCAGAGCCATTTCTAGGATCTCCTCAGGCTGTCACCAGGAGTCATTATGCAGCAGTCCCCCGGACAGTCGGCGAGGTTCAACATGCATTTGAAACCACGTGGTTTTAAAATGAAAAGTTGCACTTTACAATAACTACATGGCAGGAAGGCAGGAAGAAGGAGGCCTCACCAGTCAGCACTTTACCCATCAAGACCTGGCCAAGATGAAGACCTGGCCAAGATCTGCATGTGGTCGGCACAGGGAGGAGGGGCCTGTGACTGCCCCACAGGGAAGTTACCATGGGGCTCCACACAAAAGCACACAAGCGGTCCTGGAAGGCATGGCAGTGCCTGTCCAGGGAAGTAGCTAGTTAAAGATCTCTTTGGTAGCTGATGTTTCAAGCTTTGAGAACACACAACAGAAAGTTCGGCTGATCACAAGGAGCGGATTTCCTCATTAGCCTGTAGTTATTTACAAAGGCCTCCCCAAGTCCACACCACCCCAGCTCTTCCCACATCTGTGGTCTACTTACATGTCATAAGCATGCTCGTATTTTGTCCAAGAGAAGTAAAGTGGTGAAAAGCAGCGAAGTCCATAGATAGGTTGCATACAGCTTACAAAACCAACCAACCAACCATTTTTCTCATTCTTCTTGAATTAAGCTACAGCAGTTTCTGGTAAGTTCAGAAGGAAGGCACTACCCACCCAGGCTTCTGAAGTAATTTATATTAGTAAAAGTCTTAAATAAAGGTATTATAGAGTAAAATGTCTGCTATGAACGGATGCCCTGTTTCAGTCAAGCCAGGTAGCCTGGGCCAGGCTTCTGTCACTGACACTTGATCCATCCCCAAGGAGAAGGGGTGCAGGGGTCCCATCAGTGGGCCTCCTGTTAGCACTTCAGGCCAGTGTTTGTCTGTTGCATGTATTTCTCCATCACTTTTTTTGCCTGAATTACTGTGGTAGTCTCCCAAATGGACTTCTAGTCTGTTGTCACAGCAGTCAGCATGACCTTCTCAAAATGCTGCGGTGGCTTTCCATCTCACTTAGAGTAAAATCCGAAGTCCTTGCCTTGGCCGACAAGGTTCCACCTGAGCTTGTCCCATGACACCTCTCTGAGCTCATTCTCCTGGCTCCCACCCCCATCATGGTCTCCTGGCTGCTATTCCAACATACAGCCACAGCCAGGCCTCGGAGTCTCAGTTCTCACTGTTTTCTCTTCCTGAAAAGATCTATCCTGAGATTTCCAGATGCCTGATCAAAAGTAACCTTATCAAAGGATCCTTTCTTGACCACTGGTTCTAAACTAGCACCACATGCTCCGCCGTGCATCACCTCTTTATCTGCTGTTCTTTTCTCACAGCACTTACCACTTGACATATTTTCTATGTATTTATTTATGGTCTTCTCAGTAGAATCTAAGCCCCACTTTCCCCCTCCTATGCTTATTTCACTTTTTTCTGTACTGAGGGTCTCCTCAGTCCCTGGAACCATGCCTGACCTCCAGTAGGCACTCAAAAAAAGAAAGAGAGAGTGAATGTGTGAATAAATGAATGTGCATGGATGCTTTCCTGATCCCCAATTTGCAGTCAATGAGAGGGCAAAGCATTTATTTATAGGTCTGCAGACAGAACAGAGCAGAATCCTGAGCGAACACAGAGGTGTTCATTGTGTTCAGAATCCCATGAACACAGAGGTGGGACAACAGATCCAGAATGGGTTACAGGTAGCTGGAGAAAAATGGGCTGAGAAAGGACCTCGGTGCCCCAGCAGTGGGGGGCGCACAGCAGTGTGGGCAAATCAGTTGATGAAATAGATGTGTAATGAGTATTTAACTACCTAGGGGAATGCACATTTACTGTTTAAAATTTTCCTGCTGTCTAAACCAATCTCTTCAGCCAGGGTGCTGTGATCAGCTCTAGGTACAGAGGGAAGTCAGGATACCTAAGAAAAACAAAGCCACTTTTGGTGATTGTTAGAATTTCCCAATTTTCCAGATAAACAGGACTCTGGGAAGTGTCTTCACTTAATTCAGGGCAAAGAGCATTTAGAATTTATGATCCTGCCACAATATTTTTATTTCTCTTTTTTGTCAGTATCTCTTTCTCATTGTGGTGATTGTGTGTTTATCTTGAAGAATGTCCACACACATTCTGGTGCAGGAGTGTGGGGTAGTGATAAACTCTGAAAAAGGGCTTTTCTCTGCCTTGTCTTCACCCAAAACTGTGTGAACAAAGCGTGACTGTCCTGGGGCAGCGCCTCTCAGTCCACCCCGAGTGAGCACTGGTCAGATGGGGACGGCCGTGTGGCCGGTCTCCTTCGCCTGCGGGGTTGGTGACGAACACACCTGGAGAAGAGTCGAGTTTCACTGTGTGAAAAAAGGGTGAGAGTGGAGGTCGCAGATGCCGCCTCTCCCCGCCCTGTCCCTCTCTGACTTCAGTTTCTACTGTTCTTTTTCCGTCCTTTCTCCACACCAGCCATCTGGCCTTCTGCTATTCCACCAATACTCCAGACTTTTTAAAAATTAGAACAATATTTACTGTTTCCTGTTAAAATAGAGCAATCTTATGAGAAAAGCATGTGTAAAAAGGGCCTTCCTGGGTTTTCTCACTTATGCTAGCAGGCTGGGACTGTCGATTCAAAATCTTCCTCACTGTGGAGAAGGGAAAGCTCTCCACCTATTCCTGGGAAATTGGGCTACTTTGGTTTTACTTTTGATTACCTGCATGCATTAAAAAAAAATCGAAACCCAACGATTAACAAGCTATCTGTCCCTAGGCATGTATGCCCAGTCTACTTGGACAGACAGACAGACATGGGCCTCAAGTCCACATCTCCATGTGCAGGCCTAGAGTAGAGGTCCCTGGAAATCAGGTGGGTGTTCCCGGCTAGGCATTGAAAAAGACCCCAGCTCCTGGTCAGCTGGTTGGAAACGTGCACAGCGCCTCCAGTGAGAGGCTGAGTCCCTCTTTAGCAAGGAGTATTTTAGGTGTAGTAGGGCAGCCCATTGGCCACAGGTGGTATCTGGTATGGAAGCTACTTACTCCATCTCAAAATCCTCTTGACATTCCTTAAACTGACAAGGAAGGATGAATTCAAGTTTCAAAATGGCACACCAAGTTATACCAGGTAGAGGATGTCCGTAAGGCAACAGCCTCACCAAGTCCATGCAGAGCTCTGACCCCACCATTCCCCACCCCTCCCCCTTCAGAACCACATGGTTCTGCCCACTCCTCCTCTTTGGTGGCCGCTTCCAGCATCCAGAAGCCTTGAGCAGGCTCAGGAGGTGGCCCAATTAAGGAACTTCATGGCAACTTCAAGGCCAAGGTCCTACCTCAGGGTTTTAGCACTTGTTTTTCTGTTTGCCTAGAAAGCTCTCCCTCGACCCTATATTCTTCAGGCTTGCTCCTTTCCTGCAAATGTAACATTCTAGGTGTTCCTTCTGTGATCACCTCATCTAAATTTCTATGCCCTTCCAACACACACAGAGACACAGCACATACACACATTCCTTACCCCCTTCCCTGGTTTGGTTTTTTTCCTTAGAATTTGCACCATGTAACGTACTATATAGCTTTCTTTTTTATTTGGCTTATTATCCCCACTTCCCCCACTAAAAAGTACGCTTTAGCAGAGAGGGGTTTTTGTCTGTTTTGCTCACGGCTACATCCTTAGTATCTAGGACAATGCCTGGAACGTGCGAAATAGGTCCTCAGTAAATATTTGTTGAATGCGTGAATGGAATTCCTTCAGCTGCAGGAGCACAGGGATCCCAGAAAGTTTGCTAAACCTCTGCATCACCGTACCGTAGGCTCTTGTTTACTCATTGGGCATGCAGACACTTAAAAGAAGACCTGAAGCCATTTTTCACAACCCTGGATGAGCGTTTGAATCCCCTGAGGAGCTTGATATCGACTCAGCCGCCCCAGCCCCAGCCCAGGTGATCATGACTTCAGTGGTGACGTGATGCTCCAGGCACTCTGGTGAAATGAGGGTCAAGGGTTGAGACCTACCTCTTGACAAATCCTGATCAAGTCTGTTAGGGTGTTTGGCTGCAAATGCCAGAGACTGGCTAATGTGAGCAGAAGGGAATTTGTCAGGTGAGTGTGGCAGAGGAAGACTTAGGCAGTCTGGAGGATCTCGCCAAGACACAGGGAGCAAGAGCGACCCTGGCAGCAGCTTCCGTCCCTTGGACCTGCCCACCTGTTCTCTGGCCTTACCTTGCTTGCTCAGGCTCTCAGGAGTGTTCGGTTGGCCAAGCTCAAGTGACAGGTCTGCCCCGGCCTGGCCTGGAACAGGAAGAGGGGAGAGAAATATAATGCAAGCCATATGTGTGATTTTAAATTTTCCAGTGCCATATTAAGAAAAGTAAAAAGAAACGTGAAATTAATTTTAACAATATATTTTATTTAACCAATATATATACAAATATTATCATTTCACTATGTAATAAATATAAAAAATTATCAATAAGGTATTGTACACTTTTTCCCAAAAAATCCAGAGTATATTTTATATTTACGACACATTTCAATTTGGAGGCTAACTTTTCAATGGAAATACTTGAACTGTAAAAAGTTGACTGTATGTAGATTTCATAAAATTTACAGTTGAAAAAGTAGATTCACATACTCAAATTGTTCCAAACATACTTAAAACTTTTCAAAAACTGAACTGAGCATCAGTTTGTTAATTTAAATAAGTTAATTAAAATTCCACTTCCTCAGATACATTCAAGTGCTCAGTAGTCACATGTGGCCAGTGGCTACTGTATTGGACAGCACAACTCTGTCCCTTTAGCTTCCACAGTTTGAGAGGTCACCAGTTTACCTTCCCACCAAAATCACACTCAGTGTGGGAAAGGACTTGGAGCATTATTAGAAATGGAGAATGGATGCTGAGCAGCCAAGAACAATTGTCTACTACAGTAACTAAGGGAAGACAGTGATTTTTATCTTCTGTGTTTTTGCCTGGTGAAGGAAAAAAGTTAAGTCCAGTGTATTGCCTATATTTAAGAAAAAATAAACAAAAGAACTCAACATGACAAGGCATTTCTAAGCATCTGTAGTTTGCCAAGGATCCTGTGGTATAACCATTCCTAAAGATCATCTGAGGGAAAACTGGTATTTGTTCAGCATGGTTAGAGTTTCCGAATGGAAACAAAAGATTGGCTTTACTACACAGGAATAGAAGAGTGTAAACTCAGTCTCTTAAGGTTACACAGTTGATTTATGAGCCAGACTCCTCCCAGCTTGCTGGGAATTAATAATGATCTTGTGGGAAATGGAGACAATATTTTTTTATAAAACTCAAAACTGTGATCTTCAATTATTCTCTCCCAACTCATCCTCTGCAGAATTGTTTATAATAAGATTTTTGGCTTCAAGGGAAATGGTCCCCAATGGCTTACTTGCTGCATTTCATTCAGTTTAGTCCATCATAACGCTCATCTCTGTCTCCAAGATACTAAATGAACTTTCTACTGTTAAGGGACTAAGCCATGAATAAGGCTGGAGGGATGGCCCTCTCGTCAGATGTACATGTTTTGTGCCTAGACACTTCCCTTCTCCAGAACGCTGAGGAACAAATGAGCTTCCTTTCCCAGCCTGCTCTCACGGGTGATTGTGGCTGTCGGTTCTCAGGCCAGATCAACACAGGCCTATTGACTTTGGCAGGCTACCCTCCTCCATTGGTTAAGTTAGATTTAAATTCTAAATCCAGTTGAAACCTTTCTGGAAGAAGTCTCTTTCCAACACAGATCAATGGAACAGAATCGTGAGCCCAGAAATAAACCCACACATCTATGGACAGTTAATTTTTGACAAGGGAGTCAAGAACATACAATGGAAAAAGGAAAGTCTCCTCAATAAATGGTGTTGGGAAAACTGGACAGCCACATGCAAAGGAATGAAAGTAGACCATTATCTTACACCATGCACAAAAATTAACTGAAAATAGATTAAAGACTTGAATGTAAGACCTGAAACCATGAAACTTCTAGAAGAAAGCATAGGCAGTATGTTCTTCAACATCGGTCTTAGCAGCATATTTTCAAGTACCATGTCTGACCAGGCAAGGGAAACAATAGAAAAAACAAACAAATGGGACTACACCAAACTAAAAAGCTTCTGCACAGCAAAGGAAACCATCAACAAAATGAAAAGACAACCTAACAATTGGGAGAAGATATTTGCAAACCACATATCAGATAAGGGGTTAATATCCAAAATATATAAAGAATTCATACATCTCAACAACAAAAAAACTAGAGGGAAGATCCAAGATGGCGCCGTGAGTAGTCCTCTTTGTCTCTCGCCCTTCGAGTCTACAATTATTTGGACACTTATCACTTGACAAAGGATATCCAGACAGCATCTCAGGACGTCTGAGACACCCACGCGACTATACATCGGAAGGCGGATGGACTTTCCTCCGGGAGGATGTGGAAATAGGTGAAAACTCTCTGACCCCGACGGGCAGCCTAGTACCCACAAGCGGCTTTCTTCCAACGGACGCCCCCCAGAGGATCCACACACATCTAGGGCAGGAGCGAGAACACAACAGAGGAGCGACGGTGGAAACAGGTGACCAGAACCCTACCTAAACCCCTTGCAATTACTCCTAAACGCAGAGGGAAACTTTGGAGTTGCACACCTGAGCCCGCGGGGAGAGTCTCTCCCCGCCATTGGCGGGGAGACCCAGCCTGGTGCTCGGGGCGCCCGGAGGGTCCCAGAGAGAGTCACGGAGGGTACGGAGGTCTCCCAGCTGCCGTTCCCCGCCCCGTGGGACTAGGGATTGCCGGAGATCTCGGAGAGGACTGGGGCTGGGGGAACTTTCAAAGGCCGGTCCTGCGACCCGGAGGGGAAGCGCCAGAGTTCCGCCAGGCAGCAGACAAAACTCTCTGTCTGCCATTAGCAGAGGGGCCACGCCCAGCATTCAGGGCTCCTGGGAGAGGCCCGGAGAGAAGCCCAGAGGGCGGGGCGACCCCCAGCTGCTGTTGCCCGCCCCGTGGGACTAGGGATTGCCGGAGATCTCGGAGAGGACCGGGGCTGGGGGAACTTTCAAAGGCCGGTTCTGCGACCCGGAGGGGAAGCGCTGGAGCTCCACCCGGGCAGCAGACAAAACTCTCTGTGTGCCGTTAGCAGAGGGGCCACGCCAAGCATTCACGGCTCCGGGAGAGGCCCGGAGAGAAGCCCAGAGGGCGGGGCGACCCCCAGCTGCTGTTGCCCGCCCCGTGAGACTAGGGATTGCCGGAGATCTCGGAGAGGACTGGGGCTGGAGAGAGTTCCAGAGACCCAGCTTAGTAGCCTAGGGGGAAACCCTACAGGCTCACAGCAGCCTTAGGGAAAGCCTCTGCACAGCACCAGTAGAAGGCACCCAGCCGCCAGCCACAAGGCTGGAAGACCCCAGGGCAAAAGCAGCATAGCTAGGTGTACTAACCACAGACTGTAGAAGATGCCAATAGCTCTCCTGCGACCCATAGAGGACAAGTGAGATTCGGTGGGTGCCGACAGCAACGGAGCGACAAATATAAGTGATCCCACCCCTGGCCGCTGGAAAAGCCCATAACACCGTTGCAGACCCCAAGGAGAGAGCACATCTAGGTGGGCTGCAACAGTAGGCACCTGCAGCCTGAAGCCCCCCTGTGACGGCCCCCACGGCAGAGGAGGGAATCCAAAGGGCCACTGTGGCTACGAAGAGGGGCCTAGGCCCAGTTAGCAACTACGGACAGGGTTCCTGGTTGGTGAAGTATAAACAGCTGCTCCCCCCACCGCAGCAGCTGAAACAAGTGAAAGGAGCAACTAAACTCTATCTCCATGCGGAGGCACAAATCAACAACATCAAGCAATATGAAAAAATACATTAAATCTCCAGAACAGAAAGAAAGTAACAAATACACAGAAAACAATCCCAAAGAAAATGAGATATATAACCTAAATGATGATGACTTCAAAACAGCCATCATTAAGATTCTCAATGAGTTAAGAGAGAATTCTGACCGACAACTCAACGAGTTCAGGAGCTATGTCACAAAAGAGTTTGATACGATAAAGAAGAACCAAACAGAAATATTGGAAATGAAGAACACAATAGAGGAGATTAAGAAAAATCTAGATGCTCTGAACAGTAGGGCCGATAATATGGAGGAAAGAATTAGCAATTTGGAAGATGGCAATATAGAATTGTTGCAGGCAGAGGAGGAGAGAGAAGAAAGACTTAAAAGAAATGAAGAAACTCTCCGAGAATTATCAGACACAATTAGGAGATGCAACGTAAGGATTATAGGTATACCAGAGGGAGAAGAGAAGGAGAAAGGGGCAGAAAACCTATTCAAAGAAATAATGGCTGAGAACTTCCCAAATCTGGTGAGGGAGATGGATCTTCAGGTGACAGAAGCCAATAGATCTCCAAACTTTATCAATGCAAGAAGACCAACTCCACGGCATATAGTAGTGAAGCTAGCAAAAGTCAACGACAAGGAGAAAATATTAAGGACAGCCAGGCAAAAGAAACTAACCTACAAAGGAACCCCCATCAGGCTATCAGCAGATTTCTCAGCAGAAACTTTACAGGCTAGAAGAGAGTGGAATGATATATTCAAAAATCTGAAGGACAAAAATCTACAGCCGAGAATTCTCTACCCAGCGAAAATATCCTTCAAATACGATGGAGAAATAAAAACTTTCCCAGATAAACAAAAATTAAGGGAGTTCATTGCCACAAAACCTCCTCTTCAGGAAATCCTCAGGAAAACCCTCATTCCTGAAAAATCCAAAACAGGAAAGGGGCTACAAAACCAAGAGCAGAGGAGATAAGTAGAAGGACAACAACAGAGAGTAGCAGCTCTACATCAGAACAGATTAAACCATGGGACGAGAAACAAAGGAAACTGAAGAAAACCGGAAAACAAGACACAAAATGGTAGTGGTAGGCCCCCACGTCTCAATAATCACTCTAAATGTAAATGGATTGAACTCCCCAATCAAAAGACACAGAGTGGCAGGATGGATCAAAGAACAAGATCCAACAATATGCTGCCTCCAGGAAACACACCTCAGCCCCAAAGACAAACACAGACTCAGAGTGAAGGGATGGAGAACAATACTCCAAGCTAATAATGAACAAAAGAAAGCAGGTGTCACTATACTAATATCAGACAAGGTAGATTTCAAAGCAAAACAGATAAAGAAAGATAAAGAGGGACAGTATATAATGATAAAAGGGACTCTCCACCAAGAAGACATAACACTTATAAATATATACGCACCCAACACAGGAGCACCAAAATTTGTAAAGCAACTCTTAATAGAACTAAAAGAAGACATCAACAACAATACAATAATAGTAGGGGACCTCAACACACCATTAATACCAATGGACAGAACATCCAGACAGAAAATCAACAAGGAAATAATAGAATTAAATGAAAAATTAGACCAGATGGACTTAATAGATATATATAGAACACTTCATCCAAAAACAGCAGGTTACACATTCTTCTCAAGTGCACATGGAACATTCTCAAGGATTGACCATATTTTGGGAACCAAAGCAAACATCAATAAATACAAGAGAGTTGAAATAATATCAAGCATCTTTTCTGATCATAACGCTATTAAACTAGAAATCAACTACAAGAAAAAAGCAGAGAAAGGTGCAAAAATGTGGAGACTAAACAACACGCTTCTCAACAAACAATGGATCATTGAAGAAATTAAAGAAGAAATCAAATATTATCTGGAGACAAATGAAAATGAGAACACGACATACCAAATCATTTGGGATGCAGCAAAAGCAGTCCTAAGAGGGAAATTCATCGCAATACAGGCTCACCTCACTAAACAAGAAAAAGCTCACGTAAGCAACCTCAAACGACACCTAACAGAACTAGAAAAAGAAGAACAAACAAGGCCCAGAGTCAGTAGAAGGAGGGAAATAATAAAAATAAGAGCAGAAATAAACGATATTGAAACAAAAAAGACAATAGAAAGGATCAATGAAACAAAGAGTTGGTTCTTCGAAAGAATTAACAAAATTGACAAACCCCTAGCCAGACTCACCAAGAAAAGAAGAGAGAAATCGCAAATTAATAAAATCAGGAATGACAGAGGAGAAATCACAACAGATACCAATGAAATACAAGAGATCATAAGAGAATACTATGAAAAACTATATGCCAACAAATTGAACAACCTGGAAGAAATGGACAAATTCCTAGACTCCTACAATCTCCCCAAACTGAATCAGGAAGAAATGGAGAATCTGAATAGACCAATCACAAGTAAGGAAATAGAAACGGTAATCAAAAACCTCCCCAAAAACAAGAGTCCAGGACCAGACGGCTTCTCTGGAGAATTCTACCAAACATTCAAAGAAGACTTAATACCTATTCTCCTCAAACTGTTCCAGAAAATTGAGAAAGATGGAGAACTCCCTAACACATTCTATGAAGCCAACATCACTCTGATCCCCAAACCTGACAAGGACAACACAAAGAAGGAGAACTACAGGCCGATATCACTGATGAACATAGATGCAAAAATCCTCAACAAAATTTTGGCAAACCGATTACAGCAATACATCAAAAAGATTATACACCATGATCAAGTGGGATTTATACCAGGGACACAGGGATGGTTCAACATCCGCAAGTCAATCAACGTGATACACTACATCAACAAAATGAAAAACAAAAACCACATGATCATCTCAATAGATGCAGAGAAAGCATTCGACAAGATCCAACACCCATTTATGATAAAAACCCTCAGTAAAATGGGTATAGAAGGAAAGTACCTCAACATAATAAAGGCCATGTATGACAGACCCACAGCCAACATCATACTCAATGGACAAAAGCTGAAAGCCATCCCTCTGAGGACAGGAACAAGACAAGGGTGCCCACTTTCACCACTCCTATTCAACATAGTACTGGAGGTGCTGGCCAGAGCAATTCGGCAGGAAAAAGAAATAAAAGGAATCCAAATAGGTAACGAAGAAGTAAAACTCTCATTGTTTGCAGACGACATGATCTTATACATAGAAAACCCCAAAGAATCCACAGAAAAACTATTAGAAATAATCAACAACTACAGCAAAGTAGCAGGGTATAAAATTAACGTGCATAAATCAGTAGCATTTCTATACACTAACAATAAACTAACAGAAAAAGAACTCAAGAACTCTATCCCATTCACAATCGCAACGAAAAGAATAAAATACCTTGGGATAAACTTAACCAAGGAAGTGAAGGATCTATACAATGAAAACTACAAGACTTTCTTGAAAGAAATAGGCGATGACATAAAGAGATGGAAAAACATTCCTTGCACATGGATTGGAAGAATAAACATAGTTAAAATGTCCATACTACCTAAAGCAATATACAGATTCAATGCTATCCCAATCAGAATCCCAAGAACATTCTTCACAGAAATTGAACAAACAATCCTAAAATTCATATGGGGGAACAAAAGGCTGCGAATTGCTAAAGCAATCCTGAGCAAGAAAAACAAAGCCGGCGGAATCACAATCGCCGATTTCAAAACATACTACAAAGCTACAGTGATCAAAACAGCATGGTACTGGTACAAAAACAGGTCCACAGATCAATGGAACAGAATTGAAAGCCCAGAGATAAAACCACACATCTATGGACAGCTAATCTTTGACAAAGGAGCAGAGGGCCTACAATGGAGAAAAGAAAGTCTCTTCAACAAATGGTGCTGGGAAAACTGGACAGCCACATGCAAAAGATTGAAAATTGACCATTCTTTTTCACCACACACCAAAATAAACTCAAAATGGATCAAAGACCTAAAGATTAGGCCTGAGACAATAAGTCTTTTGGAAGAGAATATAGGCAGTACACTCTTTGACATCAGTTTCAAAAGAATCTTTTCAGACACTGTAACTCCTCAGTTGAGGGAAACAATAGAAAGAATAAACAAATGGGACTTCATCAGACTAAAGAGCTTCTTCAAGGCAAGGGAAAACAGGATTGAAACAAAAAAACAGCTCACTAATTGGGAAAAAATATTTACAAGCCACTTATCCGACAAAGGGTTAATCTCCATAATATACAAAGAACTCACACTGCTTAACAACAAAAAAACAAACAACCCGATCAAAAAATGGGCAGAGGACATGAACAGACATTTCTCAAAAGAAGATATGAATATGGCCAATAGACACATGAAAAGATGTTCATCATCGCTAATCATCAGGGAAATGCAAATCAAAACTACACTAAGATATCACCTTACCCCCGTTAGATTGGCAAAAACATCCAAAACCAAGAACGACAAATGTTGGAGAGGTTGTGGAGAAAGAGGAACCCTCATACACTGTTGGTGGGAATGCAAACTGGTACAGCCACTATGGAAAACAGTATGGAGATTTCTCAAAAAGTTAAAAATAGAAATACCCTATGACCCAGCCATCCCATTACTGGGTATCTATCGTAAGAACCTGAAATGAGAAATCCCAAGAGTCCCTTGCACCCCTATGTTCATCGCAGCATTATTTACAATAGCCAAGACGTGGAACCAGCCTACATGCCCAGAAACTGATGATTGGATAAAGAAGATGTGGTATATATACACAATGGAATACTACTCAGCCATAAAAAAAGACGAAATTGGCCCATTCGCAACAACGTGGATGGACCTCGAGGGTATTATGTTAAGCGAAATAAGTCAGTCAGAGAAAGACGAACTCTATATGACTCCACTCATAGGTGGAAATTAGTATATTGAGAAGGAGATCTGATCGGTGGTTACCAGGGAAAAGGGGGGGTGGGGGGAGGGTACGGAGGGGGAAGTGGTGTACCCACAACATGACTAACAAAAATGTACAACTGAAATCTCACAAGGTTGTAATCTATCATAACATTAATAAAACAACAACAACAACAACAACAACAACAACAACAAAACTAACAAACCAATTAAAAAATGGCCAAAAGATATGAACAGGCATTTCCCCAAAGAAAATATACAGATGGCCAACAGGCACATTAAAAGATGTTCTCCATCACTAATTATTAGGGAAATGCACATCAAAACTACAATGAGATATCACCTCACTCCTGTCAGAATGGCTATAATTAACAAGACAAGAAATAACAAGTGTTGGAGAGGATGTGGACAGAAGGGAACTCTCATACACTGCTGATGGGAGTGCAAACTGGTGTGGTCACTATGGAAAACAGTATGGAGATTCCTCAAAAAATTAAGAATAGAACTACCATATGATCCAGCTATTCCACTGCTGGGTATTTATCCAAAGAACATGAAAATACAAATGTGTAAAGATACATGCACGCCTAGTTCATTGTGGCACTATTCACAACAGCCAAGACCTGGAAACAATCTAGATGCCCATTAAGGGACAAATGGATAAAGAAGATGTGGTATATATCCACAATGGAATACTCCTCAGCCATAAAACAGGGTGAAATCTTGCCATTTTTGACAATATGGATGGATCTTGAGGGTATTATGCTAAGCAAAAAAAGTCAGAGGAAGAAAGTCAAATACCATATGATCTCACTCATAAATAGAAGATAAAAACAACAACAAACACGTGGAGACAGAGATTGGATTGGTGGTTACCAGAGGGGAAGGAGGGAGGGAGGAGGGCAAAAGGGGTGAGTAGGCACATGTGTGTGGTGATGGATTGTAACTAGTCCTAGGGTGGTGAACATGATGTAATCTACACAGAGTTCAAAATATAATGATGTACACCTGAAATTTATATAATGTTATAAACCAATGTTACTGAAATAAAAATAAATTAATTAATTTAAAAAAAGTCTCCTTCCAACCTTTCAAGACAGCTGGACTAAATCCCAAAGGAGTAAATAATTTGACATGCACACCCCATAATATGTTGTGATCCTCACACACTAAATTAATGATTTTTTTTGTTCTACTTTTAACCTTTCTTTTGCTGGCAAAGGTTGGAGACAAAAATCCTCCAGAAGAAAAGAGGGGCAGAAACAGAAACTCGCAGAAGCTTTAACACTTTGCTAGAAGTGGAGCACAAATGCTGAGGGACTTAAAACTTTTCCTTCTTATTCAGTGTTAGCTTTGCTGCCTCATGATTCTTTAAAGTGTATTAAATCAAAAGGATTTATTTCTTTTTTTTTTTTAAAGATTTTATTTTTTCCTTTTTCTCCCCAAAGCCCCCCAGTACATAGTTGTATATTCTTCGTTGTGGGTCCTTCTAGTTGTGGCATGTGGGACGCTGCCTCAGCGTGCTTTGATGAGCAGTGCCATGTCCGCGCCCAGGATTCGAACCCACGAAACACTGGGCCGCTTGCAGCGGAGCGCGTGAACTTAACCACTCGGCCACAGGACCAGCCCCAGGATTTCTTATTTCTATCTAGCAGAAGCAGCTCAACACTGACCAACATGAACTGAAAGAACACCAGAGTAATTCTAGAGCCGAGATGGACGACACCCACACTCCTGGGCGACCCACCCCGTCCTCACTGAGTGCCCACAAAGGACATGCACTTGAGAACAGGCCCCAGTTGTCCTTGCCCTCAGGAGGTATTTTATCCAGAGGACAACTCACTTAACCTAAGAACCCCACCCATCTGTACTAGATAGGCCGGATGTTCGTCAACCATACAACCTTGAGAAAATAAACCAGTACTTACATAGAAAACAAAGGAAAATATTTTCAAAGTTTCTCTTTTAAGATCCCATATGCACTGTGGAAGCTGTGCAAGATGAGTCTGAAGCAACATCAACTGAAGAACCTAGAAGCAGGAAGCAAAATAAGAGATAATTGGTGGGATTTCCCCTGATTTGGGAACTCCAGTCCTAGCCCCAAACCTCAGTGGGTCAGATTCTGAGAGGCTGGCATTGTTGAAAACACCCAGAAGTCAGAGGAGACTGGCCTGGAGCAGAAATTTGTAACTTTGGAAACTAGCCCACGTGGCGCTGATTCAGAACACAGCCCATGGCTTTATTAATGTCAACTGGCAAAGGCTGCTGTTAGTTGTCACCATCCATTTTGTACCATGTGAACTGGGGCTATTTTTTTTTCAGTCATGAAGCACTGATTTATACAAGCACAGTTTAACTCATTCACCAGATACTTAGTGAGTGCCTATTATATTCTAGGTATAGTGCTAAATTCTGAGGATCTAAGGATGGACAAGGCAGATACGATCCCTGCACTCACCAAACTTCCTTCCTGTGGGGACAAGGGCATCCCAAGTGCTTTCATTAGAGGAGTTCACGATACTGGAGTCCTGGAGGGCTCCCAGACCTGAAGAACGAGACGTACAAGGAGGAGAGAAAAATGTTTGGGTAGAATGGTGTGTGAGGATCTGGGGGAAAACGGTTGGCAAGTTCTAGAAACTGAGAAATTCACTATTTTTGGAATGATACAGTGACAGCAGGAAAGATGATGCCAGAGAAAGAAGGGGCCAGATCATGAAAGGCCTCACAATCCCAGACGAGGCACTGGACTTGGTCCTAGAGCAGTGAGGAGTCATGAAAGGGCATTAAACACAGGATTGGAAAGATCATGTCTGGGTTTTAGAAATATTACTCCATGAAGAATGGATGGGATCAGACTAGTTGTAAGTAGGGACACCAGTTAGGCTCCTGCTGTATTGATCCAAGGAAGCCATGTTGGAGGCCCATGCAATGGTGGAGATAGACTGGAAACAGATTGTAGAGATATTTAAGATGTAGAAGCAACAACACACAGTGTTAATTAAAAGTGGTATGGTGAGAGAGACGCTAAAGTCAAGGATGATGCTCAGGGCTCTGGTGTGTCAACTGGCGAGATCTGGAAGTTCACTCAGTTTTAGTTAATGGATTTTACAGTTTCGTTTTTCACTTTAAACCTTTGATGTAGCTCGGATATATGCGCATGTAAGAAAATGAGGTAGGGGCCTATTATAGGCCAATATAGGGTAGGATCTCTATAATAGCTTGCCAGTTGCTTGATGAAGCCATTTCTCCTCTCACCCAAATAGACATACATACTTAATGCAAAGGCCATCTTTATCACATGCTATGTGTCATATAGTTGAACTGTTTTTTTAGACTGTTTGGTTCTGTTGACCTTTCATTATAGTGCCTATACCACACTGTTTTAATTTTCTTTAACTTTTTATTATACTTTAAAATCTAGTTGAGCAATTCCTTATCCATTTTCTTTCCCATGTTTTTATAGTATTCTCACAAAGGAGCCATAAAATCATTTTGTTGGGATTTTGATTGAGATTGTATTGAGTTTACTTTAGGGACAAATGACACCTCCACAATGTCAAATCATCCCACCCAGGAATAAGAAGTGTCTCTCCATTCAAGAATTCCTTTATTTCCCTAAGTAGAGTGCCAGTCTTCAAATAAATCGTACACATTTCACGTTAAGGTTATTCCTAAATATTTTATGTTTCTTTTTGTGGTTGTGGATAATATTTTTTCCATTATATTTCTCATACATTGTTTGCATGTACAAAAGCTGCTCTTTTAAAGTTTTGGTTTTACTAATTTTTAATTTCCCCTTAATATATACTGACTTTTTAAAATTTAGTTTGTATTTTTATCTAAGGTGTACGTGTCAGAGTTCAACAGTCAAATCTTTCAAAAGCTAGGTCAAAGCATTCAAAGCTAGTTCTACAGAACATCAGCGGTTCCTGTCCCACCCCTTCCAACATGCTAATTTCCTATTCCCATAGGCAACCACTTAAAAACTTTTAAGCTAATTGACAAGCATGACTATCTACTTCTAAATAATGCAATTTCAGTCATGCGCCACCTAACAACGTTTCGGTCAATGACAGACTGCATATATGACAGGGGTCCCATAAGACTAGGACCATATCGCCTAGGTGTGTAGTGGGCTATACCGTCTAGGTTTGTGTAAGTGCACTCTAGGATGTCCACACAACAAACTTGCCTGATGCACTTCTCAGAACAGAGCCCCGTCGTGAAGTAACACACGACTGAATACTGCTACTCATGCCCCAGTTTTTATTTTGAAAAAGTTTCAAATCTTCAGAAAAGTTACAGGAATAGAGTACAATGAACACTTGTATACCCTTCTCTAGAGTCACCTTCGCTTTCTGTCTCTTTCCTTCTCTGCTATTTGAGAGACAGCTGCAGACATCATGTCACTTATTCATTATGCGATGATGACACTTGGGAAATCTGACCTTGATAAATCCTACTATTCACATGTAATCTGCTATATTGTTACTCCTTGGGTTTTTGTTTTAGCCATTATTTACTGATTTCTTAATTTAGAAGATTCAGTTGTCTTTGTTTTTCTCCCCACACCAAACTTACATACACTCACACATATGCTTCCTGTTTTTTCCTTCTCCCAATATAGTCATATTGGCATTATAATTATGTAAGTACCAGTGAGAACCTGACCTTCCCACGTCATATATACAATGATTATTTTGCTGTCCAACTCTTCTAAACTCTTCCCTCACGTACGTCAGTCTCCTTCTCAGTCTGTTCAAACACATAGGTTGTCTATAAATTTCCTCTTCTTGAAGAATTTGTTCCCAGAGCCTCTGATCTGGTCTGGCTTAGCTCTAAATCAGCTGTAAGCTGCTATCTTAACTTAGGATCTCTTTTCATTACTGTTTGGAGAATCCCACTTTCCTTTCTTGGTTACCCTGCTTTGGCGGGGAACATCCTCCAGGAGCTTCTTACAAAATATTCGTGGGAGGTAAATCTGAGAAGTTGTCTGTTTGAAAGTCTCTTAATTTTGTCCCCTCACTTAGTTAGTAGTTTGGCTGGATCTAGAATCCTGGGCTGGGAAATCATTCTTAGACTTTTGATGCCATTGCCCCCTTATCTTCTAACTTGCAGTGTTATTGAGAAATCCAGTGCCATTCTGATTGTTGTTTCTTTCTAAGAAATTGTTGACACACATAATCCATAATCAATTATAAATCAAAATTGGAGTGAGTTTATTCTATGAGCCAGGTCTGAGGACTATATACCAAAGAAGTGGGGTACACAGAGTGTTTATATACCACCTTGGAACAAAGAGCATACATCACATATGACATACAAGTGTCATGAGATTGCTTTGCTGGCACAGCAGGACAGTGGTGATAAGCTCAGCTTAGCAGGTTGGTGGTCAGCAGGTCGGTGGTCACAAGGTGAGCCCAGCAGGTCAGTAATTAATCCTGAGTTTCTAGGAAGAGATGCTTATCCTGAAAGAAATGCCAATATGGGGGAAGCTACATCCCTATCTTTAAAGGCATCATTTTTTTTTTTTTTTGAGGAAGATCAGCCCTGAGCTAACATCTGCTGCCAATCCTCCTCTTTTTGCTGAAGAAGATTGGCCCTGACCTAACATCCGTGCCCATGTTCCTCTACTTTATATGTGGGATGCCTGCCACAGCGTGGCTTGCCAAGTGGTGCCATGTCCGCACCCGAGATCCAAACCGGCGAACCCTGGGCCGCCAAAGTGAAATGTGTGAACTTAACCGCTGCGCCACTGGGCAGGCCCCAAAGGGCATCATTTCTTGTCTTTGGAACATTGTAAATGCTTAAAGCAGATGTACAATGCATGCTCAACAGGCCAGGCCAGACCTTTCTGGAAAAACAAGGTTGGGCCAAATTAGTTTTAAACCAATGGCTCCCTCATATACGCCGGTATATCCTATTGCTTGTCATTTATTCATCAAAATGTTCTCCCTTTCTCCTGCCACACTCTGCAAGCTTATAGGAACTTCCTGTTTCCATATTGTAAAATTTCACAACTACATGCATTTGTAAGGGTTTAATTTCATCCATTGGGCTGGGGACTCAGCGGCATACTCCTCCTTTCTGGGGAAGTTTTTGAACTTTTTATTTTGTCTTCTGCCCACTTTAGTCAGCTCGGGCTGCTATAACAAAATACTATAAACCGAGTGGCTTAAAAACAAACGTTTATTGTTCACAGTTCTGGAAGCTGCAATTCCAAGATCAAGGCACCAGCAGATTCAGCGTCTGTTGAGGCTCTGTTTCTGATTTCCAAATGCTGCTTTCTCACTGGCAGAAAGAGCTTGAGAGAATTCTCTAGGGTCCCTGTTTTAAGGGCAGTAATCCCACTCATGAGGGCTCCACCCTCATGACCTAATCACTTCCAAAGACCCCTCCTCCTAATACCACTGCCTTGGAGGTTAGGATTTCAGTATATGAATTTGGGGGTCACAAACATTCAGTCCATAACATCTCCTTTCCAGAACTAGGATTTCTGGACAATGGGCCTTGGACTGGGCCTCTTGTTTGTTGGAACTTTTGTCTCTCGTTTTCCATCTCTATCTTTTTACTCTGCTTCTTAAGGATCTTTCCTCAACTTTCTCTCTCAGTGTCTTCCCTTCTTTTTCATTTCTGCTATTTTTTTTTAATTTATAAAATCTGATTTTAATTCTCTGAAAAATTTATTTTTAAGTGGCATCCCCTTGTTTTGTGGATGCAACGCTCATCTCTGAGGGTATTAATGACAGCTTTCTTTTCCAATGTTTTCTCCTTCCTTGTCTGTTTTCTCCAAATTGCCTTTCTTGCTTCCAGTTTTGGCCTCTTTCATGCCTTTACTCTCCTGCCTGGATATATATACACCTGTTAACCTGCAATCTAAAGTCTGACTTCAAAGGTTTTCCATCAGGCTAAGCTGCTTTAGGAAAGTCCCACTCACATGAAGGGTGTGGTACCCTCCAGCCCTGCAGATGACAAACTTTTCTGCTCTAAACTCAAGAGGTGCATAATGAACTCATCTTGATCATTAATTTAGGGCTAACAAGATAGTCTCTGGCCAACTCTTTCATTTAAAGCCAGGAAATATGTTCCATTTCCTGTCTTGGAATGCTGGGAAACTGGATAGAGGTATGCAAAGGGCTGTTTTGAGTCATGTAAAATATTAAAAGTATGAGACTAAGGTTTAAACTTAAGTTCTAGTTGAAGCAACATTACTGAATTTATGCATGCACACTAAATATTTGTAGAATTACTTCCATATGACCTTTCTTTTTGCAAATAAATGACTCATTCCTTCACTGACTCAAGCCACATCTTCATAACCTTTTCCTGAAATAAAGAGGATGAAGGCATGGGGTTACTTTTCTCTTGCTCACAGACATGGTCACACTTGGCAGAGGCCTGGGAATGAGGCAAACGTTCCTTCTTGAAGACCTTAGATTTTATATATACTGCCCTTGGAGAATAACTGAAAACTCTTTGCTCACAGTAACCACAAAACCTTGTTATATAAACCATATACTTTTTCAATGTAAAAAAATATATAAGTACAAATATTAATTCTTATTTGTATATATAACTGAGACCTTCCATTAACACTTCTGGGGCTTTTCTCCTCTTACAAAGCTATTTCCCTAAATTGTGGCTTTGTAAAAATGATGGAAATGTACACATCTTCTTTTGTAAGCTTGATGGGGAAACAAACTTTTTAAATTGGCCACCCTACTTCCTGTATTCAAGGGTCCCTGGAGCCCACAGTAACCCAGCCCCCACCTTTTACTCCCTGAATTTGGAAGTTAGTGGATGGTCAGTAATCCAGATGTGAACTTCTTTGCTCTAAATGTTAAATAACATATTAAACAACATATGTAGTAGTAAAACTAGCGATAGGAAAGCATTGACGAATAGGAGAGATTCCTGGATGCTTCCACTACAGTGGAGGATAGAGAGAGTCTGTTTCATGATAAGCCCAATTATTTGTGGCAAACAATATCATAGTTCTTAGAAGTGATCTAGCTGTGGGGTTTTTAACTGGGGTTAGAGTGGGACTGAGTTCTCTAATACATATATGTATTTTAAAAGATTGGCACCTGAGCTAACAACTGTTGCCAATCTTCTTTTTTTCTGCTTTTTCTCCCCAAATTCCCCCAGTACATGGTTGTATATTTTTAGTTGTGGGTCCTTCTAGTTGTGGCATGTGGGACGCCACGTCAGCATGACCTAATGAGTGGTGCCATATGTGCACACAGGATCCAAACCGGTGAAACCCAGGGCCACTGAAGTGAAGTGTGTGAACTTGACCACCAGGTTACGGGGCCGGCCCCTCCAATATTTTTTAACTATGTGTTTTTGTACATTTTTGTGTAGAGGGTTTATATTATCTTTCATAGATTCTGAACAGCAAAATAATTCCTGACCAGACCAACCCAGGCATTTTATAGAAGGAACTGATACTCAACGTCAGAAACCTTAGTAGGGCAGATTCTGCCTGCCAAGCCAGTGTTTTCTCCCCAGACACCACCTCACTATCCAGGAGGCTGGCACCATATTAGGTGTTTACATCCTTTATCTCTGATCTACAGAACCCCACTATGAGGGAGGCATTAATGACCTCCATTTAAAGACAAGAGGGCCAGAAATGCAGCCTGGATGGCCCCAACTCCAGAGCCCATGCTGGCTCCAGGACAACTTGCTGTCTCTCTCTTGCTCTCATTTAAATAGACTGGGTGGGGGCCGACCCCATGGCCGAGTGGTTAAGTTCCCGCGCTCCGCTGCAGGCGGCCCAGTATTTCGTTTGTTCGCATCCTGGGTGCAGACATGGCAGCGCTCATCAAACCACGCTGAGGCAGCGTCCCACATGCCACAACTAGAAGGACCCACAACGAAGAATATACAACTATGTACTGGGGGGCTTTGGGGAGAAAAAGGAAAAAAATAAAATCTTTAAAAAAAAAAAAAAATAGGGGCCAGCTCCGTGGCCGAGTGGTTAAGTTCACGTGCTCCTGGGCACGGACATGGCACCACTCGTCAGGCCACGTTGAGGTGGCGTACCACATCCCACAACTAGAAGGACCTGCAACTAAGATATACAACTATGTATGGGGGTGGGGGTTGGGAAATAAAGCAGAAAAAAAAAAAAAGATTGGCAACAGTTGTTAGCCCAGGTGCCAATCCTTAAAAAAAAAAAAATAGACTGGGTGACACAAGACCACAAGTGGGACATGGAATTCAACTCAAAGTCTGCACATCCACTTGGAGTTGACGTGAATGAAGATTGACTATTTAGAATCAACACCTGGGTCCCTGGGCATCCAGAAGGGGCTCTGATATAAGATGGACACTGAAAATTTAACACATACTTAAAAAAAACCAACAAAACCAGAAACACACACTTTGTCCCAGGAGCCAGCCAGTTACCTAGTTCTAACCAAGTGCCCATTCCCAGTTTTGATGTGTGCTGTAGACCAGCCTTGGGGGCCTCCTCAGCTTCAAGACAGGCTGTCAGTTGTTTCCAAAGGTGCTTAAGCTGAATTTACAGCAAGTCCAATCAATGCTCAGCTGGCTCTGGTTCTGATCGGCCCCTCATCCTAGTAATGTGTGTGCAAACTCTCCTCTCTCTCCTCCCAGTCCTCCAGCAGCACTAGTGTGTTAGTCTGCTCAGGCTGCCATAACGAACCACCACAGACTGCGGGGCTTAAACAGCAGAGGTTTATTTCTCACAGTCTGGGAGGCTGGGAAGTCTGAGACGGAAATTCTGGCAGGTGAGTTTCATCCTGAGGCCTCTCTTCTTGGCTTGTAGGCAGCCGCCATCTCGCTGTGTGCTCGCACGATTTCCTTTTTGTGCACACACAAGGACAGAGCAAGCTCCCTAGTATCTCTTCTTTTTTTTTTTTTTTAAAGATTTTATTTTATCCTTTTTCTCCCCAAAGCCCCCCAGTACATAGTTGTATATTCTTCGTTGTGGGTCTAGTTGTGGCATGTGGGACACTGCCTCAGCATGGTTTGATGAGCGGTGCCATGTCCGCACCCAGGATGTGAACCAATGAAACACTGGGCCGCCTGCAGCGGAGCGCGAGAACTTAACCACTCGGCCACGGGGCCAGCCCCCCTAGTATCTCTTCTTAAAAGGGCACTAATCCCATCATGAGGGCCACACCCCCATGACCATGTCACCTTACCTGCCAAAGGCCCCACCTCCAAACACCCTGGGGTTAGGGTTTCAACACAGCGTGGGGAGGGAGGGCAGGTGGCTGGCACAAACATCCTGTCCACAACGATGAGCTTCTCTGAAGTCCCGTCCTCCTCCCGCCCTCATAACAGCAGCATGAGTGGTGCACCTGAGGGGGAACCTACCACACGCTGCATGAGGAGTTCAGTCGTTTCACACCCCAAACGATTAAACTCATTAGACAGGGAGCACACCCACATCCAATTCCTAGTCACCACTGATTCCGATCTTATTTTAAGGAAAGTGAACTTCAGATGTATTTTTTTCCTGAGGCAGCAAATTAGCAACCTTTGGGTCAAATCTAGTCCACACATACTTTTTGTATGGCCCCCTTGGTTTAAAAAACTTTCAATGGGTTGCCCATTCAAATCCCTAAAATCTGATTTCACCTGGAAATCTGGACTTCCTACTCTTGAGCAGGGGAGCATTTGGTGCACCGCACCCACGCTTCCCTCGGGAGGCCCTAGAGGGGCCAAGCAGAGGCTGCCCTTTGACCGGCAAGGCCCCCCTGCCCTCCACGCATCTG
This sequence comes from Equus caballus, assembly GCF_041296265.1. Taxonomy (NCBI): domain Eukaryota; kingdom Metazoa; phylum Chordata; class Mammalia; order Perissodactyla; family Equidae; genus Equus; species Equus caballus. The sequence goes on along the minus strand of NC_091699.1, from coordinate 79,763,605 downwards.
CCTGCCGGACCTTTGCCGGCCAAGGTTTTAGCCCTGGTCTCTTCACGCAGGAGTAGAAGCTCACCATTGTCCAGTCAGCCCCGCTAGAAATCAGCTTCCTGAAGAATTCTGTATTCTCTGGCTTTTTCTATCAACTAACTTCAAACTCGAAATTCTACATTTCATTTTATAGTGAGACTTGTTTGACTGTGTAAACGGTCTGTGCTTAGTTTTGGGACGGAACTCTTCATTCAGCTCAGTGGCCAGGCATCTTTCCCGATGTGGAAGCTCACTTAAGCTGAGTCTTGCCTCCTGGAGCTCGCCTGCTGGAAAGCTGCTCAAGGGAAAAGATGTTTTGGTGTGTAGGCAAGAGATGGTCTTGCTGATCAAAGATTACGGCATCTCTGATTCTGGAGCCAAGATAATCACTTGTTAGTTAGGGATGACATAGCAATATGACTATTTTTAAAAATTAATAAATAACAAATCATTTTATGTAGATCTAAATGTCCTTGGAATTTGTTTTACCCTATTCCTGATCCCAAGGATAAAGATAATGAGACAAACTGCTATTGGTAATTGCTGACTTCCACAGCTCACCATTATTACCACTACTGTTACACCTCACGGTTCCCAGAGTCATTTCACAGCCAGATTTAGTCCCCACAATAGCCCTGTGAAGGATGGGTTAAGAATTATCAACCTTATTTTATAGATAAGGAAACAAGCTCAAAGGAGTCTTTGCCTTCCTTGCTCACATGTCCTCTGGCCACTAAAAGAGAAGTGCTTATATTATATAGCAGACCACATGTGCCTAAAAATTCCAGCAGGCGATGAAATTCCTTGTCAGTAGGTTGCAAGAAACAGACCAAGTTTATCACCAATATTTTTCAAATTGTTCTTCCCAAAATTCTAATAAAGCTTAGGTATTTAGAGACATTTCATCAAACAACGGACAATTTGAGCATCAGGAAAGGGATCACAGAATTTCCAGACTCAAAAGGCTTCTTGAGCTCACTATCTAGTGATAATTCTCTGACTTACAGACGAGGCCCAAGAGTGGTCTCTTTGCCGGTTTCCAGCGTTCGTCCCCTGCACTGCTCCTTAGATGGGCTGTGTGTTACCAATGTCTTTGACTTTTGCCACCTCTGACCACCCTCCCTGCAACGAACACACAAAATCGATCCCACCCCACTGCTGTCTTAAAACACAGATCTCATTCCTGAATCATAATTAGGCCTGGTCGCCGATGCCTCCACCTGGCACTCAGGACACTGTCCAGCTGGCCCCTCCCTGGGTCTTGGGCTGGCTTCTCTCTCTGTAGTCCTGCATGCCAACCATACCTTACAACTCCACCCCTCCAAATGTCTGATATTTACTTTCCTGTTACTCTGCTCATGCTGTCTCACTTTTATATCTCAGGACTAAGGCAAACTGCCCCATGCACAAATCTCAAATAAAGCCTCCACCTCGAAAGATTAAGACTCAATTTTCAATTCTCTCTTCAAGACCCTTTCAATTCTTTTGGGTATACACCCAGAAGTGGAACTGCTGGATCATTTGGTAATCCTGTTTTTAATTTTTTTGAGGCACCACCATACTGTTTTCCACAGCAGCTATACTGTTCTGTATTCCCACCAACAGTTCACCAGGGTTCCAATTTCTCCACATCCTCAGCAACATTCATTTTGGTTTTTTATAGTAGCCATCCTAATGGGTGTGAGGTGGTATCTCACTGTAGCTTTGATTTGCACTTCCCTAACGATTAGTGACTGAGCACCTTTTCATGTGCTTATTAGCCATTCGTATACCTTCTTTGGAGAAATGTCTATTCAAGTCCTTTCCCATTTCTGAGTCGGACTGTTATTCATAGCAGCACTATTCACAGCAGCTAAAACATGGAAACAACCTAAACGTCTATCGATAAACAAATGTATAAAGAAAATGTGGTACACATGCAATAGAATATTATTCAGCCTTAAAAAGGAAGGAAATTCTAACATGCTACATGGATGAAACTTGAAGACATTATGCTAAGTGAAATAAGCCAGTCATAAAAAGATAAATACTGCGTGATTCTACCCATATAAGATACTTAGAGTAGTCAAAATCAAAAGAGACAAAGTAGAATGGTGGTTGCCAGGGGAAGGGGGTTGGGGAATTATTGGTAACTGGGTAGAGAGTTTCAACTTTATAAGATGAAAAGAGTTCTGGAGATGGATGGTGGTGATGGTTGCACAACATTATGAATGTATTCAGTAACACTGAACCGGACCCTTAAAAATGGTTAAATCAGTAAATTTTATGTGTATTTTACATTAAAAAATTTTTAAAAAATTAACAAAAATAAAAAAATTTTAAATAAACATAAAAAGGACTCAGGAACCAGACTGAAGAAGCTTCCATTGGCCAAAGATGGGACATTTTCAACTTCAATAAAGATAATTGTAAAGAATTGGAACACATGCAATATGTTTAAATCTATGACACTAAAAACCACTGCAGTTAATGGTGCTAGTAAAAAATATAGCAAGTTGGTCACCTTCAGAGGATGACAGGGAACAAATTCATTATCTTGAACGCTGATAAGGGAATAAACTAAGGCTTCATCCTGCCTTTTCCATATGAAACATGCCACTGGGTAGCAAATAGCAGATAAAAGGAAGTGTTTCTTTATAGAAGTATTTCAGTTAATAAGAGAAGGAGCGTCAGAATAGCAGCATTTTCTAACTCCCAATGTACAAATGGACCTAGACAGTCAGGCTCCTTGCTGTTAATATCACATGACAACGGACGTGATGTGCCTCCGGACAGAAGAACCCGGCACCCCTCTAGTCTTGCCAAAGGGATGGAACCTGAGCCTGATGATGCCTCCAGAGCCAGAGGACAGAGGAACAAGTTGGATTACAACAGGAATGTGTGATCAGCAACTTCCAGACTACAGGAAATCAACAAGTTAAATGGTCCCGGGCCTTCAACAGACAAGTTATAAGGAAAAGAAACGAACAGAGGAGGAGGCAGAAGATTAAAAAAGACTCGAAGACATATTTAAAAAAGAAAAAGAGCAAGACCAAACTCTAGTGTCTAGGGATGTACACTTGGGTAATAAACTACGAAGGAACACAAGCAAGTGTCAGAAAAGAGGTCCCTTCTGGAGGGAAGGCGGGGCTGTGATTTAGATGGGGGCACATGGAGGGCCATCTGAAGAGGCCGGCAGAGTTCTTGACCTAGGTGGTAGCTGCAAGGGTGATTTACCTTATGATGACTCATTAAACTAATTCATTCAGTGAGATTCTCTGTATCCGTTTTTTAGCTTACAATGAGAAATGTTTAAAAGAAGCCCTGTTTTCCTAGTCACATATACCTGCTTGAGATCTCTACTGTCTTAGAATAGTGGCTCAGTAGACAGACTTCGGTTTCAAGTAAAAGTAGTTTTGAGTTCTCATTTTGTTACTTACTAGTTGTGTGACTTCCCATAAGTTGCTTTGCCTTTCTGAGCCCCATGTTCTTCACCTGGAAGATGGGAATTACATCAGTATCAAGCCAATAGGTTTGCTCTGAGGATTAAATGAGGTTATGCACGTATTACACTTTATACGACGCCTGATATACATATGTGTTCAATAAATATTAGCTATTATTGGTATTCAAACATCAATGATTATAGATTAACTTAAATGGGGCTTTAAATATTGTAAATGTTCATAATACTCATATTCTTAGTGTTTATTTTTTTCTTAAAGACTGGCACCTGGGCTAACAACCGTTGCCAATCTTTTTTTTTTCTGCTTTTTCTCCCCAAATCCCCCCAGTACATAGTTGTATATCCCAGTCGTGGGTCCCCCTAGCTGTGGCACGTGGGACACCGTCCCAGCATGGCTCAATGAGTGGTGCCACGTCCACGCCCAGGATCCGAACCGGCAAAACCCTGGACCGCCAAAGCAGAGCACACGAACTGAGGCACTCGGCCATGGGTCTGGCCTCTTCTCTTAGTATTTAAACGAAATACATTGCTGTGTTGATTTATGTTCTCCTAAAACACCTACTCGCAAGTTAGCTGCTATAATCTCCTTTAGTGAACATATTTTTATGACAAAGTATTATCTAGAAATTAAAACCTTAGTTATAATATTAAAATACTTCTTGTATTACTCCATAATCTTTAAGAGATGATAAATCTGATGGAAAATTTTGAATTAGTGATTTATGATAGAATGGAGACTTACTCCTATCTCTTCTTACACATCATCTGTGGAATAAACTTGGTTATTGCTTTCAAAGGCAACCTGGAGGCGTGAGAATTTCCTCATTCAAGAGGTGTTTGCATACATTTCACATGTTTCTCTTTTCTTGTAGTTTATGATCACACTAGAAGACCTATGTGCTGAGATCTGTGTTATCTGAAATATCCTCTTGCTCTTTAAATTTCTCTTCTCTTAAAAATACTGGAATTAATGTCACACACATTATTTATTAACAGCCTGACCCATTCCTGAATATGGTATGGAAAATAAATGAGATGGTATCTGTTTCTGGAAATTCAGACGTAAGTGAAATACTAACGAACGGAGTTAGGACTGATCAGATAAGGCAACGTAGCTAGCTGTCTGAGAAGCTGTGACTATGAGGTAAAGTCTGTTTACTACTACTACCACCACTACATCTTTCTTAGAAATAAATATATATGAGGTCTTCAAAGGGAAAAATTGAACCGGAACAAATAAATCTCATTAACAAAGCAGTCAATTCCCTTTATTTTTAAAATTTTATGTACACATATGAATGATCTGTATAATGTACATTCAATATAGAAAGCTTTATATATTTGATAATGTATAGAACATTTCACAATTACACTAATCTCTTACATAACATCTTGACATCCGTTCTTCAATTTTTTTTTGCACAAGCTCCTTTTTCATTCAATTTGGTAAAGCCAGCTATACATACCAATGTGTACTGTGAGCTCTCACAAGGTTAATGATTGAGGAGAGGATACCAGTGAAAGGTATGGGACAAAACCTAATAGTGTTCGACGGTGGAGGAGGACAGCCATGGAGACTCGATGCAGGAGAGGGAAATACCCTTCCCAGGAACAAGAGACTTAGCCCAATTTCTGTAGACTATAGTTCAACACCAGTCACACTAATTCAAAAAAACATTATAAAAACTAGGAAGAGAGTTTTGTCTTTTTGATTCACAGTCTTGTAAACAGATATAAAGGAATAATATGTGCTTACATACATCAAGAAAAAAAAATTCTTGTGTACCCATTTAGGTTGATCCACAGAGTGCTTTCTTATAACGTGATACAATTAGAATCACTGACTTTTTTCCTAAATAAAAATATATTTATAGAAAAATGAATAACACTGTCATGAAACCAGGAGAAAGGCAGTAAGAGTTTGCTTCAACGTATCAGCTGGAGGAATGTGGACGGGGCACTGGCCTTTCGTCGTTTATTGTCTCTCATGAACGTTTCAAGTCTGAAAGCCAACGTCACCTGCCTCATGATCTACGGGAGGCGGCAGGTTTGACATGACTGACGAGGACGTCCCTGCGGTAAGGTAGCCAGCAACTCCAGGTCCTGCAACAGAGAGAGGAAAGTACATACCTTCTAGACAACAGTCCTGTGAAAACACTGACCTTTATAAAAATGTCAGAACCTGGTCAAGGACCCCAACATAAGTAACTGATAATCTATTAGAATATCTAAACGTACAATTAAACTTTAACAAATAGCTACTCAGCACTATTTTCATGGTTTGCCTTTAATACACGACAAAGGTCAAAATTATTTCAAAACTTATGCTGGACAGTAACACTGGTGTGGAAATATGGAAAAATTTTCCCTTCTCACATGTGGGAAGTTCAATTTTTCGAAAAATCCTAGGCATGGAAGGAAACCTATTTATGTCAAATTAAAAAAAAAAAACAAAAAAAACAAAACAAACAGGGAACAAACAGAAGAAATAAACTCTCTATTTGGTCAGCCCATCCAAAGTCATACGTGATCAAACTCTCAACAAAAACCACTTCTATCCACACTCAAGTTAACCTATTTTCATTTGGTGCAAAGAAATGCTATTGTAACAAGTGACACCAAATGAATAAGGGTTGCTAAACCAAGGTCTCTGAGAAAGAAAAGGTAGGCTCTGGACATCTGTCATAGAACAAAACAAGAATGCCACGGGAAAAGCTATCAATATTTTAGTTTTATATGTCTTCCTTGCTTCTAACAGTCTCTATTGCACGAAAATACTATATATGCCAGCATTTATCAAGCTGTGTCTTTCAAGCATATAATGACTTGAGTCCTCCAGTTTATCTCAAACATTGCAGAGACAGTCAATTACATCTCAGAACCACTGCACAAACTGTAGAGAGTACTTGCAAGAGACGCTGTAGCATAATACTGCATACTGAGCAATATTTTTAGCTGAAATTGTAGGGAACGTGGCAAACAGCTAAGGAACATCGAAGGGTTAAGACTAGAAAGGCAGTGGAAGCGGCATGCATTTAGCAAAATGGTTCTCTACCTGCTTCAGAGAGCTACACAGAAGTTAGCAAGCTGCCTGGCAGAGCGGATCTAAAGCCCGCTCCTGAGGTGAAGGGGGCTGCTGCCAGTTAGAAGGGAAGGAGACACACCTGAGGGGAGAAAAGAAATATAAGCAGCAAGGGAAGCTGTGAGGAAGTGCAAACAGCAGAGCAGTTTGATGAAGGCTAAGGCATAACAGGGACTGATGTAGGACACAAAGGGCACAATTCAGATTCACCTTGTTTTTCACCTTACAAGCATTTGTATCGAGGATGGGAAATGGTTCATACTACTTGGCAGACAAAGCATCTAGCGTTGTGATTACATGGCCAGAGACAACTCAGCCTGCGTGAGCTGTAGCATGCCACCCAGACCACCCAGGCACTCAGAACTTTGAAATTATAAAACTTAGAAAAAAGATTTTCACTTTTTAAGGTAGCGTGGGCCTGCAGCTATCAACCCCTGCCTTCCACCAATCAGGACACCGGGCCCTCCACAGACTGCTCAAAAAAGACAAAGCGGTTCAGAGTGATAGCACCGCACTGTTACATCACTTCCCACCAACCTCTCACTCTTTGAAACCTTAGGCAGCAGCAAGATTACAAGGGAACTATCAAGCAGGTCTCACCAAAGACGTAACCCTTAAGAATAAACCCCTAACCACTCCAGACTGGTATAGTTCCTGAGCATTTCTAATTGTGGGCTCAACTTGGTTCGTATCACACAAGTAGATTATGAGACCCAATCATGAATGCTACATACAGAAAACAGGCTAAGGCTGCAGTTCTCAAACTGTGTGCTGAGGCACCCTGGGGCAAATTCACAGGGGCATGGCTGGATATTTTAAATTTGAGAAACACAGAGACATCTGTTGGACACCATACAAACAACTACTTTCAAGTTGTTTGGACATAACTACTTAATAAACTTAACTATTAGGTATTTCTTTTTGCCTTGGGGTAGATGGAAAAAAAATCACTAAGATATTAAAGGTATTGTGAACTGAGAAAGTTTGGGAACCTCTAGGCTAAATCTAAATTGTGAAATGATAAGCCTAGAAGGATCATCCAGAATAGACCAAATTCTAGCCCCACCATTTGCCTCTAAAATTTGGGAAACACAAATCAATTTCTGGATATTTCTGTAAACCAAGTCTGAGACGCTGTCTCACTCACACCCCTCGCACTCCTTGAGGATACATCTGGTTTCCAGGGGCCAGAAGGTTAAGTCTGCTCATTAGGATGGGATAGAGCAGTTGTGTTCTCCAGAGAAAAGTGAGAGGAAAGAGAAGGGGCTGCCAGAAATGGGGCATGTGGCAATACCGCGCAAGGCTGTCACTTAAGAGAAATGAGGAAAGATGGAAAGTTAACAAAGAATTCCACAAAACAGAATTGGCTGCCATGATGGAACAGTGGAAGGAGCATGGGCTTTGATGAAAATGAACATGAGATTTTCAGTGGGGAAAATAAAAAAAGGAAGCCCTGCCTTAGCAGTCAATGTCTTACAATAAACTGACATTGACCTTCGGGAATGTTTCCTAACATTGCTCACATGGTATAGTCTTGGGTGAGTATAACAAGAAAAACAAAACTCTGCAAAGAACTAGTGACCTGGTTTGAGGAGAGGCCCAAGAACTGCACCCTCTCTCCCTTTAATGATCTTAGGAAGCCCAAGTAACTATCCCACATGCCTCTAATTAAATACATACATATATATAAAGTTCTTCTCTTCCACTTCCAGCTCCTAGAAGCATCTTTCACCTTGGCGTGCTTCTCTTCTTTTCCCTGTTGCTCCTTCTCTCTCTGATTTTCTAGGTGGTGTAATTTGAGAATTTTCACTGCTGAAATTGTTTGTATAGGGCCTTGAGCTAGCACCAAGCTCTTCTAGAATCTAAGAAATGGCTAAGCAACCCAAGGCCCTGGACAATGAGCAACTACAGATAATCTGCGTCATGGATAAAATCCCACTGAGGCACTTTTAGATGAGGATTTATCATAAAAACAAAACAATATGCCAGGCCAGAGAGCCAGTCTCATCTGAGGCAGTCTCACCTTAACTTCTCAATACTGAATAATCCTGCCTAGACATTTTAATTTTTATCCCAAATCCTGAACAAGTGACTGAATAACATTTACTCAGAAGTCAGGTAGAAGAAAATCATAAATGTATTTTCGGTCATTCTTGTCTTATTTTGAAACAGTAATTAACTTTCCTTTATCTTTCCCCATCTCCTAAACAAAATCCACTGACTTGCCAAACTCACCCAAAGGTACAGTTAGAAGAAAAGGCTGGTGATGCGTGTTCTCACAGTACCTTATTTGATTTGCCAATCAGTTACAGAGGGACTGGGTCAATCTGAATCTTTTCAAGATTGAGGCTAGAGTGGGATAAATTTAAAATTCCAATTCAACACAACGCTGTATACATTCCATGGAATTCCACATAATGGGCTTTTATCATTATTAGAAGTGCCTGCCCCTTTTATCAAACACATGACACACAATATATCAATGGAAAAGCTCTAACACACACAAAATCATCTGTCAACCCACGCAATAAGTACACATCAATTCAAATGGCAGTACTTTAACTCTTCAAATAGTCCTTTCAAACAAGATAGACTAGAGCCGATGGGAAAATCTTAAATCTTCCTGAACAACTAACATCTCAACAAAAGAACATCCCAGATGGATGTGCTAAGAATTGTACAATTTCAGGGCCAACATGGCTCAGAGCTAGTCCAGACTGTCCCAAAGCGACGTGCCTGCAGGCTTCAGCAACAGCCTTCAGAATTGCCACAGTAACACCAGGGCCTTTCCAGGTTGGGATTTATACCATCTCCCCCTCGACTGGTTGTGTGGAACTTGCTGTCTCTTTCTGTCCCTTGAGTGGGCCCTAGGATGTGAAGAAATCTGAAGAAAATTTGTTGTTCCCTAACCCTCTTCCATCCGCTACGGCTCATCACGGCTGCTTCTCATACCTCATTCAAAAGCCACCACAGAGATTCACGTAAAAGGAAAGGCACAGACAGGAACCTTTTTACTCCCTGTACTTTGTCTATAATTATTAGGGGATTTGGATGGGGGTAAGGACCAAAATGATTTCTAAAGTCTAGGTCTCTAAAGATAAATCCCTCTCTCTCCTGTATTCTAACCCCAGACCTTCTGGCCCACAGCCCGCTAGTTAGTCAGGACCACCTGCAGTCTTTTATTCCATCAAGTCAAGTCAACAAACGCTAAGTACAATGGAGAACACACAGAGTTAAAAGACGGCTTTGCAGCAAAGCTTATAATCTACATCTTACTATTCTTCAGGGTCAAATTTTAAATAAGTTTACTCTTTGCTAAAAAAAAATAAGGCAGATTTTCGAATCATAATATCCTATATATGAAATAATGAATGTAATGCGGTATTATGTAAACTTCTGGAAAAAGGGTCTAAATAGGAAAAGTTTTTAGTGTGCCTATAAGAACACACTTAGAAGCTACAGCTTTACCCCAAATTTAAGAGAGATATGGAATAGACTAAGACCATATTCTAGGTATGTCTCTCCACAGATAGCATAGCACATGGGATGGAAAAGTTAGCAGGGAAATCTACAGCACTCTGCTCGTAATGTATACACACGACCAGCAGCCAAAGCACCACAGGTTTATAAATATTAGGGCTCTGTTTATAAATTTTAGTGAATTAATATTAAAGTACTCACAATGGGAAAAAACCAGTAGTGTCACGACCAAGTCTAAAATTAAAACCAAGCAAAACTTTCTCCAAAGTCCCTATTTTTGAATATTCAAAATTTAGTCTTCACAATTTATAAATTTCTATACTAGCAGTCAGGATTATTAAAACAATTACACTGGTCTGAGAAACACTGTGTAGTAATTTTTTTCTTTCCATTTACCTAAATCATCTCTGGTTAGAGGAGGAAGCAGGGCTGACATTTTTTTATATACTATAATTTCAGGCAGACGCTAAGAACCACCTCATATTCTTAAGGTGAATTTCAAACTGAAATTTTTATACCAGAGACAATATTTCATTTTCAGCACACAACAACAGAATACTGTGACTTTCTTTTTAAACAGAAACCAATATGAAAACAAGTATTCTAAAGTTATTAGGCAATTAGTATATCAAATGGACAATTGTCCTGAGCTTCAAAAGTGTATTATCTTTTGATTCCTAAGCAGTAAAACATCCTTTCCTTTATGGTACACATGTATCTCCTTCTCAAGAGAGGACAAACCCTAAGTATGTGGTAAAACTACAGACTAATCACTGGAAACTTAGAAGAAAAATATTTCACGTGAGTATACATATTTGGAATGTCAAGCTGTTATTTTGAAAGAAATAGAATGACGCTATCATGTTTCTGATACCAGTATTTCTGAGTAGATATTTCTCCACTCTTTTTACATATTTACGATAAACATTTAAAACAGCCATGCTCCAAACATAACCTATGACACCATTAATGAATTGGATCAAAACAGCGGAGTCCATGTTTCAGTCAGCACACATTCAACACAAGAGCAATCCACACGCTCTTTAGGGCTAAAATCAGAGGTCTACTGCATGCCCACAGCACCTTCAAAACAGGTAGCTGGTAGCCTAAGAAAACCCTCTAAATGCTATTTTCAGTCTAGTCACGGCAAAAGGAAGGTCTCAGTGGCTTCTGCTGTATGTCTTAGGGTAACCAATTAGGTGTGGTTTACCTGTGAGGTATCCTGCTGTTTGGGACTCAGAAATAAACAAATCATGTTTCTGATCTTTGAAGGCACTCCAGACTGAAGAACGAGATAGGATTTCATTCACCTAGGGAAGTAAAGCAAACTCTTTGAACATAAACAAATTAAGGACTGGAGGCTGGAAGACAGAACTAAAGAGAAAAGGCAAACTTCCAAGGCCGAAGGAAGAAGACCAGCTGAGGAAAGATCAAAGAGGGAACAAGACCTAGCATTCATCAAACATTCTATACTAGGCACATCTCATTAAGCCAGACCCAAAGAAGTCCCTAAGTCAGTCTGCCCTCTAAACTTGGACTCTGTTATTTGAACCTGCAGTTTACTGACTTGTACGTAATTCGGGGAGGAAGGTTTGCCTGTGATAGTAACGAGCGGCTGACTGTGTGGTGCGGGCTCATGAAGTATCCTGAGAAAGGAGTTTGACGAGGAGATGCTGCAAACTCAAGCTAAAACTTACAGTAGTCTTTCAAATTATGAGTTATGACCCGTTAGAAATTTATGAACTTGATTAAGAAGGTTGTGATTAACATGCTTGAGAAAATAAAACAGGCGACTATAGAAAGCATCAGAGTATGACAGCTAAAATGGCTAAGTATTATTCTGTGATACATACATACATACATACATAAGTATAAACAACGTGTGTGTAAATGTGCACTGGACTAAGATGAAAGACATATTTCCTTCTAAGTGACACAGAAAAAAGTTTAGGAAATTGCACTTTAGAGGATATCTTTCACACATCAATGTTCAAATATTTATTGTGCACCTTGTATGTGGCATGCACAGTGGACACACAGATGTGAAAGACAGTCTCTGTCTCTGAAGTACTGACAGTCTAGTAGGGGAGACAGACAGTGCCAGATAATTTACTGGTAAGCACTAAAGCAGAGAGACACACGGGGGCCGTGAGAGCCCTAGAGACTCCCTGCCCGACCCTTGGAAAGAAGCAATGGTGAAGTGATCAGTTGTGAAGGTGGTGGAGAGTCCCTATTTTGGACACTATCACTCCTCCTTCCTCCTCTTGGGAGTGGAAGGTGGGTGTCAGGGTTACTGGGCTAATTTCATCAACTGGAATCCTGAAGCAGGTCGACGGGAAGACAACTGCCTGCACGTGATATACAGGAATGCCTATGCTTGGCATTCAGAACACTCATAATCAAAGCCCCCAATTTACTTATTAAACACACAGTTAATGACTGCAGCAACACATGCCGTCTCTCTTCTTTCATGTCACTTTGTTCAAACGATGATACTGACGAAATGAACACTGGCATAAAAAATGTTTCTTTACTTGGAACATATGCACACAGTGGATTCACCAAAGGAAAGCTTTAAGTCAATTTAAAACTATAAAAAGAGATTAGGAGGTAGGAACAATCCAAACGGCATATACATACAATGGAATATTATTCAGCCCTAAAAATGAATGAAGTATCGATATATGGTACAACATGGATGAACCTCAAAAACATGCTAAATGACAGAAGCCAGACACAAAAGATTACATATTGTATGATTCCATTTATATGAAATTTCCAGAATAGGTGAATTCATAGAGAATGGTGGGTGCCAGAGGCTGGGCGGGGAAGGGTTGAGTAACTGCTTAATGAGTAGAGAGTTTCCTTTTGGGAACCGGATAAGGTGGTGATTATACAACATTGTTAATGCACTAAATATCCATTAATTGTTCACTTTAAAATGGTTAATTTTATGCTAAGGTAAATTTCACCTCAATTAGAAAAAAAGAGAGAAAGCATTAGTAGATAAGGCTATACATTAACACTCAATGAGGAACTCTTCAGAAGCAACATTAAGAATAAAACAAAAGAGGAAATTAAATTACTGAAATGGCTTGAAGTCAGCATATGCATGCGGCGGAAACACAATATATATCTAAGTCACAACAAAAAGGAAACCAACACTGTATAAGTGCTAATACAGAAAGGAAATGAAACTAAAATGATGTTCTGTATCTTTCAAAATGGCATTATGTGATGGTTAATGAATGTGGTTATCACTATCCAACAACTCCTAGAACTGAAAGTTAACCTTAACCAGCATTAAAAACTCAATATTCTTCTATGCTGAAGAATTTTGGCATTTTTCTTCCTGAAATGTACAACGTGCTATCACTATCATGGGTGACTATTTGAGTATCTAGTTTGTGTTCTTTCACTGGCTATGAGGCAGCTATGCTAGTCCATCCTTGGTCTCGGGATCTGCTCCAGTTATAGCCGAGAGCAGCACATCTGTAAATGGAACCCGAGCAGAGGTGTGTGGATTGTACATGGCCAGGACTCTTGGCTTTGAGGATGGCTGTAATTGGCAGATCCAAGCCGCCTCTGTGCAGGCTCACCTGTTCTCCATGCTGCAGGCTTCGAGTCATGGCCTTGAGAGCTTTAACAATCTGAGCCTTAGTCGCTGCTGGGCTGTCCAGATTTTCAAGGCCAATGCCTTCAAGTAACTTTAAGAGGTATGGGACCAAATCTGCTTTCAGGGCCTAGAAGAGAATATTAAGCATATATATATGCTGAAAAAAAAGTAACAATCCACTGAAGAAATAATTTTTTAACCCACTTTATTTTAATGCCAAATGCAGATTTTTTTTGTGTCTAATAAAATGGCATTCTTTAATGAGATTTTATTCTGTGCCATCAACTTTTCTAAATGCTACACATTGATTATTTTATTTAATCCAACACCTAACAATGTAGGCACAATATTACTGATAGAAAAATCAAGGCATGGAGGGTGAAACATTTAACAGTCAGAGCTGGGCAGCGATGCAATCTCTGTCTTGACTGACGAAGCGTAGATTGAGCTTTTAGCCACTACACTGGGCTCCCTCCTCTAATGACATTATACTATTTGGCAACAATATCTGATGTATCCTAATATTTTTTTCACATTATCTTAAATCAACCTTTGCATTCACCATATATTTCCTATCAGCCTAATAAAGGCTAAATAATACTCTAGTATGATACAATTTTCACTGCCCACTCTGAAACTCAAAGGGGTAGAAGTAACTAACATTTAGTGAGGGTACTTCTTTTTATAGATATTATTCTCATAAAAACCCTGTGAGGTAGTCATAACTTTATCTTATAGATGACAAATCTGAGCACTGCAAGGTTACGTATCACGCCTGAGGTCACAGAGCCACCAAGTGGTGGAACTAGTTTATGTTCTTTCCAATCCCCAAGCCAATCCTAAGTTTGAACCTCAGAGCAACCAATTATCTCCTTGAGATGTACCCAACACTTATCTGCCTAAATGAGGGGTGGGGTTTGGGTGGGTGCAGGTTGGGGGGTGAGGAGAGATGTGAGAGGAAAAGGGGCTGGGAGAAAAAGGAGAGCCAGATAATAGAAATGCAGGGCCTTGTATTTAGGCTAAGGATGTCAGATGTCACTTCGTCATCTGGCAGGTAATAGGAAACCACTGAAGGATTTTAAGATGAAGAGTGACCCAGTTATATTTGAGTTATATTTTAGAAAGATCACTTTCACAATGATTTTGAAATTTATCATACACTTTTTGGATCCTTCAGTGTCCGTCTAACTCTACACTGGTACCCACCAAGACTTATATTCATTAGTGGGTGGTCTCTTTGAAAAGGACAATAAAAATCTTGGCATGTTTCTTAAACATGACTTAAAAAACAAAGGGGTCAATAAACTGGAAGAATCTTTCCAAAGAGGATGAAGCAAATTTTACAAAGGAAACTAAGGATAAATGCTTAAGTAAATGAGCAAAATTTAAGATTTAAACACCACAAAAGTACTTTGACACTGGTGAGATTTTTGGGAGCTGGGCCACCTTTCTGTGTGTGTATATACATGTGTGCCTGTGTGTGTGTGTATAAAATACAAAATTTTGTGCGTACACAAACTCACAAATTACCTCTCTGCCAAACCTAAGCTAAACCTAAGTCAGGGAAACCAAATCAGTGCTAAGTAAGTGGAAATCTATTTGTCTGGTATGTCTGCTTTCCGAAAACAGTGCTGGATCTAGAAAGTCACTTACTTGTGCTACTAATTCATTCTGCTCCTTCTGAAACATTCGATTAATTGCTTCACAGCCTAGACCAATGGTATCTGGTCGCTTTTTCATTCCATTCATCAGTGGGCCAATGGTCTCTAAAGATGCCATGGCTCGAACACACAGCTGGGTGCCCAAAAAGAGAAGATTACTTGAAGAAGAGCAATATTTTACATAGCACAGTAAACACCGTAACAATAAAACATATGAAAAACCTACACTCAGTTCAAGTTTAATAATGAACTGAGTCAAATTCAGTCTCCTATTAATTCTATCACTAAACTGATTTAAGAATTGTTACAATACCATGTGGTTCCTATGCAGAAAGGCACATGGTAGGAAGGGGATTTATAATGCAAGGTACATTAGTGAGGAAGAAGGAGCACAGATACATTGTAGGGCTATAAGCTACTAAATGGATTCATCAATACCTCGTTTTCAGACAGGGCATGGATAACACGAATGGCACTCTTAGGAATGGCATTGTTCCTATGATTCATCGCCTGGATAACTTTGGGAAGATGGCCCAATGGTGGGACCTGATCAGCCAGCTGAGGTTGTGCACTGAAGAGACACACTGTTGCCGTTGTCAAAGTTTCCAGAGTTTCTCCCTGAAGGGTGTAAAGCAAACAAACAAACTGTAAAATACTGATAAAGTCCTAAACATCCTTAGCAATTATTTGGTGTTCAAAACTAAGGATCCACAAGTTCTAAGTGCTGATACTTGAAAATTGATTCACAAATCCTAAGAGAAGAACAAACTTCCCTGTCTTGATAAAAGGTAGACTTCAAAATAAATTTAAGAATTTGGTATCTTAATCTAAGCAGTCTTTCACTGGGCAAGGTCACATCACATTTCTATTGCAGGTTTAAAAGATCATCTCCCAAAAGATATTACTAGAAATTTTTAGATAATACAGAAATGACAGAATCAAAGAACACCAGTAATTCAGGAGAACGTAGAACTAGTAAAATGTTTTCCCCAGTTCTATTAAAAAATCCTACTATTTAACATGCCTGCTGCCATAATGCACTTTCCACTGCAGATAATGGATTACAAAGACCTATAACTTATACCATTATATGCGGACATATATATATCCATAATATACTGCATCTTAAATGAACATGGAAACCCAGGGATGTGCCCAAAAAGAAAGGTGATATAGGAGGAAAATATTTTGAGTTTTTGCCTTTCTAATTAGAGTTTCTACTTTTGAGGATTTCATTTTTTAAGCAAAGTTTGGATGCAGTAAAAATCCTAGTAAAGAGAAAATATGATTATGGAAAGAAACATACATAAATATTTGGCATACTAATAATATTTTTTTAAAAGTTTTGCTAAGCTAATGACAGTAACTACTAATTTCTAAGGACTCGACATGAGCCAGACGTTACGCTAAGGAATCCACATATATCAAAACTCATTAAAACCTCAGCCTTAGGGGCAGATGCTGTGATTATTCTATAAATGTGGCAACTCAGGCAAAGTCATTAGGTATTGTCCAAGGTCACAGAGCTAGTCGGGGGTGGAGCTGGTGTGGGGTCCAGGACCATCTAACAACACAGCTCGGTCTCTGAATCACCTTGCTCTATAGCCAGGCTGTTTAATTCAACAGCAATCACGTACCTCAGTTACCGCCAATCTAAAGGTTCAAGTAACAAAAACCTTACATGCTATCAGGGTTTCTGACTCACCAAACCAACACCAAGCCTACTTGCTCACTCACTGCTGCTTTCCTGGTAGCCTTCAGCTTTGAGCACAGGTACAGGGTTCACTCATGTAGTTACTACTCTGTCTATTTCTTTAACTAGGGTCATCCCTGCCAGAGATAGAAAGCTGAGTGAAGAACGTGCCCTAGCAGGACACACTTCCATTTAGGCTTCTACACTGAATATTTAGGTTTCTCATTAAAATTATACAATCATTGAAAATGGGGGGGCAGAAACCTTCTTTCAGAGCTTCTACAATTGTCAGAAATAGCATCTTTTTAACATAGATATCTCCAATTTTCGCTCAGAAATAACCATTTTACTAAGGAGTTTCACTTCTAAACATGCCCAAAGAAGATGAACAGACACATCTGAGTTTAAATGCAGCTACTATATTGAAAGAGGTAGCCAATTCTTAATCTGTGGTCAATGAGGACGGTGTTTTAAGACAAACACTATCAGTATGTTCAGCAAACTATTTGAAATGTTTTGCTGATGGCTGAAGCTTACATGAGGATTGTTCTTCTCCAAGAGCTCAGTTAATTTTTCTAGCAGTGCAATAAGAAATTCTCTAGGCTTTCTTAGAACCCAAGCTGGTTGTGCAATAAAGATTCTCAAGAAAACTCCTCCAACAGCAAGTTCACCCTCTGCTTCGCCAAACACCACGGCAAAATCTTCAGGCAGCTTTAAATAGAGAAAGAACCACAGTCAACTCACTTATCATTAGCGGTACATTAAGCAAGAAATGCAAACCCTATTAAAGAAATATTTATGAAATTAACTAGTCTTTAAATAGTCATTAATATAATCAAATGATAATTATTGTTTTATTTTCTCTTAATAAAATTCAGAAAAGATGCTTGATTAATCACTTATTTCAAAAGCAAGTATTCCTACTTTTATGTTTAAAACATTTCCCAGGGGGAGACCTAAATGTCTTAATGACAAAGTATCTAATAAGTTGGCATTAAACTGATTCAGCAGGACTTTAAAAAAAAAACAACACATCAACAAAAAATACAGTAAAACATAAAATTCTTTCTTCTGAATAAAAGTAGATTTTTACCTTCCAGTTTACATCAGGGTTGTCTCGCTGATTTTTAAAGTGCCTTGGGGAAAGAAAGGGGGAAGGGGAAATACTTCAGTCACAGGAGACACTTTGATTAGCCTTCAGAAAAAGTCTCAGACAGGTGACAGACAAAGTGGGAATCGTTTGCCCTTCCCGGTGATTCCACCTGAAGGCCCTAAGCCATTATGTGTGCCTTTACTTACTCTAGCATCATTTCTCTAACTGTTGTGGACACTTTATCTCTGGAACTATCATTCCAAATTAACTCAGGATTTTCATGAGTTCCTTCAAAAATATGTACAGCAGCTTCGGGGTTGTCTCTCATGGCATCCATGAAAACACTTGGTAGAAACTTCATTAACGTAATTCGAACCTATGTGAGGGGGTTGAGAAAGAAAAAAACCTATTGGAAACATCTTCGTATTTGGTTTACTTCGCATTTCTCTAAGGTAGAATACTGCTGTCATGTGTGCTGTGGTTGGTGTGGGATGTAACTATTATCCATAAGCTCGGGAGGGGAGAATAGATAAACCTTGGTTATGCAATGGTAACTTTAACAAGGGTCACTACAACCTCCTCCTACTTACCTATCCAGTTTCATCTCCATTCTCTGCCTCAAATTTAAGAAACTAAGAAATTACTATCACTGATGTGTATAGTTCCCAGAACACACCCCGCCGGATCACACCTCAAACATGCT
Source organism: Equus caballus (assembly GCF_041296265.1). NCBI lineage: Eukaryota > Metazoa > Chordata > Mammalia > Perissodactyla > Equidae > Equus > Equus caballus. Next base: position 79,744,814 of record NC_091699.1, on the reverse strand, counting down.
GTTCCCTCTTCACAGAACACCCTTAGCTGGCCTGTCCCTCCAACTCTTCCCCCATGCTCCCCACCCTTACAAACAAATTTTTCTCATGCTACCTTTGTCTGACAAGTATTTTTTAGCAGATTTATTTGCTGTACTATGTTTTATATTATACTGTACCTTTCTCCAAAAAGGATTTAAAAAGAAGCTTTAAAAAAAATACAACCAATAAATACATACACATAATTGAAAATTAGCATGAGGCATAAGGACAAAGGGAAAATGAAGGTTGGGACGATAAGTTTTCCTCAGGTCTTTACATGGTTTTCCCTCTTTTATGTCATTTAAGTCTGTGCTCAAATCTCATCTTACGGAACCTTCCCTGGCCCAACCTGTCTTGCTCATTGCTTGCATTCTCAGCCCCGGCTCACAGCAGCTATTCAAAAAAACTTACTTGAATGACTGAGAATAGTATGAAGTCAGTACACAAAGGAATCAAAAGTTTCGTATAATTGCTAGTGATATACTACAAATTTAGCTCTGAACTTCCTAGCAGCCAATGAACTAAAGAAAACAATGTCAGTTAGACGGTAGAGAGCATCCACACAATAGGCAGTATGTCACTTTTCTTGGTCACCACAGAATTCAAACAGGAAGTGATCACTTGCTCGTGTGCATACATTAAACATTTAAGTAAAAAAATATACATAATGCAAATCCTTCGGCTGTAAGCCTTCCAAGTTATGGCCAGGTCAGTCAGCTATTCTAGAACAACCATTGGCAAACCAGGAGCCAAACCTGGCCTGCCACCTATTTTTGCATATAAAGTTTTAGTGGAACACAGCCACACACATTTGTACAGTTACTATTTATGGCTTTTTCCTGTTAAAATGGCAGAGTTAAGTATTTGTGACCGAGATCACATGACCCACAAAGGATAAAGTATTTACTATATGCCCCTTTATAGAAAAAGTTTACTAGCCCCACCTCTACCTCACACAATGTAGAAAAATTAACTCAAATGGATCTAAAACATAAATACAAGAGCTAAAACTATAAAACTGTTAGGAGAAAACATAGGCACAGATTTTTGTAACCTTGGATTAGGCAATGGTTTCTTAGATATGACATCAAAAGCATAAGCTGCAACAATGACAACGAAAAACATAAGATTGAACTTCATCAAAATTAAGAACTTTTGTGTTTCAAAAGACACCATCAAGAAAGTGGAAGGACATCCACAAAATGGGAGAAAATATTTGCAAATCTTACATCTGGTAAGGGATTGGTATCCAGAACATATAAGGAACAATTACAACTCAATAGCAAAAACACAAATAACCCAATTAAAAAATGAGCAAAGGATGTAAATAGACATTTCTCTAAAAAAGATGTATAAATGGCCAATAAGCATATGAAAAGATATCCAACATCAATAACCACCAGGGAAATGCAAATCAAGACCATGAGATACCACTTCATACCCAGTAGGATGGCTATAATCAAAAAAGATATATAATAAGTGTTAGAGAAGATGTAAAGAAATCAGGTACCTCACACATTGCTTTGGACAAGGTAAAATGGTGTAGCTGCTTTGGAAAACAGTCTGACAACTCCTTGAAAAGTTAAACATAGTGTTACCATATGATCCAGAAATTCTACTCTCAGAGAAATAAAAACACATACCCACACAAAAATTTGGACACAAATGTTCACCAGTAGCATTATTCAGAATAGCCAAAGAGTAGAAACAATCCATATGACCATCAACTGACAAATGGAAAAACAGAATGTGGTATAGCTATACAATGGAATATTATTTGGCAACTGAAGGGAGTGAAATACTGATACTTGCTACAATATGGATGAACCTTGAAAACATTATGCTAAGTAACAGAAGCCAGTCACAAAAGACCACATATTGTATGATTCCATTTATGTGAAATGCCCAGAATAGGCAAATCTACAGAGACAGAAAGCAGGTTAGTGGTTGCCAGGTACTGGGAGGAGGGGTATGGGGAGTGACTGCTAAAGAGAATGGGTATTTTTCATGGGTTGATGAAAATATTCTAAAATTGATTGTGGTTGCCTAACTATGTCAATTATATCTCAATAAAGCTGTTACCAAAAAAAAAGTTTCCTGACTCCAGTTCTAGAATCTCTTGCTGCAAATCACTCAATAATTAAAGAGCTGATACTTGTATTTTTGCCATACAGAAAATTTAAGTGTAAATATATTCACCTTGATAAAATTTGTCCCTCATGTATTTCAAAGGTCAAAAAATTACTGAAGAGCTCAAAGTCAATTTCCAGTACATATTTATTTTAAACATCTAAAACATTATTTGAAACGTAGTATTAGATATTACAATTATGTGCTACCTAACTCTAGCTTTAAGAAAACTCACTATGAAACATGAATATCCATACTTTTATGGACCTTTCTACAGTGATCCAAACGTAATCTCCCTCATATCTCATCAACCCTGCTGATGATAGACTATCAACCTTATTCCCAGAGTAAAACTGTTCCAGATCCTTTGACAGATTCTCATTACCTAGATCGAGAGAAATGGCAAGAAAAAAACAACTCAATTCAACTTGCTTTACAGACGTAGAATCAGACTCTGGAAACGAAGGCCTTATTTCATGGTGCCCCCACGTCTCTAAGGTGCTGCTGGGTGGGCCGGCACAGACAGTGCTTCAGTGAGCATTGCTTCTTGTGAAACTGATTTAGTCACAAAAGAAGAGGACTTTGATTACACCTGTGTCTGGATGGAATTCTAAATAGAAGTACTGTTTTAACAGGTTCCTGCTCTGCAAACTGGACCACGGTTCCAGAGATCATCTGATCATCTCCAGATTCTGCATGAAAGATCTCCCTACAGAATGGGGTGGCAGAGGTGCCGTTAAACTCACAAGCCTGTACGGACCTCCCAAGGGTGGTATAACCTTCCTAACACAGATGTGGAGTATACAAGGACATAGATCACCAACTCCTTCACTAGCTACTTCCACAGGCCAATTCTCGCAGTGTGAAAGTCTAACATAACCTAACTAACTTCTCTCACAACCTAAATATATTTTTGTTCTTTCTTCAAGAGAGACGCACAGTTTATTGCCATAATCCAAACACTTTCTTAAGACTTCTCAATTCTAGTGCAGGCTTCCCCAACTACAATTTTTCTCAAGCTAGTAACATGTAGGGATAACGTCAGGTATGTCAATCTTTCAACTTTCACATCAAATCATTTCCTTATCTTCATCATCTCAGACTTCGGTCAACTTCATGAAATCAGTATTAAAGTAATAAAGCTTTAATAACTAATTTCTTTTTCATAACCTATTTTTGCTCACCTTTGGACCTATTAGTTTATCTGCTGTCATTTTAGCAAAAAGTTCCGCAGTTTGGGCTCGAACCTGTGGATGTGTTGAATTGCAGAACATATCTAGTAAATAAATCAAAGCTCCTATGAAGGAAAAAAAGAATTAGTGTTTATACTACACATAAAGAATATGACTATTCTAATCAGTAGAATTCATTTTCAACTGTATTTCAACTCAACGCAGTTGGATTTTTAAAAAACTGTTAAGTCTTCCAAAGCACTCCTCTGGGTTATCAGACTATACAAAGCAGCTCAAGATAAGCTTCGTCATTACTGAACATGATTGGAGGAGAAAGCACTCTATACATTACCTTTTGCCATTGCTTCTTTAATTATTTTCGTACTTGATGTCAAAGCATAAAGAGTTTCCAGAACAAGCTGACGACCTGCAGAGTAAAATACATTTCAAAGAATGCACCATCACGTTAGCTTACATTTTCTAGGCGTTGACTCTGTGCCAGGCACTGAACTAGGTGTTCTACATGGGGCATCATACTTAAATCTGCACAACAGCCTGAGAGACAGGTATGAATGATCATGGCCTTGTTATGAATGAAGAAGTGGAGGCCCAGTTTAACCAGCCCATGGTTTCACAGCTAGTGGGTGGTATAGTGGGTTTTCATATAGAGGTCTGTCTGACTCCAAAGTCTACATGCGTAATCAATGCGTTATACTGTCTTCCTCTCTCATTGTTCACCACACAAACAAAATCTTCTCACCTCCTGACACCCTGAAGACATGTTGGTCAGGCATCTAAGATTTTCATCTGATGCTACTGCCTTAGAGAAATGAGCAGGAAGAGGCAGTTGCAAGACACTGTTCCAATCTAAGACATGTTAGCATCCTTCTGGACAGTGTATGCACCTCTCACCCCTTGTCATCGAAGTATACTGGGCTACTGGCCTTTACTCTTCTAGAGTCAAATGGCAATGACACACAGGTGACCAAAGGAGTAAGAGTTGGCAAAAAGGGTGGAGGCTGCCAAGTATTAGGCTGAGACGAAGCAACAACAAAGGCTGGGAGCTAGATGGGTCTAAGTTAACATGCAAGAGAACAAACATTCAAAAGGAGATTCCTAAAAGCAACAATACTTCATGAAAACTCACCACTGCTCTAAACGCAGTTTCAAAGGAAAACAAGCCTTTGGAGGGGATGGAGGAAGGTTAAAAATTTTATGTATTTAATGTCCCTCAACAAACAGTGAGAGACAGATAATTCAATCTAAAATATAAATGATAGTAGACTAGGCTGAGATATCTAGATGTCAGCTATTTTACCTATAAGATTAAAATAGTGACTGGATTATATAAATCAGATATAAATACAAAGTTAAACTTTCAAACCAAGACTTCTGCAACATTCGTTACATCATCAATCAGTTAAATTTTGCATTGTTTGAAGTCTCACAAAGCTATTAAAATCCAATAAAGAAAGAAAAACCAACTAAGGTTATAGGCATGATAAAAATAATCTTCAAATGACTTTCAAAAGTTGTCATTTTATTTACTTACTTATTTTTTCAGAAGATTAGCCGTGAGCTAACATCTGCTGCCAATCCTCCTCTTTTTGCTGAGGAAGACTGGCCCTGAGCCAACATCTGTGCCTATCTTCCTCTACTTTATATGTGGGACACCTACCACAGTGTGGCTTGCCAAGTGGTGCCAAATCCACACCTGGGATGAGAACCGGCAAACCCCGGGCCATCAAAGAGGAACGTGCGAACTTAACCACTGCGCCACCAGGCCGGTCCCAAAAGTTGTCATTTTAAAGAGCTATTTCAGACATGTCATTTGTATTCAATGGAAATTTAACTCTATTCAATTCACTGAACATAAAAGAAACACTTAACATGTGCAAGGCCCTGGGGCATAAAATGAATGAGACAGGTTCTTGCTCTCAAGGAGGTGGACAGGTGAAGAGCCAAGATTAACATGACTTCCAAGGGGTTGGCAAAGCCGACTGAGCAATGTATTCTGACAGAGTGAAGCTGGAGTTACAGTGCAATTGCCTTTGAAAAGCAACCTCAAGGTTGATTCCAGCATAAGTACACACTATTATGCTAGACAACTATACAATTTATAAGGAGCCTATATTAGTGCAGGGTGTATTCAAGAAATCAGGTTGGTATATTTTTTAAATTGATCTCACTCAGTGACATTGGTAAAGGATAAATAACGCAGGACTGAACTCTAAGCTGAACACAAGGTAATTTTTATCTCAAGCATTTTTTTCTATCATCCTTTATAAACCATGGAATATTAGTCAATTCTCAATTACTCACGTGTAGCTTACACTCAGCAAATGAAAATCCTAGGTTATTTTCCTTTGCTTTTAGACCTCTCTCACCTCCAACTCTCAGCTTTTGACATGGGAAATGCAAAATAATTTTATTGACTTATGTAAAACATGATTAGGAAGACAAATCTAATTTAAAGAATAACACTTAAAATATCGCAAAACTAAACACAGATAACATTATGTGAGAGGTTTTATATTATCTATGTAACCGCTCCCCTCTACGCATTGGCTGTGCTGTGGTTTACAAAATTCTATTTGTGAATATACATACTTGATGGCAATGAATGTAGGAGAGCCAATAAATTGGATAAAACCATTGATTCAGCAATATTGTTGACACAATCTTGGTTAGATGTCACTATATTCACAACCTGAAAATTAATCAATAGGATATTAAGAGTTTGGGAAATAATTTTGGATCTAAATCAAATTAAGTCAAATTATTCAGACCTAAATAAATTTAAGGCTTCACAAAAGTGAGAAAAATGTTTAGGACAAAATATTTAATTTTTAAAAAAGAGTTTAATTTTAAAAGATTGGCTTTATTACTTTGATCTTTTGAGAAACAAAAATTGATGCCCATGTATATATTATGTACATTAGCTTCCTATTAATTTAGAGATAAGAAATAGAATGATCTAACAAATATCTTAGCACCAATTCACAATTTTGAGGCTGACAGGAAGCCTTTGATCCTACACCAGTTTATACTCCAGAACTAGGGTGGGGAGTGATTAGGAAGATAATGATCCTCACTACTGGGACTTTTACTTTACTTTTAGAGGGAGAAAGTAATGTCTTCAGCACCCAGCAGAAGAGACTGGGTCTATCTTTCCATTATAAAGAAATAGGCATGTTTTTCTTTCACAGAGGATGATCTCTCAAGTCTAACTCTTACAGAACACATCTAAAGACCAATGTCACTTAACCTGAACCATGTGGTCAAGGCAATGTATCCCAGATTTAACAATGCTTTTTTAAACTATTTACTAGGTACTTGAAAGAACCAAGTAGAGAAGCATGCTTTCCAATTAAAAGAACATGCTTGTTAAGCTTTTTGACCAATTTAACTTTTACTATTTTATTAAAAATCTCTTTTAAGCCAAAATGCAATTTAAGAATCCGTTATACAGATCATTCATAAACCACTCATTAACCTGTTACTGAGAGTTGAATTTGGTTCTTTATAATAAATTGTGTGTGTTACAATGAGCAGGATCATCTGAAAAACAATCCTGGGAGTTCACTCTGGGTTGCCTGGACAACAAGCCCCCTATGACCAGGGACTTTCTGCTTTTCCCAGAGGAAAAGGCTCCCAACAGCTTCCCAAGGGACCAGTGGTTTCATTCTCTTGAAGGAGGGTCCTCCAACTTCTCTTGGACCCCTAAGGCCCACAGGTTCTGGGCAGCTGACTTTCCTAAACAGCTCCTGTAAACACCCTAACTGGAAACCTGTCTGTAACCCTCACTGGAAAGGCTGCTTATGTACTAGACCCGTGAGAATAGACAGCAACTAAGGGGGAGGTGGAAGGGTCAGTCTTCTAGAACACAAACCCACAGTATGTAACCAGCAGTGTCCTGGTCTCAACATCTCTCTCTGCAGCAACACTGAGAGATAAGGGAAAGCCTGCCTCCTTTTCTTGCTGCCTGTGGCTTCCAAGCTTCCTGAGTCAAGCCCATGCCCTAACCCACACCTCATGACACTGTACAATGCATCCCAAGTTCTAACGCATGACAGAGAATGGCCACAGAGGGAACCAACTTGAACAATATTGTGCAATATCTGCTCTTCAAAATGAGTATATTAATTCAAATTTTAAAAATATATTCATTGGCTTAATAGGCAAAATGAAAAAAACCACATGCAAACTTCTATTCAACTTCAGATGGTCATTAATCAAGGCTCAAACCATATATAGTAAGTGGTAGGAAAGACAATATGCTTTAGCACAAAATTCTTTTACCTCTAATGCTAGTTGCTGCACTTGACCAGCTCCATGGACTCGGAGAAGAGAAAATATTAACTTAAAGTGCCCAATGCATTCACTTTCAGAGCCTAGGGAACAAGAATAAAATGTTCACTTTTTATTTCCAAGAAATGTTCTAAATTATAGACCTTCATAAAACTGATATAGACTACTGTCACTATCTATTATAAGTCTCTGATAACCTGCTCTCAACATTTGTGACACGAAGAGAGTGAAGTATCTATCTCTAAACAGCAACAAATCTTAAGAGGCAAAAAGTAAGACACTAGTGTTTCTTAGGTTGGTTTTCTTTTCATTTCCATCCCCACCCCAGCCCTCAGGCTAAAAACAAGAAATTTATCAAATACACATTCCAAACACAACTCAAAAAGAAAAGGTGTAAGGTGGTAATTTTATTCTTTATCTTAGCCTTAGAGCTACCCCCCTCAGCCTAATTATATTTTGGGAGAGTGTGTGACACCATTTGGCTTTTAATTAAGACGGAGTTAGAACTCCGCAACTTGAGGTCTACATTACAAACTGACATGCACATACAAAGGACTCCCTGTGAAAGTACATAAAATTGAATGCTATTTCCATTCCCACCTACCTCAAACCCTAATCTCATATATTTACTACCATTTTGTTGTAAATAAAACAAAAACATTTAAAGCTAAGGTTTTGTTCAGTGTATTTTTCCTTTTGCTACATGGTAATAAAACATATACTGTAATTTGCTATTTTTTGAGGCCCTGTAAGATAAGCCTGAAAATATTCTGTAAATAGGTTACTGTTAGATGAATTTTCAAAACACTTCTTACTAGGTAAGATTTATCGTAAATGAATTAATGACACACAAATCATACTTCTAAATTACAACAGAGCATGTGATCCTGATACATGAACTTTATAGATGCTATCAAGATAAAATTTCTGTGCAAGCCCTTTCTCATTTTTTATAAGTCCCAAATCAACTGCCTGCTTTGCTGCAATTTCTTTGTACCTAAGACACCGCTAGTAATGTTCTACTATGCCAACTCCAAACAATAAGAGATGAAGTTTTCTTCGCATTTTATAATACTGCCTTTAATGGTGTCTTGACTTCTCTTTCCAGTCTACGGTTTATAGGTAAAAATATTATGGGGTCAATTCCTCCTAATGTTATACCAAGTACAACACTACCAAGTAAAACATTATAACCAAGTATAATTTTCCCTGATAAAACTCAGAATGGGAATTTTTAGGGACCTTTTACTGTAAGGATCTCGCTGATCAAGGGTGGTCACACACCTGGATTATATTTTATGACATTTCTCAGGGCCTCCAAAGCCATCTCCACTCTTGGCAAGCGATCTCCATGTTGCTCTGACTCCACTTTTGCAGCATGTGTGAGAGCCATGAAGGTGTGGAGGTACTGGGCTTGGGAGCCTATATAATCCAAGAGACTTGCAGCAAACGCTTTTGGAACCTAAGTTGAGTGTAGAAATATTTAAAAGCATGTATGCTCGCAGAAATCACTTATAACAAAGACTCCACAGCAAAAAAATAAATAAACAAAGAACTTCAAGCTATAAGAGTGATTAAATTGTGCATACACAAGAACACACTTGTGAATTAAAAATGGGGAGGGGGAGGAAACAAAACCCAGTTGCATTCATCGAAAGTGTTTCTCAATTTTTTTTGTCCCGGGTTAATCAGAGATCTGATATATGCCCATCAGTACCTTAGTATAATAATTCTGAGATTAGAGGATCTCTTCCCTTAACCAATCAAAGTAAATGATAGCATGGTATGTAACTTCTACAATTTGCTTATATTCTTATATTAAAAACTACGTATCTAGAATATAAATTCAAAGGACAGTTTTCAGAGACTTCACAAGTCGCTGAACTCATTCTGCTTAACAGATATTTATATTTATTATTCTGTGATAAATAATATACATTGTGGTTTAGTAAATTCCTTTTTTCCCAAAAGCAACCTCTAAAACAAAGCCTCACTTAATCCCTCCTTACAAATAAATCAATCGCCAAATCCTCCTGCCACCCCCTCCCAGAAAACTACAACGAAAAATTCCCAAAGGATCCCCAGCGCTAAGAAGAAAAAGAAGCTCCTCATTTGCTTCTGGAAGTGATTAGGGACCAGCACAAGAGATGACCTGGTGTGACCCCAGTCATCTTCTAAAAAACCTCTTTGTTCTCCACCTGTATTTTCTTACTTTTCTTCTAATAATCGACCAGAGAAGGACTTCTATTTGATGGTTGGATATTCTACATGATAGAATGAGTGTGTAAATGGCCTTGCACTTCCATGAGAGACTAGTAAGTTGAAGGCATATATACATGACACAGTGGGGCAGCATTACCTATAAAATATAAGGACTAGCTGAGCAAGGAATAATTTCTTATTCATGAATCCACAAAATTAAACTGTTCAACATTCAAAATAAAGATGCTCATAAGTTATCAAAAGTCACCCCACCACAGACCCAGGTTAGTATAAATCATTTGGCAAAGAACAGGCATTATTTCGATGTATGTAGTGTGAATAAACTAGTAGCTTTCAATAACTAATGATCAAAGCTAACAGACAAAACTAGAAGTCGGGAGCTTACCTCTAATTGGAAAGTAGGGACTTCATTATATACCCTAACAAAAATCTCCCCTACAATAAGTTCTTTGGCATGATCACTGTAGACAAATTCTGATCCATAAGTTTTGTCACAATCACCCTTTTAAAAAAGAAATTGACTATTAGATAAAAATCAGAATCATTAGTGTCTGGTTTATAAATCTATCCATATTCAGTTTCATAACAGATAGAGAACTTCAAAGTCATTCACTTTCCCGTGAGGAAAAATGTGGTAGGATACACATCACAGCACGCAACGCACTTTTAACCTTTATAACCAGCAATATGGACTCTGGAACAGGCATAGAGTTGTATTATTTTTTAAGTGCAAAGATTAATATTGTAACTCATTTTAACATTTCAAAAGATAACAGAGGTCAGGCAATAAAGTATGTTATAGCTACCATTTATGAAGCAAGTATGACACTTGGCTCTTCTCTCTCCACTCAGTAGACATCTAGCCTAGTCAGATATAGAGTGATACAGCTAAGAAATGAATACATTTGGACTGAGTTTTTAAAAGTAATATACTGAATGAAAGTGCTGGAAAACAGGTTCTTTGAATAAAAAAAAGACAGGGTAATATTATATAGGTTGAAAAATCAAGAAGCGTTTTCATTTAAGGAAAAGGAAAAAGATACAGAAGAGGAATGGGAGAAAAATAGTCCCAATAAAGATTTAGGTTGAAATCACACAGAATTCAGGTTGGACTGAAATAATACGTAAAAGTATATAATAAATTGTAAATTGCTAAGCAAAGAGAAGATGTTATTATGTCTCTTCTGGTAAAAGAACAGATGAACAGATGATGTATAGAAATGAGTGACCTGTTCTCCCTAGCTCTGCAATTCTCAAAACTTCTATCTACAAAGAGTGCTGAGCAACTATCATGAAATGAGTTCAAGGCAAATTTTCAATAATTCAAGACACAACAGTGATGGTTACTCTTTAATAAATTCTAAACCCACAAACAGAATTATCTTTTAAACCATCAAGACTCAACCATCTAGTGTGTCTATCATCCAGGCCTTATCCTTATCCCCCATCCTACTGTCTTTTGTTTTTTTCATGGCTTAATAGCTTCTCCACCAGAAGGTGGCAGGATAGGAGAAATTATTCAATTTTGATACTAGAAAGCAATTTTGATTTACTGGGGAAAAGAGGCTGAAGAGGACAACTAAAACAGGGCTTCTGGGTAGAAAAACTGGTTAAAATAGAAGACAGCTATACGTAAGTGGTAACAAAAGCAACAACAAAAAAATCCATTGCGTTATTAAATAAAATAAGAACACTATTCTTACAGGGCCAAATATTGGGTGGTAAAAAGCTACAGGCTTGATTAATACCAAATGGAGAAACAATGGGTTTCTGTTTCGTCAATACTAAGTTCTATTTCCAGATTCCATTAGAGTAAGTTACCCAACAAATTTATAAAACAATAACATACTTTTCTGATCATGTTTTCTTGTTGGGATTCAAGAAATTCAAGTAGTTCTGCTCTTGTAGAATTGTTCCATATCAAATAGGGGCTCTCTGTGTTGCTGTTAAGCATCTTCAAAATCTAGAAGACAGAATATTACTGTTCTGTAACATTTAGAAAAATATAATATTGAAGTTATCATTTATCAAAATTGTCTATTACATGCCAACCACTGTAATAATGCCTTAAGTATAACGGATCTCAATGATAAGGATGTCAATAATTCTAACGTTTGTTAAAACCCATTTTGCAGCTGAGAAAAATCAAGGCTGAGAGAGATCAAATTTATTCGTCCCAGGTCTCACAACCCTTAAGTGGTGAAACTGGGATTCAAGTTTGAGTCTGTTTGACTTCACGTTCTTTTTTTTGGTGAGGAGATTGGCCCGTAGCTAACATCTGTTGCCAATCTCCCTCTTTTTTCCCCTCCCCAAAGCCCCTGTACATAGTTGAATATCCTAGTTGTAGGTCATTCTAGTTCCTCTACGTGGGATGCCACCACAGCATGGCCTGAGGAGCAGCGCATAGGTCTACGCCCAGGATCCGATCCGGAGCAAGCAAACTTAACCACTCCACCATGGGGCGGGACCCTGACTTCACATTCTTAACATTTGTTCTGCTTTGATGAAAATCACATAATTTGTGTTAAAGCATTTAATAAACACTTAATAAATATAAGCTTAAAAAGAATCATACCATACTGCCTTTATAGGTATATATCTGAAAACAAAATCTAAGTCTTTATGAGGCATACTCCTAGGAAGGGAAAAAAAATTTACGGGCAGAAGTCAGTTCAGATTTTCTTGGCCAAACCCGGATTCAACGCTGCATTAAGTAGCTCTGCAGACAGAGCACATGACTGCTGAGCTATCCAGGGTGCTTTCCCTTTGTTTAGTTGTCCTCAATTGTAAGTGCACACATAGATAATTGACTCTCCCTTAAATGTTTTAATAAAAATTTTTTAAATTTTACATTTTAAATTTAATGCTAGGAGGAAAGCAGTGGGTTATTACTTCCATCTTACACAAACCCATCCAACCCTTGTTTTTGAAATGTTAACTATTAGTTAAGTAAAATGACCTAAAAAATATATTATTAGGAAAATAGAATAACTTTGAGAACTGTCAGTTATTTTAAAAATAAGCATTTCATTAAACCCAGACGGAGTTCAGGCCAAGATTTTGAAATGCCTTTTTTTTTCCCGTAGTAGTTAATCAACAACTTGCTAGTATTTCTGGAAAGAATGTTTTAAATTAGCAAAACACATCACATTGATGAACACAGAGTCTAGAAAAAGGACAAAGATCAAGAGCGGCATCTAAACCTCTTCCCTCTTATTCAGGAGTACTGAAAAGCAATGTCCTACACTAAAACGCAGACTCAATCAGACTAGATTAAAAAACAAATAAGCTTTTCATAAATTCTAAAAATACTCCACATCTGGAACCCTGAGGACTTTTTCCTTACAAAAGTGCTAGAGGATCATTAGAGAAAATAAAATAAAAATAGTCTATAATTCTGCCATTCAGGGATAACTACGGTTAACATACTGGTACAGATCCATCCATCCATTTTTTTTTTAATAACAAAAATGGGATTTAGCCTTCTCACCTAAAATACTTTAAACATCTTTAAATATACCTTTAAAATGTAAGGCTTCAAAGTATTCTACATAATAGATTTCTATAGGTTGATGCTCTAATGCTACATTCTTAGACTGTTTCTCAATGATCCTCAAAGAAGAGGCCAAAGAGTTTGGGGGATCCGCCATGGTCATACTTATTTTTGTCATGAGTGTGTGTGTGTGTATGTATGTATTTGCTTTTAGGATTTCAACTCTGAGTCTAAATAAGTTATAGCTCTTAAGAAACAGCTAAAAATGGACTCTGGGTCTGCTGACTCCCAGTCCTGTGCCCATTGTGAAACACCATTCCAAGTTCACCCTCTTATCCTGTCCCTTTGTGACTCAAGGCTGGTAAAAATTATCGTGGCTCCACAGCTGAGAAACATGAAGTGAATTTACCCTTACAGAGAGACTGGATTTGTAAAGCTGATACCATCAGCATCAATCCACAACAGAATGAATTTCTTGGTTGAGAGAATAAACATGTGAACATTTTCAACTTTTAGGTTTCCTGGAGCAACCAACACTGTTACGCTCCTCAACTATTTAAAGGATTTGCAATATTCATCAAAACCCAGACTACCTCTGAAGCACGTACCTCAGTAGCACTAACCACAGCAAGTTTTCTAGCAACATAGGGTGTCAACATGCCAGCTAAACTTTTCCTTATGGTTGGATTTTCTGGGGTTGCTTGTTCATCAGGGAGATACCCTCCAAGGCGACTTAGAGCACAGACACTCAGTTTGGCAAGGTTGTTGGCTACTTCCTGTTACAAAAAATTAAGACATTAAAGTAGATCTGTTATTTCACATAGGTAACACAGTAACTTTATGGAATCAAAACTGTATGGAACATAGTCAAGGAGCAGAAAGCAAACAAACAAACAAAAGGCACATGAGTCCCCAACACTGATGTCAGAGTTTATGCATTAGAACTTAATACTTTTATTTATACAAAAGACCATCAAAATCTATGCACTCATTTATATCTAAAGCAGTATCTTGTAGATAACAGGAAGAAGCACATTTGGGGGTAGGGTGGGGACAGGGGGTAGGTAGGTAGATTTGACTGCTAGAGGCACACACTAATAACATACATAATGAATGACAGTGAATAGGAAAGGAGAGACAGAAAAAATCTGTAAACATCAGGTAAGTCCTCAAGTGTTTGAGAGAGCTGGCCCCACCAGCCCAATAGCATCATTGTATTTCCCTGCGTTACAAACCATGACTTTGCGAGCACAAAGGTGACTGAGTAATCAAGAAAAGATGAAGTTATGTTCACTACATGCTATTGCAAACTCCCCTGCCTTGAATCCTTCTGGCATAAGTAGTTAAGATAAAGTTTTGGGGCTTAAAGAGCAATAAACTTAGTTATCTTGAAAAACAGTTTATGCCTTAGGGCTCCAGAAAGCTGGAGCTTTGCCTCACATTAAACCATGGTTCGGGTTCAAATCCAATATTAAAGCAGTGTTACAGTTACCTGCTGGTTTGTTTCTTCACTTTTTTGAATGCCACTCTCTTCTAGCGTGTAGTCATAATTGAACAGAAAACCAAGCAGATGCCACAAAATTCCAGCCTGAAGTAGGTGTGTCTGTAGCCAGAAATCCACAGCAAAAGAACTGACACATTCTACCCCAAGAGCGGCCACCCGTGGAATACTCTGAAATAAAAATAATGGAATTAATTATAGGGTTAAAAAAGTTCCCAAGAGAAACTGGTAGTGAATATATGTAAGCTAGCTATTTTATTGTGCAAAATGTTTATCTCTTCTTATATTTTCAATTCCAATTTAAAGCTGAATCCTATATCCTTTAAAACCTAAAATTAAAAGTGACCTTGTGATGAGACAAAGAATTACTATCTTCGAGGCTAATGTTCAAAGACTTGGGAATATAGTTTTCTTCATTTCACCACTTCTATTGTTAATTTTTAAAAACAGTGATAAGGCATTAATAGCAACTCACATGCTAGTGATCTTAAGTGAATCAATGCTATCGCTACTGCAGGTGTACGGATTTCTTTACCTTAGAGTTTGTATTCTTATTAAACACTCGTAAGGACATTAAGTAAATACAGTTGAGGAGAATCAGATTCCTCAGTTCAGGATCTGACCCTAATCCTGTTCTATTCCAACACAACTCTCAGTCTGCCCAGTTATCTAAGACATTTTTCTGTCCTTCCCAGTCACCTATCACATCCACCCACAGTTAACTTCCCTCAGCAGTACCGGATTGGGAGGAAACAGTAAGCTCTCAGATTAGGTTTCAGGTTTTACGTGGTTCCTTACTTTTACTGGATTTATTTAGTCTATTCTCTCCTTTCCTGTCTCTCTTCTAATGTTCAAATGAGACCCACTTCCTTTATTTTATTATTTATTTATTTAATTTTTTGTGAGGAGGATTGGCTCTGAGCTAACATCGTTGCCAATCTTGCTTTTTTTGCTTGAGGAAGATTGTTGTTGAGCTAACATCTGTGCCAATCTTTCTCTGTTTTATGTGGGATGCTGCCACAGTGTGGCTTGACGAGTGGTGCTAAGTCTGCCACCAAAATCCGAAAATGTGAACCCCAGGCCACCAAAGCAGAGTGTGAGAACTTAACCACTATGCAACCGGGCCAACTCCCAACCCACTCCCTTTAGATATGTCACTCTAGTCTTATTCTTTGTGGGCCAGCCTAGGAACAAAAGCCTTCATTTACAACAAGGCTTTTGTGAAAATGTTTTAGAGATCAAAATAATCTACTTAAAAATAATTTTGGGAAAACAACTTGCTTACAAGTTGGGGTTACTTGACCCCAACTTATTGGGGCTACTTAACAAGAAAACTCATTGTTGACTGCATCGAGAAAGCAGTAAAGATAAACTTTACCTTGCCAAAATATAGCACCCGACAGAGATCCTTGATGATGCCAGGCATTTCTGTGATCTTCTCTCGGCACTCTTCAAACTGAGAAGCCACACTATAGCATTTGCTTATGTGTCCACACACCTACAGACAACACAAGAGAGAGAGGAAAAAAAAGAGTTACACGTGCATTCATTATCCAAGACAGCGAAAATCAGATCAGTAGAGATTCATGAATACTACTTAATGGTATATATGGTACTACAAAATTAAACAGAACCTATGTGTTAAATCACTAGTATTTCTGGTTAAGATTTCCTCCAGATACAGGGTTGGCAAACCATGGCCGGTATGGCACATGGGCCAAATCAACCATGGCCTGTTATTGCATAGCCAGGGAGCTAAGAATGGTTTTTACATTTTTAAAGAGTTATAAAAAAAAACAAATAAAAATATGCAAAAGAGACTGCAGTCTGAAAGCCTCAAATATGTATTCTCTGGCCCTTTATAAAAAAAGTTTGCCAATCTCTAGATTCAAATATTTTTGTCCAGCTTATTAACATTACAGAATCAGAATTCTATTTATGTACTGCACTTCAAAATAGAAGATGAAACTCAACAGCCTGCACTCAATTATGTTATATTCTAAGTTTGCTGACATAAATAAAGGCCCACATAGAAGGTGTGCTCTACAATGATCTAAATGAATTCCTGATTAATTTTCTATGAAAGAATTCAACAATTATAAATCTAACAGAAAATAAGCCAGTTAAAACACTAGGGATGGGAGAAGGAAGTAGAGAAAGAAATTAGGGAAGTAGGTGGAACATAAATGAAACAAGAATGGCAAAAAGACAAATGTTTGAAACTGGGTAATGGGGACATAAGGATTCAGTACATTATGCTCTACTTTAAGAAAAACATTAAGCCAATAGACCACAAGTGATCTGGTGTAGTAGTTCTTCAAGTGTGATACACAGACCAACAGCATCAGTACCACCTGGGAATTTGTTAGAAAAGCATATTCTCAGGACCCCATCCCAGACCCACTGATTCAGAAACTCTGCTGGCAGGGAGCTGGAGCACAGCAACATAGGTTTTAATGAGCCCTCCAAGTGTGTCTCATAGATGTTAAAGTCTGGACTCTTGGTCTAGTATAACTTTCTTGGAACCATACATTTTAGCCTCACCTGTACTGACATGTCACTTGGTTTACTAGAACGATTCAAGACAGCCACACAGCGACTAAATGCCTCTTGTAACACCTGCAGAGAAAGAAGCCAGCCATTAACTCTCCATTTTGACTTGAAATATGAAAAGCCTATTCTAATAGGAATAAAATATTAATAACTTTTTAATGTTAGGTACTCGGTAAATAAATGTTTGCTCGATTAACATTTATTAAATAAACAAGTAAACAAAAGACTCCTACAGTTTCTTTTTAAGCATTCCCAATAAGCCACTTTGTAAAGCAGTATCAAGTTTATCAATTTTGAATCCAATACTTTCCAATTCACATTATGAAATAAAGCTCCATTTCTACCACGAATTTTGTACTAGAACACAGAGACCATAAGATTGTTATCTGCCGGAATAAATTAAAAGAAACAATATCAACTGTATTTGTACTTGGTGAATTCTCTATTGCCTAGAGTCATACGATGGGCCTCCACTAGCTTGAAGATACAAATGTCATTCCATATTACCTCAATTCCATTCTCCCTTCTGAGCTCTTCAGCATTGAGGGCCGAGCAGTTGACAGTATGGAAAGCCAGCTCTGTGGCAGCAGGCAACAATGGTGATTCTTTTGAGAAAAGGAGGTCATCTGAAGTTTCCATTGTTATAGTCCTAATTAGCATGGGGTATCCTGCATATTTATAAGGCTGTAAATCTGAAATAACCAAAAGTCAGTGTCAGGAAAACAACAAACAACACAAAAACTGATCACATCATGGTTTTTAAGTTAATTCTGACATTACATTCAATTACATTGCCTCGAAAAAACTTACAAAATATTCAACATCTTAAATGTCTCAATTCTAGTTTATAAAAAGAAATTAAACATAGTATAAATCCCTTGGATCTTTTCTTTTCTAGCAAATATGTTTGATTTCTCTAAAATGTTTCCACTAGAAAAACAATATTTTTTGGTAGATTAACTGAATTTAGTGTGTAGTGATTTTGATCCTTTGCAGAATATGTACTTTGTAATGTTGTCCATGTGATCTTGTAACTTTTCACCTGATCATAGACAGCAAGATATAGCTAATGTATCACTCTCATGATACTCAACCCTTTATAAAGAAAAGAGAAAAGTAGGCTAATGAGATATCTCTGTTTTACCAGTTATCATTAAAAAAAAGTTTGAAAATATTGAATATAATTTGTTACTAGAAATACAAAATAGAAACAGTTAATTTATTAACTGTATTTAGCTAATTCCAAGTTTTGATAAGCAAATTTAAAAGTGAAAGCTGAAATGTACAAGTGCCTAATTGCTCTGCTTTTTTCATCCTGTTTTTTTTTTTAACTAACCTATTAGGCAGGAATATGCAAATTAATTGGCTATGACTTTATAAAGTACTTCTGCAATTTCACTTGAAATCAGCATAAAGCTTTTTGTCTTTTGAGGATGACCAATAATCTGCCTTAATTAATTCATTTCTAAGATAGTTTAAAAAATAAAGTCCCTTGGGGGCTGGTTAAGTTCGCGCGCTCCGCTGCAGGCAGCCCAGCGTTTCGTTGGTTCGAATCCTGGGCGCGGACATGGCACTGCTCATCAGACCATGCTGAGGCAGCGTCCCACATGCCACAACTAGAAGAACCCACAACGAAGAATACACAACTATGTACCGGGGGGGCTTTGGGGAGAAAAAGGATAAAATAAAATCTTTAAAAAAAAATAAATAAATAAAATAAAAAAATGAAGTCCCTTGGAACTGGTCCTAGTCCTAGCAGTGCTCACACATACATGTGCAAACGTAGTAAGAAAGAAGAGTTAATTTTAACTTCTGTGAGATCAGGACTCCCATCTTAGAACTTACTGGATACAAACCCCCTTTGGAGAAAGTGGAAGATGCAGCCTGAAAAAAACATTCTGACTTAGATGATAAACCAATGGTGAGCCATATACTGCACTTTGTGGCTACTACAGTTATCAGCCATTAAAAAATAAACGGTTATAAAAAGACTCCTTTAAACTCATTCTGATTAGTGATAAATGCCATATAACTAAATGCTTTACAAATGTGCTCTGTTCAATTTATAGGCAAAAGTGAATTGATCATTGCTCTCTAATGACCAAACTGCTAGATCCTCATGCTCTCCCCTCCAACACTTAAACTGTAACTCTACTTGTCTTCAATTACCCAACACTCCTCTTGCTATCTCTGATCCCCACTGTGCTCTCCTCCTTTTCTCCCAACATCACCCTACAGAGCAAATGGGTCTCCCACTTTGTGCTATAAGCCAAGTTCAGTTCCCAAGCCAATGGACACCCGCCATATTGAACCTAACTCCCCACCTCCAACCAAGTCTTAAAAGTTTTCAATGTACTCTTGGCTTTCTGGCTTACCATGAGGGCTACCACAAATGGCCCTGCAAACATCCTAGAAATTCCCAATAACCCTGTACCCTGAAATCACACCTATTTCATCTATTACAGTGCTTTTCAAACTGTTCCACAGGATGAGAGGTTTTGAGAGCTACCACAGGAAATGAGAGGTGTGAAAGGAAGTATATGATTTGAAAAGTTTCTGTTGCTTCTCACAGACTAGAACACTCTTGGTGTTTTCAACCCTTAGAGGCTTTTGGAGTTATGACAGGCACAATCTTTTATATGTGATTTAAGAACAACGTTAAATGATCCTTAAATTCCAGATCCATTTTATATCTCATTTAATACATTTACTGCAAAATAGCTAAACAAAAAATTAACAAAGTACCTCCACAGAACGGAAATGGCCTTCAGGAAGGAATAATGAAAGCTTGTTGGAAGTGCAAAATATTGAAAAACATAGGTAAGAAGTAGAAGGTATAAAACAAACAGTGTTCTGGGCCTTCCTATAGAATATTACTCTTTTGCTGTATCTGAAATGTAATTCCAAGAGTTTTCATCAACATCATCATCAACCATCATCATCAATCTATTAAAATATGCTGTAGAAACAAGTAACATGGCAGAATTAGCTGGAAGGTAAATTAAAATTTGAGATTAACACATGCCTTACCTTCTTTATGACGATTGAAGAGGATGCTCTGCGTTTTCAGAATTAAAATTATATTCTCTGGATCTGGTCCATCCACTATTTTTGCTGATTTGGTACATAAAAACTCATATGCTTTATTTACTTTTTCAAACATATCCTGTATATAACCGAAGATAATTAACTTTTAATTTGGAATATCTCAAGTCACAATTTATTAACGTTCCAGAACACATCTGGTTTGTATTTGACCAATAATTTCTTTAATTACTATTTTATTTTGTACATTAAGGAATTCATTCCAAATCAAGCAAGTATACTTGTAAGGTGAAACTATCTTTTCCCCCCAAATAGTTAATCAATGATCTCAATCCCATTTACTGAAAAATTCTTTACTGGTTTAAACCATATATATCATATTGAATTTATACACATTTGAGACCATCTCTTAGTTATTACAAAAATAATCATAAGAGCTACTGTTTATTGAGTACTACAACAGGTATTGTGCTAAATGCTTTACATACATTATCTTATTTAACTCTCAAAATAGCCATGTCAAGTGTGTACCATTATTATCCTCATTTTTGAGATGATGTTAAATAACTTGCCTAAGGTCACAGTCAATCGGTGACAGAGCTAAGACTTACACACAGGTCTGACTCCTAAATCTATGCTCTTAAACTACTATACTACATTATGTTCCTTGATCTATATGTTGATTCTTATCTCAGTATCGCATTGTTTCACTATTGTAGCTTTGTAAAGTATTTTAAAACCTGGTAGGTTAAGTCTAGCAATTTAATACTGATTTCAAAATTTCTTCCTATCTTGATTATTTTCTCTCCCAGATGAATCTGAATTACTACAAAATTTCTCAAAAATACCCCAGGCATTTGATTTAAAATCCCTTAAATACATAACAGTGGCATTTTTTCAATGTCGTCTTCCATTCAGGAATATTGTCTGTCTCTAATAAAAAACACTGACCTTGAAATCAGTGAAAATTACTCTAAGATTCTAGCAATAAACTATCAGTCCTAGTTTTAGTGGTTCTTACATTATTTCATTTTTTATAAATCTCCACTGGTACTTTAGTAGGAAGCTGGAAGAGGCTGGATCAGGGAATGCTGGCGGCAGATGACTTTGTATCTGAACAAAATTTTCTACTTTTCAGTCTTTAGAGTGATATGAAGCTGGATGTCATTAGAAAAAAATCAATTACCCAAAGCAATCTGAATGGCAATGGCATCACCTACAAATGAATTAAGTTTACCAGATTCCTAACTTTCAATTATTCATGCCATTACCCATTAGAGTTAATTCTCAAACAGACATGGGTAAGGAGAGAGAATAAAATCCATAAGGTCCTAGTTACAAGGGCAGTCCTTTTGGTAAACTGAGGGAGCACTATTCACACAGAAAACATGGGCATGTGGACTAGAAGTAAATTAATGTGGGCAAATTATGAGGAAGATCCTGGCATAGAGAATGAGAATATCTTTTCTTTGCCTAAAAGAGGCATAGAGTGAAAGAGGTCAACCCAAAAGCCCTATTCCCACAGGCAGTACATACCCTCCCTTCTGGATTCTTATCAGGGTGGTACTTTTGTGCAAGTCTGAAGTAAGCTTTTCTAATCTTGCTCTCATCATGCCTGTTAAATAGGAAAATTCTTTTATGAAAACAGTAAGGTGCAAGAAAAAATATTTACAAATCATCTAAAATGATATTTTAAGAACCTTACTTTTATTGTATATGATCATGTATTAGGCATCAGATTAAACCCAGTAAATTCTTCTGTTATCTTTACATATGAAAGGTTAAACCTAAACATTCCCTGTGCAAGGTTATCATTCACTTCAAATCACAAAACCATATTAGGGGTTTGAAAAACTAAGAAATTTTTTTAAACTAAGTTTTCAAAATGTCACTTCAAACTCTAATTCTCAGTTACTTTAACTATCAGCCTTACCAAAAAATGTAAAAATTCAGTCAATACTTAAGAAAAATGTCTTCTATTTTCTCTAACATATCTATTCTATTATAAAACTTCACTGACAAATTAGTAAAGTAAATCTGCATTCTTTCCCACACATCTGTCATTTAGTGTCCTAGACACACTGCTATTACACCTCTTCCTCAATGCATAACAAAGACAAGAGGAAGGGGGAAGATAAACTGAAAATAACTCACGGCCCCTGTCCTTGAGGGAGATTAAGCACTTCGTAAGCATCATCTATTGACATCGTAGGTGGTTTCTTTTCTACTTCCTTCTTCCAGGCATCAAGGGTATCTTTTAGAAGCTTAACCTTCAAGACAGGATTAAAATTTATATCTATCAAAATAAAACTATCTCAGAGTACAATTTTTAAGTTACAGAACCTTATGTGGTACTTATTTAAATTGACATTTCTAGGCCACCCAATTACAGCTTTCTGAAACACCAATAACTAAAATCACCTTCTTAGAACTGCTGAATAGTCAGGTAAACAAGGTCCTTGTTCCAGTGCTCTATTCCTCTATTTTTTTAAGTGCTATTTTAATTCTCTGCCAATTTTTCTCTCTACTCTCAATTGTTAAAGAAATGTTTAGAAAATACAGAAAACTTTGAAATTAATAGACGATACGTTGTAGTAAGAAAGAAAGCAGTATATGGTGGCATGCCTCTCAAGGTGATCTTAATTATCGGTATGCTGGCATTTAAGCAAACGTTAAGGGATAGTGAACACAAGGGAGTCTGGGTAGCAGGTAAGAAGAAGAGACCTAATATTTACTGCATGTCAAGGAGCTAGGTGCTTTACAGACTGTAGCAGATTTAACTTTTGTATAAAATTTCAATAATACATGAAAGCATCTAGATTCTGAGAGACAGACAGTAAATACTACTATACAAATGAGCCAGGAGTTATGCCATGTTTTTCATGTGAATTCTCTATCTTCCCAACCACCACATGAGATAACTACTACTAGTAGTAGTAGTACTATTACCACACCTGAGGCTTAGAAGTTAAGCAATGTACTGAATGTTATGTAGAACTATTCACGGCCAAACTGAGACTCAGTCCCAGACTGCCTGCCTCCAACATCTGTGAGCTGAATCAACCTGCTATAAAGCCAAGCTTCCACCAAGCAATTATAGTATATAATCATTGCATATACATGAAATTAAGTTTGCTTTGCTTTTGTCACAAAAGACCAAGATTGTAAAGTTCTCAATACTCTCTCAAAAAGTCATCTTTCCATTGGGATTTATCCAAATATACTGACCTACACTCAGAGTTATATAGTGTGTAAGTAAGAGGGAATACTTAAGCAAGCTATTATCCCTCTTATCACAGATGGAAGGAATATCCAGTAGTGTTTAGAGGCTATTTTTATAGTTTAAGAAGACACAAATTAACCTGCTGACTTACCGGGTCTTTAATTGGCCAATCTGGAAACCGGAGTGTATCACAAAGTTGTTTGAGGTAATAAATATTACAAAATAGTTCATTTTCCAGTTGTGGATAGTTGATAACTGGGATGGGACAATACTGATAAAGTGCTCTTGTGTTACTCTGAAGACGAGGTGTGAAATCAGCAAGATGGGCAGCAATCTTCTCTATCATGAGGCGCCTACAATTATAAAAATCTCCAAGCATTATGAAGGGATTATTTTCTTTTAAAGGAAAGGTTAAGATAGGTAATCATGAAAGATAATTACATGGATCTTCTTTAAGAGTATAGTCATGTGCTGCACAATGATGTTTTGGTCAACAATGGACTACACATACGATGGTGGTCCCATAAGATTAATACCATATAGCCTAGGTGTATAGTAGGCTATACCATGTAGGTTTGTATAAGTACACTACGATGTTCAAACGATGAAATCACCTAATGATGCATTTCTCAGAATATATCCCCATTGTTAAGCAATGCATGACTATGACTCAATTATTGGCCTAAAATGAAGAGCTTGCAAGAATGTTACCCAGGGTACTAAAAACGTATTGTGGAAAAACACTCAATGGATATAAACTTATTTGTAATACTTATCTATAAAGAAGACAATAGAGAAAAAGGCTAATATTACCAGTCCTTCTATTGAAAAATTAAGGTCAAATGGTGTGGAATCTGCATACATGAGGGTGCAGCCAGGGATCTCAAGTTAGCTATCACCCCAAAGAAGCTCACTGCATGGTATTTATTTTCGTTAACTTACCAAATCTGGGACCCGGCCCTCAACTAGGCAGAAACTTCATTTGATCAGTATACAGAGTTATACGTTTTAGATAGGGGACTCATATTAACCAATCTCAGGAGAAAAATATGACATAGAAAAACTGTGTTATAAACTTATTCATATGCCTATGCATTTGTTCCCAATGAAAAATACCATCGTCATACAGAATATATTCAAATTGGTGGCTAGCACATGCCAAACCTATAGGTCAATCTACCAGAGAAGCCAAATGATAACATGCACGTGGCACTGCGAATGTGAAGACAACTAAAGGTGAGTGAATAAGTGACTCAGAAGATCAACTGCCATCCAGCTGAGGGGACTGAGGAGCTCTCCACAAACAGGCAGGCTTTACATTGAACTACGAAGTGCTGAGTCTTTCCTGGACAGAGCCTGTCTGGACATAGGCACCTACTTCCGGGCTCTCCTTTTTCTTGGTTTCCATGGGTTTTTCCTATGGCATTCCTCTGCTAATAAGGACGTTCTTTAGGAATGCTAACCTCCAGATTAAGGACAAAATGTGCTGGCCAGGGAGCCCTCATTCTAAAATGATTTTGGATATCTCTGGTTTGATCCATTCTATGTGGGCATAGTTTTTAATTAGTGGAGTATGGTTCTATTTCCAAATACTCAGGAGGTGTTTCTTGATTTTAGCTCTATATATTCCTTACGTGCATATTAATTCATTGCCTAAAATTCTGCCAGTTCTATAAACTGATTTAAGAAGCATCAGTGGTAACAGGCTCTACCCTCATATAGAACTCTATTAAGGTAACAGTAATTTTGTCAAATCATGTTAGAATAGAAAAAAGCTTAGGGCCTTGGCAAAACCCATTACTTGATTTGGAGCCAATGACTATTGGAGCTTTAGATTATGCAACAAGTGAAAGCAGCTTTTTTAAGAGAAGTCAAACCAGGTAGCAAGAGGCAAAGAATCTGAGTATAAAATACAAACAATCAAGTGGCTATTTACCTCATTTCACTGCTCCAGATTGCTTCTGGAGTATCGAATTCTCCTAGAAAAATCTCAGAAAACTTTTCAGGCTCATAATTTTCTAAGTAACAAACCATTGCTTCTGGTAGGATGTGCCCAAGTATACTTCTCTGAAAAATATCTGGTCCTTTTGTCTTTAAAACAAAACAAAAGGTAGTCAGAAACACTGAAGTTATCTCTCAATTTTCTAATCAGCAAATTAGGATTAGAGAACATATTAAGAAAAGAGAACAACTGGAACAAATTGCATTTAAGCTTTGGAAGTTTAGATAGAAACAGGGCAAAATGTGCAGCGGAAGGCATCCAGTATAAACTGGCTTGGCAAGAGCTCCAAGGTGGAACTAACACCCTCCAGCCCTGCAGCAGTCTTAATCGCCTCAGGAGCCAGATGCTGCCAACATTTGTTAGGACGACTGGTCTTTGACCATGTGCAGCAGTAACGGACAACACAAGGAAGACTCTGCAAACATTTACATCAATTATTCTGTTACATTATTGGCTGCAGTTCCCTCCCGTACCTGCTTTTGTTTTCAAAAACAAGTATGTCCAGAAAATCAAGATCTTAAAGAGCCTGTCTTCATTAAGTATGGGCTAGGATTTAGATGGACAATTTCTATTCTAAGTAACTATAATTAACTGTATTAAGAATTCCACATTCTCTGGGCTAGCCAAATGGAGCCAGGATAATGATCATACTTTATCATACTAAATTTTTAAACTTATTTCTTTACCTGATGGAAATAAAATCCTAAAGACTATAAATACTTTTCTTATTTCATTCTAGGCAAATTGAGGATGTTTTATTTCTCTAGGATCTGCCAAGAGACAGAGGGAGAAAACCCAGACATGGTTTTACAACTTAGTGCAAAGACAAATTAGACAACGAACAGTTTCAGGCTTTTTGCTAATAAAAGTCATAAACTCACTATCTGTTAAACTTTTGGGTGAAGAATTGCTTGTTCTGTTCTTTAGAATACTATTATTTGGTAATTCTTGCATCCAGAGTTCTGCTATAAGCACATATAGTTTTGCTGTAATAATTCAAAATATTGTTAGATGAAATGATGCATATAGTTTCTCATATTATAAAATTTGAAAAAAGATTACATGTGCATAACCACACAGAAAAAAAAGAGAAAAAAATGCCTAATGCACATTAAGGTGGTAGTATTACAGGCAATTTTTTCCCTATGTTTTTTATATTCTCATTTTCTATTTGGATAAAGCTGTGGAAAGTATATTGCCATGGGCATCACTTTAATAGCATTAGACAGCCAGATTACTTTCTAGGGTTTCACTGGCTGCTCTACAAAACATGCAGTTTGGCCTAGTGTCTACTGTCAAAGTGGTATAGCATTCTTTATTTAGTCTCCTAAACAGTGGTCTGGTTTTGGTTTATTCTTCTATTCTCAATAAAATCTGAAAATCAATGCTCCATGAAAAATCTAACAAAATTTGGAGAACCCTTCAGTTATGGGTTGACAATAAATGTCTCTGCAAAATATAGGTATAAAGTTTCAGGTTGTCAAAGCTACCTGGATAAGTGTAATCTTTTATTGGATTCCTACTTTTCCTCCTCAGTAAAATGGCAAGAACACTTGAGAGCACCTGAAAAACTAAATAGCTTTAAAACAGAACTTAGCACTTCTGCCACCTTGGGATTTGAACAAAAAGAAGGCTGAAATTTTACTGAATCTTAGCTAACTATATGAGACTCAGGCACATAATGATTTATTTATGAAAATTACTAATCTAAATTTTATACAAAGGGAACAAGCTATATTCACAGTGGTGTCAATTATAATTCATATCTACAATTTTAATATTAAGTCTAATGGGTAACATTTATTTTCATTTAAAAAATATTAGCTTCCACTTTCTATGTACAAGGTACCACAAGGAATGTAAAAAAAATGAATAAAATAATATCTGCCCTCAAGTGCTTATAATCTAGTAAACATATACAGCTCAGGAAACTTTAGTGCCAAGACAGCTTACCCAGTGTTGTTATATATTCAAAGGATTAATCTGGCTTACCTCCTCTGACTTAAAAGCCTGTTTGGTATGTGTATACTTCAAAAATCTAGAAAAAAATAAGTTACTTATCAGATACATGAACTGATTTAGATTTAGTAACCTTAGTTTTCTAAAGATCAGATCTTTCATGTATAAATGAATGCTTCAAAAGGCAACTTGTAAATCCATCTTCTCAAATTGTTTAACTTCTAATTAAGGCAAGACCTTAAATGAATTAGAAAGATTTTTAAACTCCGGTCATATTAAGGATATATAATATGAAAAATTACTGAAGTTTTTTAAAAAAGCAAAATGTATAACAGCATGTACAATATGAATAAAGTTATATTAAATATGTATACTAAAATACTAGACAACAAAATTAAATAAATCTGTCTATGTACAATTCAAATAATAATTTTAAATAGATTACCATTAGAGTTCTTACCGAGCAACAGGAAGCACATTGGAACCTGTATACATCATGATAAAGAAAAACACCCCACTAAGATAAAGACGAGGTAACTGTGGGTTATCCTGCATGATATGGTATAACAGAATAGCAACCTTCTCAACAAGAATAGGGTCAAAGGTCAGCAGTAGCTGAAAAAAGAAATAAAATGTTTTTGTTATTGGGTTACAAAAAACTTACAATATCATCATTCCTTCTAGGTTTACGTATTTCATGTGATGAGGTTATAGTGTGTAAATTACAAAATAAAAAATCTGTGGGATTAAGTATGCTTTCTACCATACTCTAGATAGATTTGAAAAACAATTCATTTTACCACATTTAATGCAGAGATAGTAAAATACTGAAAAGTGATTAAAACCTATTCAGAAAAGGCCCACACAGGCCTGAAGCTATTTTGTCATAATTATAGGTGAAATTGTTTCTTGTGCAGAAATCTTCCTGATAGGACTTCTCTGTTAATGACAAAAGAAAAAAAGGAAAGTAGTTATACTTTAGGCTAGTTTCAGTTCAGCTGAGGTGCCGTGAAGCATCTCCTGAAGACTATTTGAGAACTCAGGGAGCAGAGCAGAGAATAACTACAGTGAAAGAGCACTAAAAGACAGATCTACAAGAGCAGATCTAGAAGGCAAGAGGGAAAGCGAAGACCAGCAGTACTTCCACTACCAGAAACATTCTCTAGAAATCTGAGCTAGCAGTACTAAAGGGAATACCTGGGACCACCGTAATGAATCTCATTTGTTAAAAAAATCATACAGCATTGCTATGAACAAACACTTGATAAGCAAATTTACTAAGTTTTAATAAAAGAGGCATTTCAATTTTTTATAAACACTTCCAAAGAATCCCCAACTTTGGATCAAATGCAACCAGCTAAAAAAATTATAATAATGAGAGTAAGTACTAGCTCAGATTAGGTCAACATTCTAGATTCAGATGGGAGACTTACAGCTGTATGTCCTTAAGTAAGTAAGTTAAATTTCTCTGTGTTCTGGTGTCTTACCTGTTCAACAAGGTATTTAACTTAAGTGTTTAGTACTGTGACATATTTTACAAAGGAAAAATTGAGATACAGTAACAGGATTTTCCCTAGTGTTAACAGGGGTTGTAGTTCAAGACTTGACATCACTTTAACAAAAATACAGAAATTAGCAGGCAAAACCCCAGAATATTCGAAATTGTGACTATACCAGGAAACACAGGACATTCACTCACTGTATCTTAAACCACTTTAAAAATTCTGAGGCTGTATCAAATGACAAAACTGGTAATTGCTCTTAAAAGTCAAATGAAGTAGAGAAATCTGTACCAACCTACACAGATAATGTTCCTGAAAACTACTACAGCTGCAAACTGTGCTTAGCAAGATTACGGTCTCCCAGAATAGAGAAAAGTAAATAAAATTAAGGAAAACAAAAAGAGCTGCTAAAAAATATTTTTTTAACTCAGCATAAAAATTTATAGGAGGAATATACTGTTCACAGCAAGCTGGATCTATCAATAAAATTCCTCTCTTGAATCGTTTTAACTGTTGAGATATCACTAAAAAAAGTAGATCTTCCCCCAAAGCTTCATGTTATGCCAACCACATCTCTGAAAATGTTTTTCAGTCCTCCTTTCCTGGCCTGAAATTTGACAGCATTTGCATTTACTTCTTTCTTTTCCGTTTCATAAATCTTAGAAAAATGTTTGGGAGAGGCAGATTTTCTAGGCACAGTTCTTTATCCCCATTTCAAGAGAGTCCAGAATAGAAAACAAATCCCTCTCCTTGCACCACCTCACACATGCAGCCACCTAGTCCTCTGGGCTGGGGTGTTAGTGGGTTACAAGAAATAGTATTTGCAATGCTCTTTCATTTAAGCATCTGAACAGAGATGTCCACAACAGAAAAGCATAAAATGGTGAAATGCTGGTATGCTTAAACAGAAATTGGAGGAAAAAAAAGTTGACAGGTTAATATCATTGCCGTATTCAGAAGTCTTTTTCATCATCAGTTGATTAGTGACTTACACAGGCACTTACGTATCTGTGAATGTAAAAATTTACAAACTTGAGTGACTCTTCTCTCCCCTTTCACACCAATGCACAAGTGATAGGTACAAATGGCATAAGTTACTGGCATACATTTTAAAGTCACATCATGTGTGGTTAATATTAAAATAATTAGATATGACAGTAGAATAGTCAATAGACAGCAGGGAAACATGACCTGAAATCTCTGGGACCTGACTTATTTTGAGTTTAATGCTCATTTGGAGTTTAGGTAGCTTAATTCCCAAAAAGTAAAACCTTTTGAGAACAACTGGATTCTGGAGGCTTCCCATGTTTAGGCTCTTGGATACACAACCTTTCACAGTATATTCAGAGTATCAATTCAATTAGATCAGAGTATCAGCTCAGTTAGGAAGTAAGTGAAGTAAATGTAATTCAGGGTTCAGGCTTTTTGAAATGGAATAGACTACCAGAAAATAAAGACTGGGGCTCATAATAAAATTAAATAAGGGAATACGACTCTTACAATACTGTTCCTAATTTGATAACATAAACCTAACTCACCTGAATAATATGGGGAAGGCAAGCACTGTCTGACAGCAGTCTTTTCACTCTGGGCAAAGGCCGAATGATGGCATTATCTTGATCCCTAGAAAATATTTTCTAAGGTCAACATTTAATATATTTATTAAAATTTGTATGTTCAGAGCATATGACATTCTACTAGGCATGAAGCATGTTACCTTACTTTTTTGTTAATGAAGACTAAGCTCTCATACAGCTGGGAACATGATTAGGTATTTTGGTTTAAATCTATTTGGCTGCTTAATATGACTTCATTTCCTTCCAAAAGATTTCCTTGAAAAACAGTACCCTAGAAGAGCCAAAGACTCTTATTTATTATTTAATTGATTAGACTTGGTGTTGTCTAACATAGTGTCAGCGGATATTTCCCCCCAAAAGGGCATACCAAACTTTGTCACATAAATTTAAACCTTAATTTAACTACTGTATTTTCCAAGTAAAGCCTTAATTTTAAAGCTATATTACTTCTAAATAGTAATTGTATAGTTTTAAGTCAGATCTGAATTTTAAAGAGAACTGGAACCAGTAAAGCCTCAAGTGTTATAAAACTGAGTTTCTCAGTAATTTCCATCATAAAATATCTTTACTAATAAAATTATGTATATGCAAATATTTTATAAAGATTGAAAAGTTCTATGCAAGGGTTATAATTATGATTATCACTGGATAACAAATTCTCACCTTCACTAGTCATGTGGGGCAAGATGTGGGTCTAGACTCATGTTCTTATTCCAGGAGTGTCTAACCTGACAGATCAGGAGCCAGCACTCACCACTGTTTACAGACTGCAGTACGCTTATTTCAGAATGTTCATACCTGATCCACATGAATATGGTAATTGTTACTGTTGCTAGAGTGCAGCCAGAAAGCCTCAATTCTGTAACATTATTTGAAGTCTCCCAGAGAAAGTTGCTTTTTAGCTACTGTATCAGTCTAATTTACAATTTTTTTTTTTCTATCTGTTCCAAAAAGCTCCAAAATTCAAAGCAGCATTCCCCCAAGGCCACAAATGGATCATCTTTGCTCTAAATCACCAGAGTCCATCCCATGACTTTACTGAAAAAGCACCCATATAAATGTTTTAGAGTCTCTGTTAACCATGGAAATGTTCAATTACATTTTACCTGCTTGGAAAATATCCACACATTGTGATCAACATGTTCAATATAAGCGTAGCAAGGTCAGTTTCATTTAGTACAGCCTGTCCACTGGCTAAAAGACACCACTTAAGCTGGGGTATAGCTTGCAGTGGTCGCCATCCATCCATGCCTTGAGCCCAGCATCTGGTTTTTGCGTTTAACATTCCTTTGGTCCACAATTCTTGCATCTAATGAATAAAAAAAATCACTACTACAAACAGACAAATAAAGCAAAATGGAAAAGTCTGCTAATGTTTTCTATTTTACAGTAAATACAAACTAAAATATGAAATAAACATGCAAGTTCACTATTAAAAAACAACACCAAAGTTTTGCTGACAGGACTTCAGGAACTCAAATTTGGCTATTAATAAAAGAAAATAACCATTTAGTTGGCCAACCTGCAGAGCATAAGGAACACTGGAAAGAATAAAAATGGTAGGCAGAGCGTAAAACTATATACAAGCAGAAAGCTTGGTCTTCTATAAAACTACCTTTGGCTAAATTCCCAATGAGCCTGGAAGGCTGAGGATGGGAGGGCAAGATCAAACACCAGCAGATGTTAAAATGAAATTGCCCTTGGACTGGACAAGCAATTTTCAATGGATTTCAGACTACATATTAAAACTTACCCGTTCATACCATATAGAAGCATTATAGTTTGACATAATTATTAAGGTAGCAATTGTGATATAAAATTCATTAAAAACCTAAGTGCTACCTCCATAACAATAGCTTTTAAACAATAAGGTTTAAAGACATGATTGTATGTATGTCTGTGTTTCTCTAGAAATGCAAGCCATGTAATCCTTCATGTGGAAATGGAATGGAAGAGCCCTTGGAGCTGATGACAGTTAACTCAAAACAGTTTTAAAATATTCCATGTCTCTATGTGTGCTAAGCAGGAGGGCATAAGAAAGGCTAAGACTTTCACAAAAAGTTTCTTCAAGACACATACCTCATGAAATCCATACGGGCCACTCCTTTCTTTGTCTGCATTGCCAAAGTACCATTCCTTTTCACTCTCTCTTTTCATATCTGGAGCAGCTTCAATTACGTTGCTCTAAGTTTTAGAAAGATTTTGTTATTTTTCAAGGCAGAAATCTAAGGGGGCAGATGTCACAAAAGGTTACAAAGTACTAATTTCTTGGGTTTATATTCCTTTAGAAATTCATCTAAAATTTTAAGTGACCTTATTTTAAGAGTTAAGGATTAGATGTTTAACCTAATAGTCCAAAAAAGCGACTTCCTCGTTAATATGCATTTGAAGCAAATGGCTTCCTAAATTCACTTGGCAATCTAAGCTAAATTCAAAGACACCTACATTCTTTTTTGCTGAGGAAGATTCACCCTCAGCTAACATCTGTTGCCAATCTTCCTCTTTTTGTATGGGGGCCACTGCCACAGCATAGCCAGACAGACAAGTGGTGTAGGTCTAAGCCCAGGAATTGAACCTGGGCCACCAAAGCAGAGTGCACTGAACTTAACCACTAGGCCACCGGGGGCTGGCCCTAACATCTACATTCCTGATGGTTATTAATAAATTATCAGGACACTAAAATTTTAGTAGCAAAGAATACTGTAAGTAGCTATATAAATACGCATATACCATTAACCTTAAACCACAATGCTCAAAATACTAAAGGTCTTTTGAGGGAAAAAACTCATGCCAACTAAAAGCTTCATAAACATCTGAGATCAATGAGTTAAAATACTAATGGGAAAAGTTTTAAGTGGTTTTAAACACTTAGTTTCAATCTACTACCCTCACTACAGATAATTCTTACAATTTTACACATCAATGTTTACGAGAATCTAGGATAGAATTTTTATGTAGTGTATTTTATTAAAACATGGTTTTTAAATACTCTCATAACTATCAGCTTTCAGTTAGAGTCATCTATAGAGGTATGGCAAAGTGGTTAAGAGCATAGACTTCTGGGTTCTAACTCTGGCTCTGTTCCTTATTGCGTGACCTTGGGCAATACACTTAGCCTCTCTGTTCCTCAGTTTCCTCAACTGTAAAAAGAGAGGTTTGTTGAGGAATTTTAAGAGTTAATATATCATGTGCACCAGAACAGTACCTGGTACACTGTAATTCTATACAAGCGTTAGGATTACTACTATTCAAACCTGCTAATAGAAAATGCCATATTCTAAATATTCAAATAGTACTTTTGTTCACAATTCAGCCAAAATCTAATATGACACATCTCCCTACACCCGGAGATGCAATAAAAATAAAACATAACACCAAAAAAATCACCAATGAGCTAAGTATAGATCCTGTCCATAAGTTAGGTATCAGAAAGGCCTTTCAGTAGACACCTGCAGCTCTGTCCTCTTATTGGCTGGTTTCAATAATGACTCCAGATTCCTCAAGGGAAAGTGTATTCTCAGCGACTGACAATGCTAAAAGTTCCAGTTACATAACTGACACACTCAGTTTAAATCCTAAAGGTCACATTTCTTCAAAATAAGCCACATTACAGATGCAGTTACTTTATAAGACGAAAGAGACATTGGAAAAATAAAAATGGATCATCACTGTTCATTCTGGATTGTTCTTATAGTTATTTTACTTTTTTGTTTGACTTAATCTCCCAGGCATTAGTACTATCATAATTATTGGAGAAATACCTTTATGGCCACATTTATTGAGATATTTCCAGATTTTTTGGTTCTTTTCATCCTAAAATTGTACTGAAAGAATGTTCTGCTTGTAAAATCTAGATCAGCATACATACCTGCAGTGGTACTGTAGCTCGGCTTACATGCAGATGTGCAAGGGTAA
Source organism: Equus caballus (assembly GCF_041296265.1). Taxonomy (NCBI): domain Eukaryota; kingdom Metazoa; phylum Chordata; class Mammalia; order Perissodactyla; family Equidae; genus Equus; species Equus caballus. The sequence goes on along the minus strand of NC_091699.1, from coordinate 79,710,189 downwards.
GCAAGTCCACAAGGATTCTAATTCCATTTGAATCCATGAGATCCTTAACGTTTTTCTGAAAGACAAAAATGTTTTATATAATCTAAAATCTTTCTCTCCAATAGGTACTACTATCTAAAAGGGTCTCAAAGAACTGCCACAGAACTCGTATTACTTGGTTTTTTCAGGATTTTGTGTTCAAGGAACATCAATTAAGATTAAAAGGGCAAAACTACTTTACAACGAGATCACATGAAGAATCTTTACTTAAATATATTCTCAGCAAAATAAAAACAAGGAAACAAATTAAAGCCCAGCAGGAATAAGACCCACAACAAACTCTCTGGTTCTACAATTATCCTGTATTTTCCACAGCCTTTTTGTTAGTAAACAGGTTAGCCTATTATCAGAAATAAAATCTGGTATATTAAAAAATCTTTTAATGTTCCAGTTTGTCTTTGTAAACTTAAGGTAAAAACGTAATTTCTGGGGCGGCCCAGTGGCATAGCAGTTAAATTGTCATGCTCCACTTTGGCAGCCCGGGGTTCACCAGTTCAGATCCCAGGCACGGACCTATGGAGTGCTCATCAAGCCATGCTGTGGCAGGCGTCCCACATATAAAGTAGAGGAAGATGGGCACAGATGTTAGCTCAGGGCCAATCTTCCTCAGCAAAAAGAGAAGGATGGCGGTGGATATTATAATCTTCCTCACCAAAAAAAAAAATTAAAAAACAGAAAAACCCCTGGTAATTTCTTAGAAGTTAGGAAGAGATTATAATATAAATTTTCCTAGGACTTATTAATTACACTTCATGTTAAAACATTTGCATTGTTTACTAAAAGTGAGACTAAAACTAAGCAAGTATTTAATAAGAAACCTGCTCAGACTTCATTCCAACATCATACAATTGTGAATCAACATTATATATTACAACTATGAATTCTTATTAGAAACCAGCATGAACCTATCAAAATGTCTTAAAAAGAACATGTGAAGAGCTAAAGTGACACTTCATTTTGTCTTCAAATTACTCCTTACCATCAATATTGATAAATTAAAAACTTTCCATTTTATGTCACGCACTTATTTTACTTGAAATCTAACCCTAAAGATTCCCTAAAGAAAAATTAGCTAATGATTTCATCCCTCAGTATTCTTCACTTAGAATTTTATTATCAATAATTTAATCCGTATCTGTAATATTAGCGCAGAATGTACAGAGAATATATTGCAAAAATTTTTCCTTCTAGGAGTTGAGAGCACACAGAGCTTTCTGATCAAAAAGGAGAAGATAAGAAAAGAATCACGTCTGGCTAATTAACCCAAAGTATAATAATTTATCTTTTTGTACATACTCATGTGACTTACTTTGAAATAACAGCATATTTATACAAAAACACTGTACCTTATTAAGGATCAACTTGTTAATGAAGAGGATCAACCTATCTCGTTCAAGTTTATCTGTACACTATTGAAATAAATAAGAATTTATTCAGAAGTGAATAGAAACACAAATTAAGATATTATGATCACTTGACAAATCAACCAAAAGCCAATAAGAAATAGCGTCACCTTTTAAACATTAAGAAAATCAGAGAAGACTGTCAGTTATTGCAATTCCTCAATGTCTCACATTCTGTGCAATTTTATATAACCTGTCTATTTCCCGAGAAAGGCAGATATTTTAAAAATCATAAGCAGATTACTTTAATGTATAGCTTTAAGAATATACATAAAAATTGAAATAAATGCAAGAATTAACCCAAATAATACTCTTGAATTAGGTAACAATTCTAAAGAACTGATTAATGATGCTTCACATAAATCACATCATGATGAACACAAACAAGAAAGAAAAATCTATCTGTCTAAAACACAAATGCTATGCCACAAGTACTCAGGTTCACCAGAATAACAATAAATTAGAATTCAACAGTGCAATCTGGTGTAACAGCAAACAATAAAGATTTTCATCTGGTTATGTTATTTCCTAGGTATGTTTTGTGACCTTATTCAGAGAAAGTTTTCTAATCTACTAAGCATGATTGACAGTTGAGGCAATCATAACAAACAATGATGGCCATTTTCAAAACTCGTGAAATTTCTAAGGCAGTTCACTGAAAGTTGATAAATGTAAGAGCAACGTAAACACAAATGAAAGAATAAAGTGTATACACTACAATTAGGTAACACTCAAATTTGAGCTTCACGATGGATGAATCGATCAATTTTTTCTTTCCCCCACTGTGCTCAAGTGTTAAATGACAAACTTTCTAAAATAAAGAAATGTGCTAACTCCCTTAAGGTTCCCTTTTTTTGGTTATCATTGTAGTTTGTAAAGTTTTACTATCTTCACACTGAAATTTAGTACGCTAGCATCATTTAAGGTTTTTCCAAAATGGAAAACCAAAAGTACATACAAATCTGAACGTCACTATTTCTTTTACACACCTGTCCTGCTCACCCATACTTAAATTAAAGATTGGCAAATAGGTCGCTAAAGTCGTTCAAAAGCAGCAACTGAAAAAAATAAACTGACGTGTACAAACACTAACCCATTAGTCATTTTCCTATTCATCTAACTAATATTTAAATTAAGTATAATGAAAATTACAGAAAAACTCATGCAGGAAGTTATGGTAACAATGTGATCAAACAGAACTTAATTTTGAAAATTTAACAGGTACCCCAATGATATCATCAAATAGCAGTTTCCTTAAATGATATCCTTACCCTTTCTAACATTCCAATGATATATCTTGTATCTGTAAAAGGTCCTATTTCTTCATGACATCTGCCATACACAATAGCAAGGGCTTGTAAACATAAACACTTCATGTTTACTTTTGGAGTGAGCAGGAAACGATGATAGAGCTCATTGAAAAATTCATACCTAGATTTAAAAGAAAGGTCACAACAGAATTAGCCATGAACCTAATAGTGAAAACAAATATCAAAAGACATGAAGAAAAGCTTACGATCTCTTAATTGATCCACTTTCTTCATTCTCATCTTCCTCCAACAGTAATCTCAGGTAATAGTCTCCTATTTTGATTTCCTCTGCCAGGCACTCATATTTAACCTTTATTAATAAAAGCAAATTACATTATTTTAGTTTACAATGGATTTTTGGCAATTTCACATAATCACTTCTTAAATTCTTCCTGTTCAGGGCTTTTTCTTTCCTCGATAAGACAGCCTTTAATAGGAAAAAAATTCACCACTTCTTGAAGTATCTGGTAATTCATTATTATTAATATGACTTACTATTTCAGTTAAATGTTAAGAGTCAGAATTATGAATGTAAAACTTGCTGATAAAAACTGTCACAGGACTATGTGGTGTCCACGAAGACTTAAGGGAAAGCAGAATCAAACCACTGTTAAGGCACAATCAGCTTCATTTCCTTCTTGGCTTACCACAACCAAGCAAAGAACAGATGGTCCTGCACCACACACAGTTTGCCCAACTCACACAAGCTACTTCTAGTCTTCCCTCATCTCCTAACATATCAAATACATTTTACAGTATATTTTTATACAGTATTCATTCTCTGTACGTCAAATTACCCCAGGCTACAAACTGAAGGTGAGACATGAGGGACTAGCCCACGATCAGGAGTTGGGCAGAACCACGACTTTGTACTCCAGATAGGCTGCTTGTCTCAGGTAAAGATTCACAAGCAACTGTAAAAAGGAATTCTCTAACCAGATTATCAGAATTCTTTTTCTTAAGTCTAAAATAACTGATTTCTAAAAATATAAACTCTATAAAGTCAAAAACACACATATATATCCATTTCACTTTCTTTCTATAAATTCTGAGCATTCAATTTCCATTTATTTAGCATATACTGTGTATCCCATGCCCTGTTCTAGTCATCAGGGATACAGCAATAAACAAACATAAAAATTTCTCTCCTTATAGGAGTGGTAGATAAAAAGTAAAATATACATGACAGTTGTGTGATATAGTAAGTGCTATAGAATGAAATAAAGCAGGGAAAGGGAATAGAGAGAGAGAATGAGTTGAGAGAGAGAGAGTGTGTGTGTATGTGTGTGTGTAAAAAGGGCTGCATTTTTAAATAGGGTGGCCAAGGAAGACTCACTCAGATGATGACATTCGGGAAAAGACTTGAAGGAGATAAGAAAACAAGTTATGAGGCTATCCAAGGAAAAGAATATTCTAGGCAGAGAACAGCAAGTAGAAAGAGCTTGAGTCATAACAGGAATGTGGTGTTTTCAGGGAAGCCAGTGTGGCTGGAGCAAGATTGAGAGGGTGAACAGTAGGAGATGAGATTAAAGAAACAATGTTTGGGGTTAGGGGGTACACAGATCCTGCCCTGTACGCTATTTTAAAGACTCCGGCTCTTACTAAATGAGAGGGGAAGCCATAGGAGCACTAGAGGGCTTTGAACAGAGAAGTGACACCACCTACTTACATTTTAACAAGACCACATTGTTGCTATGTTGATAATAGATTGTAGGGAGGCAAGGGTAGAAAGAGAAATATTGCTACAATCCCACAAAGAGTTGAGTTCTAGATAATTTTTAAAGGTGCACTAAACAGGATTTGCTGACAATGCAGATTTGGGTTGTAAGAGAAAAGATAATTTCAAGGTTTTTGACTAGAAAATAAGAAGTAGCCATTATCTAAGATCAGAAAGGATGCAAGCAAAGCAGGTTTGGGGAACGAACCAGAGCACAGTTTTAGAGCTAAGTTCTAGATGCTTATTAGATATTCAATCATAGGACAAAAGTATGAAGTCTAGGAAAGAAAGTCTTCTAAGAAGGAGATAAGAATCTGGAAGCCACTAGCAAATGAAAAACATTTAAAGCCAAGAGAATGGATGAGATCACTGGAGCAATAAATATAAACGAAAAAAGGTCCAAGAACTGATCCTTTGGGGCCAACCAACATTTGCGGAATAAGGAAAAATGAGCAAAGAAGGATTGCATAGTGGAGGAGAAAATCCAGAAGAATATAGATTCCCAAAACCAAAGTAAACAAAGCTTTTCAAGGAGGGAATGATCACAATCGAATCATTACATGTTTCAGAAATGCAGTTGGGTTAAAGATCAAAGCCTGCAGGGTCAGGGGCATGTTCAAATCTACAACTCTAATAAGAGTTTAAATCACACTCACACACACACACATGCACACACACGCACACACACACACGGTTATCTACCACGAGCATGTTTCTTGTTTTTGTATTTTTAATACAATAGCAAAATATGGCCACATTCTGAATCAAATTACCACAAAAAATGAATCAAACAAGCTACGAGGAACAATGGGAACAGGCTGTTTCAATGGTGAAAGACTCTAAAGGGAAAAAACAAGCAAAAAAGAGATATAGAAAGCATAGGATGAAATTTATAAAACTCCTACATGATTCTCAGGTACAAAGCCGAGTTACTTAACAAAGTTAATTTTTCATTTTTGTCGCAGGAAAAGATCAATATTTCCTCCACAAAATTAAGAGGGAAAGATAAAGGTATGTGTTATATAACTATAAATTAAAAAAAAACACACACACACTCCAAAAATAACACACGCTTTTTAAAAAAAAAAACTAATATACTACAAAAATCAAACCTTACCTCAAATTCCTGGTGGTTCCAGGAGATCACATTAGCACTACCAAGCTCTCTATCAATATTAAATGCTCTCATTTCAGATTCAAGACTATCTCTCAATTCTTCTCGCGTTTTGAAATTCCAAATTAGGTTTGACCTGGCATGGTCCTGACCAAACCTAGATATACAGATAATCAGAAAATAGCAGGAAACAATAAATGTTTTTAAAAACCTAAAAATATCCCTTTACTACATCTTATAATAAGCATTAAAACAGTAGAATTAATAGACTTTAGCAAGCATAAATAAAGAAAATAAAATCTTTATAAAGTAAATATAGTAAAATGTTAATGGTAGAATTCTGGTGATAGGTATACAGCTATTCACTGTAAAATTCTTTCATATTTTTCATAATAAAATGCTGGGGAAAAAAATCAACCCAAACTATAAAACAAACCTGCGTGAATTTCAAAACAAGGAATTGATGTTCAGTTTGAGTATTTATTGCTAATATAAACTCCAGTCAGAAAATAATTATAGTCAGATATCAAATTTCAGGTTGGGGATAAAAATTTCTGGATTACTGAGTGTGAAGTATGTGGGATGAGCAACATTCTAGATTAGAACCTTACAAACTACCCAAGAAAGAATACTGCTAAGCTCTGATTGATATTTTCAAAATATCTTTCTTTTATTCCTGAAATAATTTAACTATTGTAATAAATTTGGACACAAGTCTGAACTGGAGATGGATGGGCTTCATATCGACTCAACTTTAGTCTGCAATCCTAGCAAGTCTGATGTCAGAGTTCCAAAGGAGTTCTAGGGGGAGAACACAACTGAGAGATTCCGGAGGGAGGAAACCAAGACATATTCATTCTCTTAAGGCCATACTGCACATTATATACATAGCATATACTTTGAAACCACTGTTGGAAGTTTTCCAAGTACCTATTTTCCTTTATGAGCCTAGATATAATCAGTAGGTCAACTTCCAGACTGAGTACCACAGCAATCTCAAAAAGTTTTGCAAACTTCCCCAAAGGTTTGTTTGAAAGTCTTACACGTATGTAGCTGCGTGTGTGGTGGGGGGAGTAGTGGCTGGGCAAAAGAAGGAGTTACCATATTAGAAGTGTGGAAAAGTATACAAGATCAGCTAACGTGGATACTCATTTCCCACAAATCTTATTTTTCATCATCAACTCTTTTAAGACTCCATTTCCAACAAAGATAAAGAAGTTATAATGCAGTTATTTCTAAGCCACAATAAAGTGTTTTAAAGCAACCATCTCTAATTCTTAATAAAATTTTAAAAGTAACTTTGGCTCCTCAGACTACCAACACTCTATAAAAGGCCTTAATTTTATGGAAACATCACTAGTCATATGAATCTCAACAGTTACAATTCTTGACCTTGATAGCGTAAAATACCTATAGCATAAAGCACTAGTTCCAGACAAGAAAAACCTGTCATAATCCCTCTAATGGCAATGGCAACCGATCTGTGTTGGAAAAGAGGTCTAAAGTTTACCTATAATAGAAGAGATCCCAATTTGCTTCTATTTTTATTCTTTGTCTTCTCTTTCGAAGAACTACTGGCTTTTGATTTATATTCTGGAAAAGAAAAAAACTTCATAGTGCTCAATCTGAGGCTACCAAACAGGCTCAGTGAGAAGATGACCACTTTCTAAGTGCTGAGCAACACTTCCTTCATCAAATTTTAGCAGATACAAAATTAATGAAACAAAATCTATAAAATATGAACACAGAATATTAGATTATATCACAATATAATACCATTAGCATATATTTCTATAGGATTGCTGAAATATTTTCCATGTAGCCTGAAGTTATAGTTTCAACACCAAATTTTGTTAAAGTTTACAGTGATGACTAATAAAACATAATACTCAAAAACAGTGACTTGTTTTAAACATTTACATGCAGTTAATACAAAAGTCATGAGAAAACAATAAGTGCAAAAGATTATAGGTTATTAAACTGCTACCAAAGCCAAGAGGAGCAAGTATAAACAGAAATAGCTAATGGACAAGTAATAAGTATCTACATTCAGACGTATGTGAAGTGAGACTTGAATGTAATTTATTAAGCAAAGAATATCAAAGACGACTCCACATGCCAGGCAGTTTAACGCATTTCACACATGTAGCAGGGACTTAAACTCACCATATTGTTTCTGTCCTGAATTTAATTGTAAAAGGAAAAAATAAAAATTTTTAAAGAAAATAAAAATGAGTGAGCCTACTATTGCTCAACTATATCTATTATACAAATTTCACAAGGATGTCACCAATATAAATCATCTTCACTTTAAGAAAGAAAAAGGCCCACCTGCTTCTTTACGTCTATGACTCAAATTTAGGTAGTCATAAACCCATCTGAAAATTCAAAGAAAGCTATGGCCCCCATTCCCGAGAAAGACACCTACGTCAGGTTTACAACCAGAGGGGAAGATTTCAAAGATTTCCCCAAGTCTACACAGAGAGTGGAGGTTAAGAATCTCTGCTCCAAGTAAAACCTGTAGATATTTCAGACATGAAAATTCTAACCCCCAATGTGACAGAAGCAAAAAGTAGACATAGTATAAATTGAAACATGAAAGTCTGTAACTTCATTAAAGTAGCAAATTATATAAAATAAAGCAAGAGAATAGATTAGATGACACAGAAAGAATAAAGGTAAAATGAGTAGTAAACTTTAAAAAGTAAATGCTGTTTGAAATACAAAACCTATTGGTTATAAAAGGAAATGTTTCCTATAAATTTTAATTCTGAGCACTATCATGAAAACTAATGCAAGGTGACTTGAATGAAGTACATAAACAATTCAAAAGTTTAGTTTTCATGACAAACCTTTCCTTAACACCTCTAATCAAGAAGTTCTTTCTTCCATTTCCCCTGCCCTCAGGACAAAAAGCTGGGAGTCTAGAGTAATGAAAATATAAATGCTATACAGAAAAAGAACAATCAGCTCTCCACAAACTGAGCTGACTGATTTAGAGACACGCTAAAAGCCCTAACTAGCTACACAAATCTCTAAACTGAAAATAACATAAATGAGAAAAGAGGCAATTTTATACATTAACCAAAGCTTATTATTAATCCAACACAGACCATCAGCTACAATGGAATTGACTTCATAAACATTCTGATTATATGAGAAATGCAGTTCATTTTGAGACTAGCCAGTTAATCTCAACAATGGTTAATTTTCAGACTTTAGCTGAAGCACAAGATCATTCCATATTTTGGTGTTAATATTTCTACAAATAAAATAGTCACAAAGATTATTCACTGTTTCCTAAAGACATTAATGTTAAAATAGTACCTTGGCAGAAATAATTTCTTGACTACTATATCTATTTGGTGTCATTATTTGCTTGACACTTTAGATAACGCCCCATTTAAAAGAAACCAACATACCAATAAAACATTATCGATACTAAAAATACATACTTTTCCCTCTGAATTGCTGTCTTTAACAGATGTTATCCACATTTCTAGCTAAAATAGCTTTGTGTTTCAGCTTATGCTGGATAAATCCCATGTATAAAATCATGCCAAAAACTTATTTTCAGAATAGTTACATTCAACAGCTTGAAATAACTGTTATTTCAGAAATAGGTTTCACTACCTGAATCCAGGAGCTTATAATTTTTAATAACTGCAAAAACCACTCATATCTTATTTGTAGATTTTCAACTGTTCAAATGCTACAGCAATATTATCATGACCAGACATGTATATAGTGCTTTTATTATCTTGCTTATACGTCAAAGCATCCCTATAGACTAGAGAATGAAGGTATAGCTACTCTGATTTTTTGAAAGAGGAAAATAAGGTTCTGAAAACCCCTAACTTGCCATATGGGTTAAAAAGTGATGAAACCAAGCTCAGATGTAGGTTAACCAATTCACAGTTCAGTACTCTCTTTACTGACCTCGCCATCTGAAAGCCTGTCTAATGATTCCTTATATCGCATATGTCACTCACACAAATTAGCATTAACCCATTATGCTCAAGTTCTGAAGAACTGAATTTTGGTCTCAATTTCAAATAGACACACAAGACTATAATATTTGCTCTCCTGCATCTGATGCCTTATGTTTAGATATTCTGCAAATTCATAAGAAGCTTGTCTGTTTTAGAAAGATATTTAGATTACTTTCCTGGAATAAGGAAACAACCACCATAAGTAAAGAGATGGTTAAAGGGAAAGAGTACAAGTGTAGTCAACAAAAACTGTGAGATCAAGTCAACTTTTACAGGATACCGTAAATCAATCTGAACCACTGCACATTCCACCCTACATAGAAGAATGCACATTACTGAATTAAGTTTTGTAGCATACACTACATGCTGAAAAACGAGATTAAAACTGTTTTCGGTCTCACCTTTATTTGAGGAGTTAATATTGAAAAATTTAACTACATACAGTAAATTTAATTAAAAAATGTGAATCATTTCCAAAACACTTGTCTTGCTGGCTCTGACTAAAAAAGCTAAACAAGAAGGGCACCTTTATTTTACAGCTACAAAACAAAGTTCAAAGAAGGAAGGAAGGAAATAGATACATATGAATAAAAAAGTATGGAAACCAGAAGTTATAAAAGAAAAATTACGAGTAGAATTTTATATTGAATTTCATATTAAATACCGAATTAAAATCCTACTCATTGATTCATAAAACTACGAATTAAGAAAAGTTTACATAAACGTATGAATCAGAATTAGGTGACATTTCTTCAGGTGTGCAGCCAGAAGTATCTGACTACCATCCCTGTGAACAGCAACAACTAAAGTAAATCTAGGATACACAGAAGTGCTGGAAGTTGGGAGCAGATTTTATTTTTACCTCTTTTTGCGCAATGCCCATTCTATCCCTCCAGTGCATCAACACAAGATCCACTTTTTCTTTGGCAAATTTTTCAACTTCTTTAGCAGCTTTTCCAGCTAGTCTTTGCCACTCTGGAACTTTATTAAATTTTCCATACTGATCCTGTAAAATAATATTGAAATCCATTACAGTTCTGTTTGCAAATTTATTTTAAAAATCTAAGTAAGGCTGAGTCACACTCTTTATTTTACATAATTAAATAAATTCTGGAGGTTAGGGCTCAGCGAAAATACAAGGCGAAAACTGCTACAATAAATTATACTTTTTGTCTAAGAAATCTTTTCTACTTAGTTTTCGAGATGATTCCTTTTGTAGAGGTGGCAAGATCAAGTGGGAGATGAGTGCAGACAAATGGGGTGAGGACAGGAAAAGAACACATCTTGAGAGACGCTAAGTAATTTCCTCAAAGGTAACCCAACCTTAATAATTAAGATAGCTCTGCAAGGAAAAAAGTCCAATCTAAATTAATTTTTTTCAGTGTTAGCCTCTTTCACCAACAATGCAAAATATCACATTACGTATTTGAAATTTTTCTAAAGCCCTTCCTGAATGTGCCAATAAGCTGAGTTAGAGAAACAAAACATAAAAGATTATTACTACTCATAAAATCAGATGGTGGACATAGTTGCACAACTCTGTAAATACACTAAAAATTATTGAATCATGCACTTAAAACACGTGAATTTTTGAGAATGTAAATTTTACCCCCAAAAAGCTGTTAATAATAATTTAAAAAGAATGCCACTATCCAATGCAGTGAATTCTTGGTTTATTTCTAAAATCTTTAGCATGTTTCAAAAAAAAGTACTCTTTCATCCTGAAAACATACTTAGGACAATCATATTTACCATTGCTATTTTCACATTATCTCTAACATGCATCCGATCAGCATCCTTCTCAGGAACTGGATCTGAGCTGTCCAAGTATGCCAGCAAGCCTGGCGGCTAAAAACAACAAACAAAAACAAGACATAAAATCCATTTTCAAAACAACTGCACAAAAGAAAATTTAGCCTTCAAATCCAAAAAAATTAAAACCATGATTTAGCTATTGAGGATAGCATTCATTATACGCCAACTCCCATGATTAAGTATTTTTAAATTAAAAACAAACTAAAAAACCTTTTAACATTATAAACAACTTATCAATGAAATTTAAGAATATACATCTTTCCAGTTATTCAACTGACTTACCAAAATGCGTTTCAACAAGTTTGTCGCAGTTGCATTATCAGCTGTCCAGAGTCCCACTAAATGTCTACTTAGCTGTCTGAAAAAAGCAGACGTTGAGAAAGGTTTGCTGCTTTATCTCAGCTAGAACAGAAAGGAATTTTTAAGAACAAAATATCACATAAGAAATATGACTACAGTAAACAAAATTATTCTGATGTTAAATATTAAAAAATAGTATTTTAATTTGGAGAGATATGAGATAATATTTTCCTCCAAATTAAAATGCTTCCCTGATAAACTAATTTTCAACAGACCCGAACATGAAGAAGTAGGTTCTTACCCTATTTAAAGATAAGAAAAATTTAAAAAAATAATTAGACTTGATGATACAATTAGTTTGTATAACAAGTCTGATACAGTGATCACAACATTCTGGCATTCTTTGGAATTCTGAACATGAGCAAAAGTCAAGAACTATGTTCTAATATAACCTCTTTGGGAAAGTCAGAGATAGAAAATATTTTCAGTATTGGGAGTTTGGACAAAGACTTAAAGCACTTAGAGCAAATTATTCTACTCATCCCACCTTTGAGCTAAAGGCATTATTCTGGTTCAAAGAGAAAATCTAAGATTTAATGTTGAATCTACAACTTAATCATTTATTAAACTTAATCTTCATGATGACATTTGTCTGCTTAGACGGGAAGCTCCTCATGAGCAGGGAATACATTTCATTCACCACTGACCCTTCTGTGGTTTGGTAGAGATTCAATTGCCATTTGCTATAAGAATGGGCATAAAACCTATGAAGGAAATAACCAAATAATCACCTACAGACATATGTATTTATACATGCTACATTCCCAGAAGAAAAAAGGCTAACAGGAAAACCCAAATTGTTACTTTGTTCTAACACCAAAAAAATGAAGACTACTAAAACTGTTCATTCCTCTGCCTATTTGGAAGCTAACATATCGAAGTAATTAAGCTTGTAATTTCCTTCACTCCCATTTGGTAGGTACATATCAGAGATTCCTAAAAGGCTTTAATTAGGGATAAAAGAGAGAACATTTTATAATAGCAATCTGTAAAAGATAAAGCAATGTAAATGAAAAGTGGTATTTCTACCATAATTTGACAGCTTTTCAATATTGTGGTTGATCAGAGTAAGGAATGTAACTATAATAAAGAGAAGCACAACAAGCAAACGTCTAACGTGGGAGTTTAATGGAATAAGACATCAAATAGTTTCTATTGTAATGAAATATAGTGTCTAGCACTAATAAGGCAGTATATCAATGAAATAACCTCCCTTTTAAATTTTATTGTCCTCTCAGGCAACACAGAAGATTACTTTTGTGGCTAACATTTACAAGTGAGGGATGCAAATAGCTTCTTACATAGTATAAATAGCAGAAAACTATTAGCAAGGCAGTACACTATGACACCTAATAACTGGACACAGATGATAAAGAAAGAAAATTTGTAGTATAACAAAGTAAACATAAGCCAGCAATTTATGCTATTATTTAGAAAGTCAAAAAGAACATGATTAAAATATTCATGATTTTTGTTTTTTTTGTTTTTTGTTTTTTTCACTAATATGCATCAATATGGTATGCTAAGGGTATCTGAGAGGGTCACATATCAGGAATCATAAAGAAAGGTTACAGGAGCTGGAATTTATGTAGCCTGGAGTAAATGAACAGATTTATGTGTTTCCTTATATTTGAATCATTATTATAAAAGAAGATGATTTGCCAAAGGGAAAATTGTTTAACTCTCAGAGATTTAGGATACGCCTAGGTTAGCTTGGTTAGATATTAAGACTTTTAATTCTTAAAGTAGAGTACCTAACTGACCAAAGACATTTAAAAATTGACTAGGAGAGGTTTTCACATGGGGTCATCTGCATGCAAGATGGCCAGAGAAAGTACAAGGAGCAAAAGCCTGGGTATGTGGTTCTAGTTCCATAAGCTTCTAGGTACTCTTTTCCATGTTCCAGTCACATGACTATGGGTGTAGAGCCTGATAAGAGCATAGTGGGGGAAAAAGCAAACGCAGTTTTATTTTTTCTTCCTAAGTTATCCAGGGACAGGGACAATGATCATCTGGGCACAATTCTTCTACAGAGAAAGAAAAAGGAGAACTACGTGAATCAAAAGAAAATGAAACATTTGTGTAATCCAAACACTCCTCAGTTTGTTTTATTTAATATCAAAATCCATTCTCTGAACAGCAAGTTAATTTATAGCAAATTAAATTTAACCTACCTATTTGTAAGCATCCTTTGATCTGAGCTTATTGTAAACATCGCAGTATGCAAGTGTCGAGGTAAGGCACCTTCACTTAGGGCAAGCTCCTGCATTTTTGTAGCAATTTCTTTGTCACCTTCCTTTGGAAAAAGGGTAAGATGATCCCTAAAGCAGCAATCTAAAGCAAGCTATCCTAATTTTGTAAAACTAATTTTACATCTCTAGATAATTACTCAGTACACAATATAATAAAACTTAAAAATGCAATTTCAATTATCAAAACATACGTGGGTAGTAATATGAGTAATTTTTAAAATATTCGTCTTTGGAATGAGGTTTAAATGTTTTCATATAAATTTATCTTATGAATGATCCTTTGCTTAATTTAATATTACAATTAGGTTCATTCCCTAAGTATATATCAGGTAACTCAGGGAAACCAGCAGTTCCTACCAAAGGCACCTGCAAATCTGGCTTGCTTTTGTTATTAAGGATATATTCACATTCATGGTGAATACAATTATTTATTTTTTTAAAGAATGATGCGATGTAAGGGCAATTCCTTTTCTTCTAATTTTACTTTACTAATGGACTCACTTTGGCAACAGGGCAGGACAGACAGGACTACTAATCAAAGGTAATCATAGAACTATAAGTTAAGCAAGCAGTGTGATATTGAAGACAATCTGTCAAAAAGTAAAAATGCTCACAATGTTACTGAAAAAAGTACAAGTATACAGTACAACCGAATATGCAGTATGTATACAAATATACATACTATGAATATGTACATATATCATTCTGGCAAATGAATATGTAGTATGTGTACTACTACATACTATGCATACTATGTATATGTACATATATCATTTTGAACAGTACACAGTCTGAGAGGAAATTTATCAAAATGCTAATAGCACTTATCTCTGGATGGTAAAAATACAGGTAATTTATTATTTGTTCCTTGTATTCTTTCTGAGCATCTCAATGTTTCTTCAAAGATCATATACCGCTTTTTACAATCAGAAAAAAATAATTTAAGATACTTGCCAGGACTTCAGCGCAAATAAATGAAGTCTTCCTTACACAGACACCAGCTCTAGTCACTGGCTATGAATCTGACAGGCATGGCTTATACTGAAGCCAAAAGTCGGCATTTTGGTTACACCTGGCACTCAGTAAATATTTCTGAATGAATGGCAATATGCTGGTAGATCAGGGTCAGCAATAAACTTTTGTTTGTTCTTTTGATCCTAACTGTCCTTGGCTACTGCAAGCTCTGTAAATGAGAGATGTGGTACTGACTTTGGAAGCTAAAATTGAGCACAGAACCCACTAGCTGGAGGGGGGAAATTAATCTTTACTTGTATCTACACACTAAAAATGCAAATTTAACTATGATGTTCCAACCAGTGTAAGGCCTATATATAATTTTTTTAACAGTTCTTAAGAGTATACTAATTCTGTGCTTATTATTTAGCTATGTTATATTTATGAGCCACAATCGCTGAGTTTATTAAAAACTCTTATATTTTATCCAAATTATTACTATGATAAAAGAATATACGAATTCAAAAGCCATTTAGACTGATGTCAATGTATCCAAGCTGACATTCATAGCCACGATCTCATCTTTTAAAAAACACAGAAGGCTAAAGCAATTATCTTTATTTCTAGAGCTTAAATACAAATGCACTTCAGCATGAGGAACTAAGTTTTGTTACCATTCTTATTTGATACCACTTTGCTACGAACTAACTCCATTAATAGGTTTCTATGTAACCTCAGTACCTAAAAATTTCAATACCATTGCCACCAACTCCCCATAAAAGAGAAGAAGGAATGCTTTTAATTCTTTCAAAATAAAACAAACAACGCAGGAACAGAAAAATTTATCTTTTCTAAATTTACTTACTTAAGAACTTTAAACTCTTAGCTTATTATTGAGGATCGTTTCTCAAACTAGTTTAAAACTAATTTCTAAATAAAAATTTTAAATTATTTTTCTTATCCACAAAAATTGAATGTTTTCCATAAAAGACTGAAAGATAATTTTGTCAGCATTCAATTAAAATGGACAATCAATATCCAAGTAAGTTGAGAATTTCAAAATTGTTCTCTCACCTCTATTATTGCCTTCATAACCAATCCAGCTCCCTTTATAATTGCCATGGAAGGATGCTTTAAAATAGGGGGAAAAAGTATCACAAAACAAAAGAATTTTATTTCAACATATTTAGTTTTTGCTCTTAAGGAAGATATACAATTTTATGCAAGTTATAAGCCATAAAATTAGTAAAGGATATGTCTCAAAGTCAGATCACAGTTCAGTTAAAAATTTTAAGTATACTTACAATACAGCTTTACAGATACTTAAAACATAAAGAGTTTTTACGTTAGTAGGAAATGGCACTTATTTCAATAATACATATTACAATTATTTGAATGATAAATATCAAACAGTAAAGATAGTAAAATAATATAAATTGACATTTATAATAAAATTAATATAAAAATATGTCACATACACATATATATGTACATAATAAATACTACAGTATCATATGAAATAACAAATATTTTCAGTTGCTTATGAACAGCCCTACTAAAACTTATCTTATTATTTAGGAATTTGTTAAGAAATGGTAGCCTTGGATCTACAAGAAAGAAAAACAAGCTTTTCACTACTACTTTTTTTTTTTTTTTGAGGAAGATTAGTCCTGAACTAACTACTGCCAATCCTCCTCTTTTTTCTGAGGAAGACTGGCCCTGAGCTAACATCTGTGCCCATCTTCCTCCACTTTATATGTGGGACGCCTGCCACAGCATGGCTTGCCAAGTGGCGCCATGTCCACACCCAGGATCCAAACCAGCAAACCCCGGGACACTGAGAAGCAGAACATGCGAATTTAACCGCTGGGCCACCAGGCCAGCCCCTTCACTACTTCTAAGATGGAAAAGATGGGCAACAGACTCAAAGCACTGGTCAAAAGCCATCAACAGAGCTCTACATGAAATACCCCAAAATCTGTGAATTAAACATCCTAATATGATAATTTACTAGGCTGTATTTATTTATCAACATGATTACAGAAGCACACACATTATTTTAAAAAGAAACTGACTTAAAAAGTGGTTCTCTTAGAATAGTTGTTATCTGATAAGAAAAATACATGCTCTCACCTGAAAGAGTTTAAAGAGGGTTCTCCCATTGGATGCTACCATCTCTAAGAGCATATCGAACTGCTGTCCTTCCGTTGTCTCACTATATGGAGCACAGAGGGCGAAAGTAAGGAAGTCCAAAAGTGAACTAATAACGAGGGCACCAGTCCCATGATCCTGAAACAAAGTAACATATTACCTTGACTTATGATAGAGAGCTTCATTTAAAACATAGCAATAATGTGTTTCTGTTATTCTATACGTTAGAAGGAAACATTTAATTTCTCAATAGGAGATTCAAAGTTTGATGACTCTAAGAAGTACCTCTTTTCACTATGTAGCAAATCCACTGCTGAGTACATCTCAAAAGGAAAATAATTAAAATTCAGTCAAATTTCAAGAGAATAACCAAGACTCCTCAAATATGTGTAACTAAGATTTAATGCGTATTTGTATAAAAAGCGATCGTTGACAACACTTGCAAAACTCTAGCAATTAATTCATGTTCCTTCTAGATAGTATAGATTGTCCATCTCCAAAACTGTTACCAGTGACTGAGGAACAAAGATTTGGCTTTATATATATTTTAAGAGCATCTTAAAGAGAGAGAAAAAAAATAATCTGGAATATCATTGTAAAAATCTAAAGGCTTTGTAACTTATCCTTCCCAGATGAATGGATATAGTCCTAAAACAGAATATTTTATTATTAGTGACCAAGCTGAGCTGTGACTGACACTGACCAAAGCTGGGGGCTGCAGTTAAAAAAAAAACAAAACACTGTCCATGTTGCACTTCTACAATATCCTTCAATAATGTATGGTATCGCTCATTAATACAAATTTAATTATAACTTACCACATGGGAATTAAATTTCTCCAGTAAGTTTTCCAGAAACTTCTTTGAAGAGAGAAGAGAAGCTTTGTTTAGCTGTTCTTGTCTTAAGTCATAGTCATCATGCATGGGCTATTGATTAAAAACAGTGATAATTCATGAGCAGTCCCATGTGCTGGCATAACTCAAGTCATTTACAAAGAGTATTCATTAAATACTGAAAGGATTAAAAATCATAGCCTTTAAAGTTTAAGGCAGGAAGGAAACTCGTGATAAGACAAGAAGGCAGAAATGAGGATTTCCCTTGGGTCTGATGAGACTTCATAGATAATTTGCCCAACAAGTAACTGTAGATACTACTGCACAAGGTACTCTCGTCAAAGTCACAGATCTCCTTACAGGGCAAATGAAACCCATTCCCCACCCCCCCCAAATTTTATAACTTAAAATTGCAATAAAACCTAGCATTTAAAAAGCAAATACTAAAATTAGCAGCAAATAGTTTCTTTCTCTCAAGGTGATTCTCTTCTGACTGTTGGGATAACTTGAGAGTGTAAAAAGGATTCCAGCATGATAGTCAGGAGGAAAGATCAAATTCTAACTCCGCTACTGACTGCTCCTGACCTTGGGCAAGGTTAAGTTACTTTAACTCAGTCTCATTTTCCTCAGCTGTAAAGTGGGAATAACAGTACTTGTCTCAGAACTATTATGATGCTTAAATGAGATAATTCATGTAAAATAAATAGCCAAACCTAACATATAATGAGGACTCAATGTGTCTGTTTCACACTACTCTTATTCTATGTTCTAGTTATCCCATTAATTCTTTTAATGGAATTATTTGGAGTAGTAAAGATAATAAAATAGTGAAGATAGCAAGATTCACTTTTGGGAATAAATGCAAGGTTTTATACAAGTGATTACTTACATTTATTCTATACCACTAAGCTTGCCTAAAACATTGTATACAAGGAATAAAATCCTATAGACAAAATTGAGGTAAACCAAAAACTTCAATGTTATACTGAACCATTTGCTTCTCCCCCCATACAAGCTGTCACCAAGTTAGATCTTTACCTCTCAAATGGCTTTCAAATGTGCCTTCTTTAGCCCCAGCTTACCTCAGCATCGTTTCTCACATGATAATTTGGTCTACCCAACTCTAACTTTACCTCTAATCTGTAGTCCACATACCACCCATGAGCTTTCTAAAATTCAAAACTGTTGTTACTGCTCCTCTGTTGAAAAATCTTTCAGTTATTCCTTACTAAAGAATACAAATCTAGCTTCTTCATCTGAAACAACGGTTTTTTCTGACTGTCCCTAGCTGTTAACTCCTAGCCCCACGCGCCCCCATACACACCTTATGATCCAACCATATTTAATTATTTGCTGCTTCCGAAACATGCCTTTACATATGCTCTTTCCTTTCCCAGGAAAGCCTTCTCACAGCTGGAAAATACCTGCCTATCTTTCAAGATTCAGATCAAGTGTAACATTTCCCAGAAAGACTGGCCTGGAATCTTTCATCTTCCCGTCAACACAAAACCAAAATTAAGTGCTGCTTTTTAGTGATCCCATGGCCCCTATGACTTTATACTGTATACCTATGCTGACCTTATTAGACTGTCGGCAATTATGACATCTTCGTATTTCTAGTACATAGTACAGGGCCTGGTTTATAGATACACTAAATAAATGTTTATTTGAATAAATAAATGGTTATGAGAGCAATTTAGGAAATACAAAAACATTAAATTTCATTGGTTCAATAAAAATCTAAGTTTGTAGAAATCTAAACCATCAGTCAACTTAAGAAAAATCAGTTTCCATAAGAAAAACACTACTCACACACATGAGGGCACAGAGCATATCAACAGCTGCATGGATTACTCCATTGTTGCTCCTCTTGAGTGCTTTTACTACCTTCACTCCGAGACGTTCCCGAAATCTTGCGGAACAAAATAATAAGCGTGTAATAGCAATATCAGAGCATTAGTCTATTCTATTATTATTAAAATATAAGGTAATAAGTCATCTTAAGTTTCCATTACATTACTACAGCAATTATATATTTGAATCCCACCTCTGGGACCTATCCGTTTTCATAATAGTTTTCTTCTTTGAGGGGGAAGATTGTTTTTAAGGTTAATTAAAACTAAAAGGCAGGAAAAATAAAATTTAAAAAAATATATAAGGCATACAATTTCCTGTTCAAATTCAATAAAACAAGAGTCACTATGTATGAGTATGGAACCAACAACCCCCTTCAGTTCCACTTGCCTTTCTTTTTTATTTCTCATGAACAAAAACTACCATATTACCAAATAAAAGGTATCAAGTTTAGTCAGATATAAAGAGGTGAATTGTTGATTACTTGCTATTTTGAGTTGTTCAAATTCTCTAAAAGAAGTTAAGTTTCAGAAGATAACTTACTTTGGAAGCTGAGTGAAGGCTAGAAAACCAGCTTTGGAAGCCACAAGCCTCCTCACAGCCTGGAACTGACTCTCGAGTTCAGCATTTGAAGCAACAACTTCTCCCTCTTGGGACAATAATGCTGTTATGGCATTATTGATCAGTTTTTCTTTGTTTTCTGAGAAGAGACCCTAGGCGAAGGAAGAATATTTCAAAAAAGTTTCCACAACACAAGTTAATGACAATGAACAAATTATGATACAATTTATCTTACATCCTGTGTTACTGCATGCAGAACTCCGCTATATGAAATATTTGCGTTGAACCTGAATACAGCATCTGCAAAGTTACCATCTGTAAGGAGATGAAAAAGTTCAAAAGGATTTAGAGGTTTGCATTCCTAAAAATTCTTAAATTATTATTAAGTAGATGGATGGAAATGCAATTATCTTTAAATCAATACTTACTTGGAGGTGTAGCCAAGAATCTGAGATGAAGGCTCTCCACTTCCTCATCAACAGGCATGCTGAGTAACCCCCATCGCTGACCTTTATGAGTTGGTGTCATTTTTACACAAACATCTCTGTTACCAGAGGCTCTTACTCCATCCAGCAAACTTGCTAATAAAGAATCTCTAAGTAGGTTAAAAATAAAAAGGTTTTAGGATTGACAATTAATAGGAATTGGGACGCAGAGTGCAGCACAGGCCTTGCAGCAGGTAACCTGGGCAGGGGGAACTCTGAGTATAAGGAGAAGCACAAAAGAACAGGGGCTTCAGGAGCGTGGAGTTCCAATACCAGCTTTTCTCTTTGCTTCACACACCTTGTAGAAGTTGCTTAAGGACTGTAGCTTTAACATTTTTCTGTTGTTTTTTTATTTTAAGATTATTTCTAACAGTTTTACTGAGGTATAACTTTCAAATCACAAAATTCACCCAATTAAAATGTACAGTTTGATAATTTTAGTAAATTTACACAGTTGTGCAATCATTACCACAATCCAGTTTTGATACACTTCCATCACCCCAAAAAGTTTCCTCGTGCCCATGGGCAAAAAACTCCCCAGCCCAGGCAACCACTTACTGCTTTCTGTCTCTACAGTCTTGCTTTTCAAGAAACTTCATCGAGAGAATGAAAAGACAAGCCACAGGCTGGGAGAAAATATTTACAAAAGGTATATCTGATAAAGGACTATTATCCAAAATAGACAAAGATTTCTTTTGTTTTTTTTTGCTGGGAAAGATTTGCCCCGAGCTAACATCTGTTGCCAATCTTCTGTCCCTCCCCCACCAAAGCCCAAGTACATAGCTGTATACTCTAGTTGTTAAGTCCTCCTAGTTCTTCTATGTGAGCTGCCACCACAGCATGACTACTGACAGATGAGTGGTGTGGTTCTGCACCCAGGAACCAAATCCGGACCACCAAAGCGGAGCATGCCAAACTTTAACCACTAGGCCATCAGGCCTGGCTCAAAAAAGATTTCTTAAAATTCAACAATAAGAAAAACAACCAGATTAAAAAGTGAGCCAAAGACCTTAATAGAGACTTCACCAAAGAAGATATATACAGATGGCAAATAAGCATATGAAAAGATGCTTCATACTTTGTGTTATCAGGGAAATGCAAATGTAGAGATACCACTACACATCTATTGCAATGGCTAAAATCCAGAACACTGAAAACAACAAATGCTAGCAAGGATGTGGAACAACAGCAACTCTCATTCACTGTTGGTGGGAATGCAAATGGCACAGTCACTTTTGGAACACAGTTTGGCAGTTTCTTACAAAACTCAACATCCTCTTACCATATGATCCAGTGATCACATTCCCTAATATTTACCCAAAGAAGCTGAAAACTTAAGTCCACACAAGAACCTGCACACAGATGTTTATAGCAGCTTTATTCGTAACTGCCAAAACCTGGAAGCAACCAAGCTGTCCTTCAGCAAGTGAATGGATAAATAAACCATGGTACATCAGACAATGGAATATTATTCAGTGCTAAAAAGAAATGAGCTATCTCCTGAATTGCTAAAGCAATTCTGAGAAAAAAGAACAAAACTGGAGGCATCACAATCCCTGACTTCAAAATATGCTACAAAGCTAGAGTAATCAAAACAGCATGGTACTGGTACAAAAACAGGCACAGATCAATGGAACAGGACTGAAAGCTCAGAAATAAAACCACACATCTATGGACAGCTAATCTTTGACAAAGGAGCTGAGAACATAAAATGGAGAAAAGAAAGTCTCTTCAACAAATGGTGTTGGGAAAACTGTACAGCCACATATAAAAGAAAGAAAATAGACCATTCTTTTACGTCATTCACAAAAATAAACTCAAAAGGGATCAAAGACTTGAAGGTAAGACCTGAAACCATAAGACTTCTAGAAGAAAATATAGGCAGTACACTCTTTGACATCAGTCTTGAAAGGATCTTTCCAGACACCATGTCTTCTCAGACAAGGGAAACAATAGAAAGAATAAACAAATGGGACTTCATCAGACTAAAGAGCTTCTACAAGGCAAGGGAACACAGGATTGAAACAAAAACAGAACCCACCAACTGGGAAAAAGTATTTGCAAATCATATATATATATAAAGAACTCATACAACTCAACAACAAAAAATCAAACAACCCAATCAAAAAATGGGCAGGGGATAGGAACAGACATTTCTCCAAAGAAGATATATGTATGGCCAACAGACATATGAAAAGATGCTCACCACCACTGATCATCAGGGAAATGAAAATCAAAACTACACTAAGATACCACCTTACATCTGTTAGAATGGCTTAAAATAACCAAAACAAAAAATAACAAATGTTGGAGAGGTTGTGGAGAAAAAGGAACCCTCACACACTGCTGGTGGGAATGCAAACTGGTGCAGCCACTATGGAAAACAGTATGGAGATTCCTCAAAAAATTAAAAATAGTAATACCATATGACCCAGCCATCCCACTACTGGGTATCTACCCAAAGAACTTGAAATCAGCAATTCAAAGAGACCCATGCACCCCTATGTTCACTGCAGCATTATTCACAATAGCCAAGACGTGGAAGCAACCTAAGTGCCCATCGACTGATGACTGGATAAAGAAGATATGGTATATATATACCATGGAGTACTTCTCAGCCATAAAAAAGGATACAATCGTCCCATTCACAACAACACAGATGGACCTTGAGGATATTATGTTAAGCAAAATAAGCCAGATAGACAAAGACAATCTCTGTATGACTCCACTCATATGTGGAAGACAGACAAATACATGGACAAAGAGAACAGATTAGTGGTTACCAGGGGAAAGGGGGGCTGGGAGGTGGGCACAAAGGGTGAAGTGGTGCACCTATAATATGACTGACAAATAATAATGCACAACTGTAATTTCACAAGGTTGTAAACTATCATAACTTCAATAAAAAACAAAGAAATGAGCTATCAAGCCATGAAAAGACAAAAAGGAAATGAAAGAAGCCAATCTGAAAAGGCTACGTACTGTATAATTCCAACTATGACAATGTGGAAGAAGTAAAATTTAGGAGACAGTAAGAAAGATCAGTAGTTGCCAAGCTGTAGGGTGGAGGGAGGGATGAATCGGTAGAGCACAGAGGATTTTTAGGGCAGTGAAACTACTCTGTATTGATACTGTAATGGTGGATATATGTCACTATATATTTGTTCAAACCTGTAGGTTCATCAGTTATTCAAATGTACCACACTCTGGTGGGGGATGTTAATTATGGGGGAGGCTATGCACCTGTGGGGGGGTATAGGAGTTACATGAGAAATCTCTGTACCTTTTGCTCAATGTTGCTGTGAACCTAAAACTGCTCTAAAAAATAAAATGTATTTTAAAAAACGTTCATAGAAATGGAATCATATAATATGTAGCCTTACATGTCTTGCTTATTTTACTTATCATATGTTTTTAAGGTTCAGTTCTTTTTATGGTTGAGTAGTATTCCATCGTACAGATTCACAAAATTTCTGTCTATCCATTCACCAGGTGATGTATATATGGATAGTTTCTAGTTTGGGCTATTATGAGTAGTGTTATTATGAACATTCACATGCAAGTCTTTGTGTGGGCATGTCTTCATTTCTCTTGTGTAGATATTTAGGAGTAGAATTGCTGGATCATATGATAAGTATATGTTTAATCTTTTAAGAAATTGTCAAACTGTTTTTCAAAGCAGTTTTATCATTTTACATTCTCACCAGCAATACATAAGAGTTCCAGTTTCTCTAAATCCCTGCCAACACTGCTGTTCTTTTTGATGTTACCCATTTTAGCATATATGTAGAGGTTTTAATTTTTTTCTGTAATCACTCATGATTTTTTCATGTGCTATTTACCATTTATATATCTTCTCTGGTAAGGTGTCTATTTGAACCTTTTGCCAATTATTATTGAGCTATAAGTGTTCTTTTATATATTCTGGATGCAAGTCCTTTATCAGCCATATGTTTTCCAAATATTTCCCCCCATCTGTGGCTTGTCTTTTCCTTTTCTAAAGGAATAAACTTTGACAAAGTCTAATTAATCAACTTTTTCTTTTGTAAATTGTGCTTTTGGTATTATGTCTAAGAAATCTTTTCCTAATCCAAAGTCACAAAGAGATTGCTTTACTTTCTACATGTCAGTTTTACTGGGAATAATGGCACTTTCTTCCTTGGGCTACCACCAGGATTAAACAATGCAATGTACATTAGGCGCATGACAAACTCAAGTGTTGAGATCCTTCCTCTGATTAAAACATCTGCCCTATTTTTTTTCTTCAGAAGTTCTCTTCCCTGAATTCAGGACAGGAAAAAATATAACCTTTTGCTTGAGATGCCATTTTTGTTGACCTTAGATCAAAAACTCTAAGGTAAGAACTAGTTACTGGTCACACTACAGGAAGCGAAAACACTTCAATAAGGTTGTATTGTAGACAGTGGCAAAATGTGCCTGAGCTGGATCAACTAACTTAAAAAATGATTAAACTCTCAATCTATTCACAACAGCATCAAAGAACTACCTGGAATGTAAAATCTGCCAATCCCACAACAATGGCTTAGTATATGAAGGGAGATGCAGTCACTCTCAGTAGAACAGCATTCTAAGTCTGTTTACCTCACAGGAGGCGTTTAGGAGGTATAGCATCTCACAGGCTTTCACACCAACAGCCAAGTCACAGTAATATAAAAATACGCAGGCATATTCCACTGGAAAATTAGTGACTAGCTTAATGACACTAAGATAGAAAACTCTAACTTCAGGTGTGTTTATATTACAGTAACTTGTGGTTGCTACCCAAACAACATAACAATCAAAGTGAAATGTGCTATTTTAAAATATTTTAAAAGCATAAGTTACAGAAATTCTTTATTCTCAACATTTCACTTGAGATCAAGTCACCATTTTTATTCTCTTCAGGAATTTGAAAACTGAATGCAACAAAATAATGTCTTTCCTAAGTTACATAATTCTCAAGTTCTAGATTATAAATCTTTTTTTCTTCTTTGATGGAGAACTTTGCCTTGCACATACTAAGATCTCAAAAGCTTGATGAATTAAAAAAAATACCTCTCTGTTGAAGAATATTTCCGTATTTGCCCTTTTATAAATTCAATGGTAAAAAGTTGTGGATTTTCTGAGTCACAAACCAATGCAAATACCTAATGAAAACAAAACACAAGTTCAACAAAAGACGTTCAGTTTTATGTTCTTTCATTAGAAAAACTAACATCGTTTAGCTTACAAAAGTCAACACTTAAAAATGTAACTTGTTTACAATATCAGAATTTAAGAGCTGCTTAAAAGTCTCATTCAAATTTTCATACAATTATTGAATAAAAAATTCTATTGGGCCAGCCCCAGTGGCCAGTTGTTAAGTTCAGTACACACTGTTTTGATGGCCCAGGTTCAGTTCCCGGCACAGACCTACACCACTCTATTAGTGGCCATGCTGTGCTAGTGGGCCACATACTAAAAAGTAGAAGACAACTGGCACGGATGTTAGCTCAGGGCAAACCTTCCTCAGTAAAGAAAAGTTGTATTCATCGTATACTTGGAAAATAAATTTGCAATATTCTTTGTTCTAAAATCAATAAATATAACAATGCAAAGAATTAAATACAGAATCTTCCTGTTTCCAATCTTTAGACATGAAAAAATATTAAAATGGAAAGAAAACTACTGTAATTTATCAATAGGAAGAAATCTCATTTAAGCTAATATTGCTGAAACTTACTTCTCCTAAAGGCTTCAATGTTGCAATATTATAGGTTGCTGGATCACGTTCTACTAAACAGGTTTCTGTAAGTGCTAGAACTCTTTTTACAGGTTCCTTCAAACAAAATTGAGACATATTAAAAAGATATTGAAGAAAAATGTCAAAATCAGATGAATAAATTTTTATTTTTAACATATGGGTCTTACCGAATGTCTAGGTGATATTTTTTGGACTATAAACTCCGCTAAAGATGTAATGGATTCATCAGTGCTGTATTTTCCAAAGCGAAGATTCAAATACTGCTCAAATTCTAAAGGTTCTTTTCTGATCCGCAATGAAATACCTATGTAGTTGCCAGCATGATCTATTGCACTTTTGATGATTTCTTCTCTTTGCTCTGATGCAAATAAATGCTGCAAAAATTTTAAAATTTAAACAGTTAAGAGTTGAAATAACTAAAATGTGACCATATTGAATCAACTCATAGAAAAGAGACTGAAGCAGCAAATCTAGAGGAAAAAAGGTAGTAGATCTTATCAGAGGAAAATAAGCAGTGTGTTGTGGTTGAAACACTATTACTAAACTAAAATCACAAAGTCTGGGATATAGACCTTTAAAATAACTCACTGAACAGAAATCACCTCATAACTTATCAGGGTCTGGTTCTTATCACTGGGTAGAAAACAGCACTCTGATTCTTCCAAAAGGGCCCCCAGAGACCCAAGCCAAGTCCAGTAGGGGTGGTGGATACAATGTGGACAGGATTCCCAGTTTCAGCTGAGGTAGTTCTGATTTAATATGTTTTTACATAGTGGGCTTTCTTATAAGATTACCTTGCAGAATGTTTAAATGTCACTGGCCTATGCATATTACAAACCAACCTCCAAGAATGTCTTTACAAAAGTAAAGATAAGGGTAAGGTATTTCTACTTGCATTTGCTGCCTGGAGGACAGAAATGCTAAATGTCCTGGAAAAGGCAAGACTAGGGAGTCCCACACAAGAAAGAATTGTCCTGCCCAGAATGCCAATAGCTCCCCTACTTAGAGACACTGGATCTGATCATGTTTTAAAACCTGACTGTATTCCCAGCAGCTTATCACAGTCACTATGGATGCAGAAGTTACCAGATAAAGGTTTGTTGAATGCATTTGTCATGGTATCATCTCTGTACTGAAGTGATGCATTTTAGCTAGTGTCTTTTAAAAGGAAGAGAGCATGCTTATGAAATGGATGATTAAAATTGAAACTGCTTGATGCCATCATGCAATAAAAAATGTTGGCAACTGAGGAGTATCAAACAATTCTCATCCTTAATGTTTACCTTATGCATTGTAAAGCACGGCTGAATTACTGTTATACAATTATCCCGTTAAGGTCTGTCAGGCCATATTCCTGTAATTAGGTATATTCCCACCAAGGGATTTCTCAGTATAAATTTCCAGCACCCAGAGAAGAAGCAAGCCTTTAGACAGCACCACAACAGCAGGATTTAGGCTGCTGTAGAGTGGGAGAGGAAAATAATTTTCTCTTTGGTCCTCCATCTTTTGAGTGTAGCCTCAGAGGTAAGAAAATATCTAGATGTGTGCTCCTAGATGAGGGACTCCAGGATGGTACCCCTCATCTGGGTAAAGAGTGAAATCTTGGATGGAAAAGGTCTGTAACTCTGAAGAGCTAACATATTTTGCACATCAAATTGTTCAGCTCCCCATCATTCTTTTTATTGCCCTTTTGCTACCCTCTAGTCTCTTGTGTATCTGAAAGTTCCAGGCTTTCCCCAGCTCTGCTACCCAGGGAAGGAAAACTTACCTACAGAACGCTAAATCTTGGAGTAGTGTTCCAGGCCACTAAGGTAGCTACAGGAATTAAAATTCTCAAGAGAAATGATTCTTGAGAGTAAGTTCAATGAGCCTCTCCATGTGGAGACTCTCTCTTGCTCATCTTTGAGATGTGCAGTTTAATTAAGGCAGGCAGGATGTTTCTTATAAAAAAGATGATCAACATTCGACAGCTCAGTTTCTATTACTGATTAACAAACAGGGTACCAGCATCTTAAGTGGCTTCTGTTGTACCTCCCAACTTACATATGATTCAGAATTTCAAGACAAAAACACATGATGAATTCCAAATTTGAAGTTTCAATAAATACTCAGATTTCAGATTACAAACAGCTGGGCAAAGAAGGGAAGACTGTAAAAATAAGAGATTTTAAACTACTTTTCCAAAGAAAGCTTAGAAACCTTCAGTTAAGACATTAATATTAATGAAAATAACAATTGGAACCACCATTTACTGAATAGTAAGCCATGCACTATGCTAAGCATTTTACATAAATTACATCACCCGATTCTTAAAAAACAAATAAACAACTATGACCTACATATTAGTCTCCTCATTTTAGAGAGCTGCAAATTGGGATCCAAGCTCAGGTGTCTTTGACATCACAGCCTGAACTCTTAATACCATACTTCCTCCCAGAGGGGAGGACTCAGACCAAATTTCAAAGTGAAGTATACAAACTCTGCTTTCCTTCAAATGGGCATGCCCCTTTTTAAATAACTTTTTAAAAACACTACTTACCAATCTACTAAATCCTCCATAAAGTATACAAAACCCTCCTTGATAATCAGAGAGGTCCACGAAGCCTTCAATATTTCTATAGTCATACGAACAGAGGACTCTGTTGGTTGCAGGATTAATTTGGTCAAAGCCTCCAGGAGTTACTTCCAAAATGACAGGTTTTCTGGTATCACTCCAGTGATGCTTATAGCAATTATATCTCTAGAGAGAGAAATAGTATTATTTTTAGGTTCATATTTAAGCTTACCATAACATAAAGTTACATTTAATCTATCAGACACTGCTAAAACAACCAAAAATCTAAACAATATTATAAACATTTAGGGCTACTATCCAAATTGTTAAAAACATCATTAATTTTAGCTATTTGGAGGCCTGTGTTTATTTAATTAAGAATGTTCACTCTAACTGAAGACAACACAGTCATGCATCGCTTAACGATGGGGATCCATTCTGTCAAATGTGTTGTTAGGTGATCTCCTTGTGCAAACATGACAGAGAGTACTTACACAAGAGAAAAAAAAAGGAAATCCTAAATAGAAATGTTATTCTGAAAGAGCTTTATTGGGGAAAAGATTTCAACTTTTGTTGATGGATTCCTTTAATCCCAGTGAGACACAGAAAAGAGTCAGGTCACTTTTCAGGAGGTTATAGTATTCCATTTAAACAACCTGAGTTGGTGTAGCATATAAATGTAGATTTTCTTCCTACACACAGAAAAGCTGAGGTCTCAGTTTGACCCTAGGCTTTTCTAATCACACGAACAGAAAGCTATCTTTAGAAGTTTGATGGTATTAGCAAGTAAAATTCCATTTAGATGATAATATTCCTTTGTAAATTAAAGTATCTAGTATCAGAAATAATTAGAATGGTCAACATCCATTTACTATCCAGTTTTATTCCTAAAAATAAAAAAAAAGTTTAACTGAGGCAGATAAGCAAAATGATGTGGTACAGAAAATAATTTAAAATAAAACCAAAATGATGCAAAGAAAAAATAAGGATAACAAAGTGTCAAAGGTGAAATGAATATTCCCTCACCCTCTCAAAAAGTCCAAAAGTTTTCTACCCCCCAATATGAAAAGGAAAGCATGGTCAGTTACATGATTCTTAAGGTAAAAATAAATTGGTTGTTCAAGAGTACAAGTATTTTTAATACTGAAATGAGAGAAAATCTCTTGTAGGTGCTCGGAAGAGAAACGCATTAAATAAACACCTCCAATAACACCCCAACACTAAACTCAGCAACGAGGTTCATAGGATCATATCACATCAAGTCCCCTAAGCATTACTCATCGATGGCATCATGCACATTGTAGTTTCATAAAAGGAATTCTGCAGAAAGACAAAAGGGCCTACATTAACCCAAGAATATATTTAGAACCTTGATTCTGAACTAAAGGATGGAGCAGCACCACACCTTTCCAGCAGAAGTTGGGGTAGAACGGAGGCCACAAAAATGGTGATGCTTTTCCAAACTTTGCCTGTTCACATGTCCCCAACCCACTCTACAGGATATGTGCCATTCCTCCCAGCTGATAATCAACTGCCAAGATGAGATGTGCAGACGGAAAGATATCATTAACCCTCAGGATTGTGGAGGCCAAGAGAGACTTGAGATCCTGATTTACAGTATGTCTAGGGGCAGGAGGAGGCCTAAGGGCCAAATTCAACTTATACAAGAGCGTCATTTAGCCAGCATAGCATTTGGGGGAGGAGGAGGTGCCACTTATTCCTGATGTAACATTAGGTGGACTGTACTTCAGGCAATCTTCCAGAGATCCACCACAAAGATCTGAAAAGCATTATGTTGCTAAAGCTAAGAGATATAAAGGGAAGCTCACACACAAAATCTTTAAGCATGCTTTTGGAAGCAACTGTTTTCCAAATAGATGAGTATACAAACTCACCTAACATAAAATATAATAAGCACCCCAATTATGATTTATATATGATTACGACTTATTTGACTATGGCTCATCAGGAACAAGAAACAAGCAGCTCACCAAGTGCTATTAAACTATTTTAAATGGCTCCTGGGCAACCAGCCAATTGCTTGAGTTGAGATCAGTGAGGCTTCTGGGATGCTAAAACAAGCAGCAGAACAGCCACAGAAAGGATGAGGGCTTAAGAAAGACAGGGGATTGGCACTGCCAGCATACTGGAATGCCTTTTGCCGGAAGCCAGAGTTCCTAACAGTGCTATGGGTTTAAGCATTATTCTGCCTCCACCCTCTGGTTATTATAAAAGCAATACCGTCTCATGGAAAGAAATTCAATGTTTCAAGGGATTGAAAAAAGCATAAACTCCCATTTCCCCTCCCCCGAATTCTCTGATTTAATTTAAATGCTCCTGTAACAAGAACCGAGAAGGCTTGGGAAAGTTAAGAAGATTCTAGCAAGCAACCATGACTTCCCCAAAGCTGCCAGTATGGAGCAAAGCTTCATCACCGGCCAGATCCAGTGCAAGAATATATGACAGTTTCAATATACCCAAACCTTCTTGCAACTTTAATACTTCTGAAATAGAATACTCCTACACCAAACAACTACTGCATGTTCCAACAAGTATTATCAGCAGTGTGATCCTTACTAAAGCTCTTTAGAATACTGAATAAAGACTACCTGAGTGGTCACAGTGTTGTTTTTAATGCTGAAGATTTCTTTCAACTATCACCATTAACAGTCATAAATCTAACTCTTCATATTTGAGTTTCCTCTTAAACCACATTCATCTCTCTATCACATGGTATCAGGAGACATTAAAATAAGTTTAGTTTTTTCCCTTTAGCTTTGCCATAAAAGGAACAAACAGATCATCAAATGATTTCTACAATAAAGGGTGACATTTGAACAAAAACAGATATTAATAAATGGTAAATACTTGCCCTTCCTGTGATTTTTCCTTCTGAAAAATCAGTTCTAAATCTCTGAAAGAGAAAACATAACCACAGTTTATGACAAGAGACTAGTAGGAAAGACTCACATTTTGGTCCTCTCTATCCAAAACAAGTAAAATCTCAACTTGGTAACTTTGATATTAAAAAATGTTATTTCATTATAGTTTAAGGATATCCAATAAAAAGTGTGTAGAACTTTACTGAACAACAAGACAGATTAAATAGACAACTGCTTTGTTCTATATATACACTGAAAAAGACTAAAAGAATATCAGATATACAAGATTATCCAGCCTTGTTCTATATATACACTGAAAAAGACTAAAAGAATATCAGATATACAAGATTATCCAGCCTTCCAGTTCGAGAAAAGTGAAAGCTTCACAGTATCAAGTTAAAGGTCAATAAGAAAAAATAAGGATAGTAAGAATAGAGGCTCAGGGCATTAATATCTGTACTTTAATGTAACTGTTTCATTTAAAAAAGAGAAGAGTGAAATCTCGCTTATTAATATAGACCTGGTAGGGGTTTTTTTTGGGTGAGGAAGATTCGCCCTGAGCTAACGTCTGTGCCAATCTTCCTCTATTTTGCACGTAGGATGCCTCTACAGCATGGCTGATAAACGGAGAATGTCCGTGCCTGGGATCTGAACCCACGCTGCTGAGGCAGAGTGCATGGAACTTTACCCACTGGGCCACAGGGCCAGGCCCTGGAACTGTTCTTACCAATGCTTCTGTAAGAAGTTCTGTTCTGTGCTCTGTAGAAAATTTTAAAGTTTCTGACTTTTTTCCACTGCCTTTACGAAACGTGAGGTTGAACTCTGTTCCTTGTCCTTTTCCAACAGGGCTGATGCTGCAAATGTCTCCATAAGGCCACTAACAAAAAGAAAGGAATTCTTTCAACTGATGCTATAATATAGTAAAATGCAACACTTATTTTTAGTACTTTAATTTCATAATCACTGCTTAAATAGAAAAATTTTACAAAATAATACTTAGGTCTAGAAGAAGTTATGTCTTACAGTAATTCTATAATACAAATTCTTTTAAAGGTTTTCAGTCATCAGAGACGACAACAAAAAAATCCTATCTGTATTCCAATTTTAATGATTAATGACATTAATCCATAAAGCAATTAAAATAAACAGAAAAGAATTGGGAAATAAAATTTTATGATTACCTGAAAAATCTATTTAAAAAAAAACCAACCCAGGGAATCTGTAAAACACGCCTAATTAGAATTAAAATAAGCTAGAATAGATAAATATGTTTACTTATCTATGTTCAGGTTAGTCTTGCCTTTATAAACAGTAATCCTACTGCCATGACAAGTAATTTTCTAACGACTGCACTTGTGACTTAATGTATGCCTGTCTCACAGTAACAATACAGCCTTTAAAATTATAAACAACTAATTTGCCAATTTCACATAAAAGAGCCGGCTACAATCAATAGTAACACATTGAAAAGTTATACCTCTTTAGAGCCTAGAAATAAGCATATTCTCTCCCACCTCCCTTTCATTATCTTTTGGGGGTAGGGAGCACAGAGCATTTTACAAGCACATCAATCTCTTTGAGATTTGACATTTCTAACCTAAGTACTGATTTTTCAGGCCAGAGAGTCATGGGTCATATCCTGGCTTTAAAATCCAAATGGAGTTCAAACAAATGCCTAACAGCTTCTAACATGATTACCTGATTTGTTACTTCTAAGGTATTGGGATTATATGTAGTAATCGCATGGGTTCCAACTGAAAAGACACGCTTATACCTACAAAGGAAGACAAGTACTTAAATTTAGACTTAAATAAAAAACATTTTATAAGAAAATATATATGGTATCAACACAAAAGGAACATTTCGATAAATAAACAGAAATGTGTTAGCTGATTAATGGTGATTAAAGATAACAATTTCATAGTCTCATATTTTTTAATGTTTTACAAAATGTTATCGGTATTAAAACCCACCCACCACTCATTTTACTGTGAACTACGAAGATCATAAAGTAGAAAAGTGTGACCTACGCAAACAATCCTGTATCGTTAGTATACATGAAGTTACTTAGCAGAGCACTGCCTGAAGATGCCAAAAAATTCTAAATGGGAAAATTTTATTTAAAAAAAGACACTGCATACTACTAATCCTTTCAAAATGTCCTTTCAACAAAACCATGATGCAAAGGAAGGAAAAGCTATGGCCTGCAACTCATCAGTCACAACCATATTCTGGAATCTTAATAATTTCTCTTTCCAAAACTACCTATTACATTTAAGTGCTGCAATTTTATAGAAGTAGGAAGCCTACACCACAGACAAGCAATTTTCACTTCTCACTTCACTTCCTTCACTTAAAGTAACATATCTGAAGGAAAAGAAAAACCATTTGGATATCAGTAATCCTTTAAAAGAGAGGAATTCATAATGATAAAAGTGGAAATCGAGTTAGAAAAACTTACTTAAAACTGAAGAATTAATTCTTTGGAAATAAAATAATAAAACAGGCAAAACATTAGCTAGTCTAAGAAAATACAAACAAAATTAATGAAAGAACATAACCATAGGTACAGAAGAAATAAAAATGATGTGTGTAACTCTATGCTGATAAACTTGAAAATTAAGAATAAATCAACCCCTGTATAGAATTTAAGAAAGCTGCAAAGAATTACATCCTACAAAAGCACCAAGGCTCAAACAAGGAGATGAAACCTTAAAGGAACATGTAAGTCCCATGCTTCTTAAATTGTTCCAGAAACAGACTAAGGACAGCTTCCCAATTCTTTTAGTGATACTAAAATCTGATAAGACAACGCAAAAAGGAGGAAAAGATAAATACAACAATCTATTTTTTAAGTAAATATTAGCAATTAGAATCAAGTAGCATTTTAAAATAGTAATATACCATGACCAAAGAAGGTTGATTTTAGGAAAAAAGAGTTCAGTATTAGAGAAATCTATTAATATGATATTTACTGAAATATCTATTTGTACTTAATAAGAGATTTTTAAATTATCAAAAATGGATATTAAATACAAACAAATGCCTTTTTGATAAGTATGGAGAAGATCACGTTTTTCTGCTTTAAAGTACTAATACAGTAAAAGACACACATTACTTTAAACAAATAGCCACTATCAGATTCAAGGGGACCACACTAGAAGTATTCCCATTAAGATCAAGAGAGATCTTTCACATTGCCATTTTTCTATTATCCTCTTTTTTTCTAATCAGTATATTAATTAACAACAATGACAAAGTTATTTCCATTTGGAGAAAAAAGGAAAATGAGAGATTTTAGTCATCTTTACCACACAGTCATACAAAAAGTACTGCTATATTACAAGTTTTTTCCCCCTAATTTCACATGTTTAAACTGGAGTGGGAAACTATATAAAGAATGAGAGCACTTCCTTCCAATATAAAACATTCATTTACTGCTTTCTAAAGTGAAGTGAGGGTTGAGGGACTGGTGAAGCAGATGAGGATTTACCTAAACAGCTAAAAAGTCTCAAAACTTCAGAGGCTTAATCAGTTAATGGAAACAAAGAAAAATAAAGTATGATCTTGTTAAATCAATGTTTGCCTTAGAAGACTGCACAACGAAATCAAATCAACAATAGAAATGTGAATTCACAAATTCTAATTATCAGAATCTCAAGCATGCCAATTTTTATAATCCTGAAATAAAACTAAAGAATTTACTTTACTCTGGGAGCAAAGTATAAGAAATAAATGCCTGAAATGCTCCAAATGTCAACTGATGCCACATTCAAAGCCTTAGGGATCTCAGTTAAGAAAATATCCTTTTCAATTCTAACTAATTTCCTCCATGCAACTAAGCCTCTTCTAACATCTTTCTCATGTAACTTGTCATCTAGATTAGTGCTGTGCAAAAGAACATTCCGAGATGATGAAAACATCCTATATCCACACTGTCCAATAAGGTAACCATGAGCCATAAGTAGCTACCAAGCATTTGAAATGTGGCTAATGCAAGTGAATTTAAAATTTTATTTACATTTAATTACTTTAAATAGCCACACGTGGTTAGCAGCTACCAATGGAGAGAACACTTTCTAGATCCTTCAGGATCAAAGGATTCTAGAGTTAGGTGTCCATCAGGCCCAAAGTACTGTCATGACAGGAAACTCAGAACAATCATTCAGATAAATACTGAGCTCTAAACCCTTCCTAAGAAGAAAGCTATAGGAAAATTCTTAAGAGAATTCTCTTCCATTCCCTTCTCTTCCCCTTCTCTTCTTCCGTAAGATCTCCCCATGCCTCTCTCAGACAGCTGATAGACTCTTCCCTTTAAGGACAGGGCAAATACTTCTAGGTCATTTAATACACCTTTCTAAGCAGTCCTAAACCTTCAAAGATTACCTAAAAAGCCCCCCGAATATCAGATTTAGACATTAAAATCTGAATGATCTCACATGTGTGGTATGTCAGTCACAACACTTGCAACTTAACATTTCTTTATCCCTTACTAAAGTCACTAGTGTCCTAAATCATAAAGAAAAGAGATTCCATAAAATTCAGGGAGGTACATGTCTTCACTATCTTTGAAACCCTAATTCCTAGCATAGTACCCAGCACTGCATACAGCAGATGCTCAATAAATGTTTGTTAAATAGCTAAATAGACCAATCTATCCAATATAAGTCAACATGCATTCAAATCTATAACCCATTAGCTTACTCTTGCTTTTAAAACAGAACATAAGTCAGATAGCAACTAATTTCACATCAATTTTTTATTTATAACCACTATAACATCAGTAAAAGACCAAATTCATATTTTTATGAAAGAAAATACTCACATTTTATTTGCTATCTGCAGAGAAATTGCCATTTATGAATTAAAATAATTTAATTTGCTGTTCTTTGGGTTTGAGATAAATGTGTTGGCTAATTCTTAAAAATTATACTAAAAATAAGTTCTTATTACAAAAATACAACTATATAAAACCAAATTACAAAAGGGATAAAGTACACAAAACGTATGAGAAATTTATGACAGATGATGCCATATACACACTATGAAGAAATGTGAAAGCAAACACTTTTTCTCCCACCTGAGAAATTAACATTCACTACTGACTTTACTTGTTTCCTTTTTACTCAGGAACTAAAGTTAGACACATCATTAAATGCCTATAGGGAGTAGGCATTTCTTTCACTCAAGTTTTCAAAACTCACAGATCTAGTCTAATATGATAGCTTATTAACAAATATGACTTACATTACCCATTAACTATAACGTTACTTAGAATCAGGAAATTAATACTATTCAAATGAATAAAAGTGTTTGAGGCAACTGCTTTATCTATGGGGCATTCTACTACTATAGCAAATTGGTGAAAAGACAAGAAGTAAAAAATGTGCTAATGATAGTGTTGATGGAGATAAGAAAGATCATCGGAAAGCAAAGAAAGACAACTGAAGCAAAAGCTGAGGATGTAATCAAATTTTGGATTTGACAAATGATGCTCAGATTTTTTAACAGACTAAACTGTGGGAAGCACTCCCCCAATCTAGCTGCCATTGTATTGTGACAAGGCCTGGCAATGGAAGGAGAATCGTGCAAGGCACTTCTCCAGGGAACATAATTCTTTAAGCAGAATCCTTTGTCCTCCTTTCTAAAGCCTATTACTGATTAACGTCTTCCCTCTGTCCTGGAAGCCTTGTAAAAACAGGCAGAACTAGCAATAAACATATCTCAAAGAACAAACAGCAGCCCCCAAGGATGAGGGGGTCTATATTCTGTTAATTATATACTCGCTGTCCTCCTAACTTCTTTGAAGACCCTGAAACTATGTAACCTCTTCCTAAACAATCGATATGTATGCTGCACATCTGGTATGTAGATAACCACCTTTGATTATTACCTTTAGTCACACACTGCCCCTCATCTATTGTTCCCATGACGACAATAGTTAGACTGTGATTTTTTCCTATATAAGTGTACCCTGTCCCCGAAATAAATCGGACTTGCTTGCAGCTGCTTCAAGTCTCACGTCTAGCACTTACACTTTCGCCGACGCCGTCTCTCCCGTGGGAACCTGGACTCTGCCGAGGCTGGACCCCGGCACTAAACTTATATTAACTTACATTAAAGCAAACACACTTCTATATTATTTTAATTCCTGCAAATAAAATTATGTTTCAGCATTCTTAAACTGTCTAGTCCTTAAGAATATTGCTTTCCTCTTTGAAAGAATTTTTTTATAACATGATTTTTTTTCATATGGCAACATTTTAGGGAAAAAACCTAACATGTTACATCAGATACCATAAGTACTACCATGGATTCACCCAATATTAAAAGCACACCTAACATTGTGCTGGGTTCAATGAGACAGCAGTAAATGAGACAGTCAGTCCTGTAGAGACCTAGTTTCCTCCCAACATTTTATTTACTATTTAGTGAACTAATTCAGACATCTGAAATAAACTTTAAAGTAGTAAGAACTAAGTTACTTCTCAGGCATTGTTTCAAAGTTAATTTCAGACTTGAATATTCATTACTTCCTTGTATCAATCAGGCAAGTAAAATAGTGTCAACAGAAAGACATTACAAAAGTACTGGCCACCACAATGTCATACTCTTCTGCAAAGAAATTCATATCATTCAATTCTCTCAAAATAGAGAAAATTCAACATTATTTTCTTTTTGTAAAGTACAGAAAAACCTTATGTTAACTATGAAATAATGGTTCTCAAATTTCTTGAGGTCATAAAACCTTTCTGTATTACTTTTAAAGTTAAGATCCTCAGTTCTTTCAGAGGATAGTCTATGCAAACAGGCCTCAGGGCAAACAGATCTAATCAGAGTCAGAAGACAGCTTTTGTTGCCTAGTTTAGTCTCCAGAGACATAGCTTGATCCTTTACAGTACCCTGGGCAAAGTTAGCTAGTTTTAATTGTTCACTACTGGTGAAAGGGAACTGACTAACCTGCCCTTTAGGGCTTTTAAGCAATTCTATTCATTTTCCAGTACTGCAAATATTGACCACTGTTCCTTAGAACTAAGCCAATATACACTGCCCCACAAATTTCACCCTCTGGTCCAAGTTCTGTCTTTCAGCTTCACACAGAGTCAACTTAATTTTTCTGCCAATCAGACTTTCAATTTGAATTCTCTTTCCTAAGTGGAACACCCTAATTCATTCAACCATTTTAAAATAAGTTTTGGCCACCACTTTCTAGAAGGATTCTTTAGGATTCTCATAGAATCTAGAGTTTTTCCTTTTATTATTAAAAGCTTGAGAATCCAGTTACTTGAACCAGAATTTTAGTGCATCAAATAATGAAACTAAGGATAAACTGAAATACAAGGTTTCTCAGAGTTAGGAGATCAGTGGTAAGCAGTATCAAAGGAGGCACCACAGCTTCATGGTGAACCCACCAATTCTGGAGGCACACTGCCTGGGTTTGTACATTGTCTGGACCACGCACTTTCTATGCATCCTCTGATAACTTGCTTAACCTCTCTAAGCTTCAGTTCCCCATCTGAAACATGTGGGTAATGTATATACCTACTCCATAATGTGAGAATTAAAAGAAATAATCCATGTAAAGTGCTTGTCACTTACTGTTTACAATCGATAAATGTTAGCTATTCTTCTTGCTATTATTCTACTGACTGAATAACAGGGGGGAGGAGCTCAAAACTCCAGCAGTCACTGAACTAATTATAATTAATATTATTATGTTTCAAGTAACCATGAATGCTGCATTCATATTTAAAACAGAGAACAAAATTAATGGGCAAAGTGATCATTCATCTGGCTATATTACCAGGATACTCTGATTCTGGAAAGACTCCACTTGAAAGATCAGTTTCACCTGAGAGGGCTCATTCACATCAGAAGTTGTACTCATCAGAAAAGAGAAAGAAGGAATGTATGGGACACACTCTCTCTGCCAATTATCTGTCCCAATAATTCAGTGAGAAAATGTCCCACTTCTTTCAGAGGAAATAAAGGTCAACCCATGAAATGCAGTATTTTATGGACTTAAATTCTGTGATGTAAGGTCTATATCTTTTTCCACCTTAGATAGACTAGGCTTTAAAAAAAAAAAAAGACTATTTTTTAGAGTAGTTTTAGGTTCACAGCAATATTAAGCAGAATTCATAGATTTCCCATATACTTCCTGTCCCCACCCATGCACAGCCTCCCCCATTATCAACATCCCCCACCACAATGGTACATTTGTTACAAGTGGTCAACCTACACTGACACACCATTATCAACCACAGTCCACAGTTTACATTAGGGTTCACCCTTGGTGGTGTACATTCTATGGGTTTGGACAAATGCATAATGACATGTCTCCACCAGTAGAATAACATAGAGTAGTTTCACTGCCCTAAAAATCCTCTGTGCTCTGCCTATTCATTCCTCCCTCTCCCGTAAACCTTGGCAGCCACTGATCTTTTTACTGTCTCCAAAGTTTTGCCTTTTCCATAATGTCATATAGTTGGAATCATACAGTAGATAGCCTTTTCAGATTGGCTCCTTTCACTTAGTAACATGCATTTAAGTTTCCTCTGTATCTTTTCATGGCTTGATGGTTCATTTCTTTTTAGCACTGGAAAATATTCATTGTCTGCACGTCCCACAATTAATTTATCCATTCACCTACTGAAGGATATCTTTGCTCCTTCTAAGCTTTGGTAATTATAAATAAAGCTGCTATAAATATCTGTGTGCAGGTTTTTATGTGTACATAAGTTTTCAACTTCTTTGAGCAAATACTAAGAAGTGTGATCACTGGATCATATGGTAAAAGGATATTGAGTTTTTTAAGAAACCACCAAACTGTGTTCCAAAGTGGCTGTACCATTCTGCATTCCCACCAGCAATAAATCAGAGCTCCTGTTGCTCAACATCCTCACCAGCATTTGGTTTTGTCACTAGTCTGGATTTTAGCCATTCCAGTAGATGTGTAGTGGTCATTCATCTGGCTATATTACCAGGATACTCTGATTCTGGAAAGACTCCACTCCTCTACATTTGCATTTCCCTGATGACAAGACATGAAGTATCTTTTCATATGCTTATGCCATCCGTATATCTTCTTTGGTGAGGTCTCTATTAAGGTCTTTGGCTCATTTTTCAGTCTGGTTTTTTGTTTGGTTAAGTTTTTTTTTGGTGAGGAAGACTGGCCCTGAGCTAACATCTGTTGCCAATCTTCCTTTTTGCTTGAGGAAGATTGTTGCTGAGCTAACATCTGTGCCAATCTTCCTCTGCTTTATATGTGGGATGCCACTACAGCATAGCTTGATGAGCAATGTGTAGGTCTTTGCCCAGGATCCAAACCCGTGAACCCTGGGTTGGTGAAGCAGAGCATGCAAACTGAACCACTACACCACAAAGCTAGCCCCTGGTTGTTTGTTTTCTTATTGTTGAGTTTTAAGGGTTCTTTGCATATTTTAAATAACAGTCTTTTATCAAATATGTCTTTTGAAAGTATTTTCTCCTATTTTTTTTCTTTACATTCTCTTGATAGTGTCTTTCGCAAAGCAGGTTTTTTTTTTTTGAGGGAGATTGCCCCTGAGCTAACATCTGTTACCAATCTTTCTCTTCTTGCTTGGGGAAGATTGTCCCTGAGCTAAGATCTGTGCCAGTCTTCCTCTATTTTATGTGGGATGCCACCACAGCATGGCCTGACGAGCAGTGCTAGGTTTGCCTCCAGGATCCAAACCCACGAAACCCGGGCTGCCAGTGTGGAGCTTGTGACTTAACCACTACACCACTGGGCCAGCCCCAAAGCAGAAGTTTTAAATTTTAATGAAGCCCAGCTTATCAATTCACTTTTTCATGGATTATGCCTTTGGTGTTATATCTAAAAAGTCATCACCAAACCCAAAGTCATCTAGATATTCTCCCGTGTTATCTTCTAAAAGTTTTATAGTTTTGTGTTTCACACTTAGGTCTGTAATCCATTTTGAGTTAATTTTTGTAAAGGGTTAAAGTCTGTGCCTACATTCATTTTTTGCATGTGAGGTCCAGGTATTCCAGCATCATTTGTTGAAAAGACTATCTTGGTTCCTGGAGCTAGCTTTTAATACAACATTGTGTGTAAAACATAAAATGCCTATTAGGCAGATATGATCCTATTTGTACTTCTGGGTGAAAGATGTTCAAATCTCAGATTGCCTGATAATAATCACAAAGAGTTATGCAAAGAAAACACAAAGAGAATTCAGGATGGACTCACGTGAGGTTTAGAGGCTGGCAGGGTCAAGATCTAGGATCAATAAAGCAAGGAAAAAATCCTCAAGTTCCTAGGGTTATGAGAGTTGGTGAGGTGTGTAAATGCCAGGTAACTAAAGGGAAGAGTGTCTGTTCTCTTGCAGGATTCTATTCCCGCATGTAAGAAAGGTATCAGAAATTCACTCGCTTCACTTTCCCTTAATTCTTCTCTCAACTTCCTGTAGCCAGTCATTACATAGACTGTCTATGAATGTAGGCATCTGTCATTGAATTTCAGACTGATCACCATATACCCTAACATACTGAAGTTAAAATCCTGTTCAGATACTAAAATATTACTCTTAAATTCACAGCTACAATTAGTATATGCAAATATTAAAGTGATCCACAGGTAGATTTTACTTGTAATTTCCATCCAAAAGAAATCAAGAGGCTATATTTTGACCATTACTCTCAAGTTTTTCATAGTGAATGTACACTTCCACTTTAAATGAAACATATGCATCTTCCTTCCTATCAGAAATGGCTAGCTTTAGGCCAAAAAGGAAACTTTGCTCTCTCATGAAAGAAAAATTATTTTTATTTCTGAAATCTACTCCCTCCTCCTGC
Organism: Equus caballus; assembly: GCF_041296265.1. NCBI lineage: Eukaryota > Metazoa > Chordata > Mammalia > Perissodactyla > Equidae > Equus > Equus caballus. The sequence goes on along the minus strand of NC_091699.1, from coordinate 79,667,334 downwards.
TCCTTCCAGAACAAACATAGTTTAATTATGTACCTGACAAGTAGGAAAATGACAAGCATAAAAGAAAAGCTACTTTGCCAACCAAGGAATCTATATTGACACTGAAAAGACCTGAATTAATAAGTGCATGAGTAATGGCTGCAAAGTAAGACACAAATAAAGTATGTAAAGTGAAACAGGTCACATAAATACCTTCAAGGGAACTGTCTGGAGAGGTTATCTTTAGGCATATTAAGAGAAAGAAAAATATTTATTCATCTTTACTACCACTATAAATATTTTTCTGAAATGTTGGGGCTGGGTTAGCAGTATGTATACAGGCATGGAGTCTTTTAAAACTGAGGCCCTAAATCCCCAAATCACATACAAAATTTGTTGTACACAGACACATTTCTACAGAGAGGGTTCGATTAGCAACTCTGAAACTACAGATAATTTTTAATGTTGGCCAGCTATTTTTTACATTAAGACTGATGAGGAATACTTTAAACTTAGAATTGACCACATAAAATAGCTAAGTATAATAAAAAGTTTCAGTGCCACATAACAATGCACATGAGCTAATGAAATAACTATCACTATCTGGACTGATATTGTTAATGTGGCAATACTCTCCTTCCTAACTAATCTACAGATTCCATGCAATTCCTATCAAACTCTTAGCTGCCTTTTTGATAGAATTGACTAGCTGACTCTAAAATTCATATGGAAATGCAAGAGACCCAGAACAGCCAAAATAATCTTGAAAATGAACAAAGGTGGAGCCTGAAACTTCCTAGTTTCAAAACAGTACAGAGCTACAGTAATCAAGACAGTATGGTACTGGCCTAAGGACAGGCATACAGATCAGTGGAACAGAACTGGGAGTTCAGGAATAAACCTTTATATTTATGGTCAATTGATTTTTAACAAGGATGTCAAAACAATTCAATGGGGAAAAAATAATCTTTTTAATAAATGGCGTTGGGATAACAAGTAAAAGAATAAAGTTGGATCCCTACTTCACACGATAAACAAAAATTAACCCAAAATCAAGGCTATAAAACTCTTAAGAGAAAACCGTAGGAGTAAATCTTTGAGACCCTGGATTAGGTAATAGTTTCTTAGATACGACATCAAAGGCATAAATAGCAAAGGAAAAAAATAGATAAATTGGATTTCATCAAAATTGAAAACTCTGTGCTTCAAAAGATACCATCAAGAAAGTGAAAAGAGAAAATATTTGTGAATCATATATCTGATAAGGGACTTGTATGTAGAATATATAAAGAACTCTTGCAATTCAACAATAAAAAGATAACCCAATTAAAAAATGAGTAAATGGGGGCTGGCTCAGTGGCACAGAAGTTAAGTGTGCACATTCCACTTCAGCAGCCTGGGGTTCACCAGTTCGGATCCGGGGTGCAGACATGGCACCACTTGGCAAGCCATGCTGTCGTAGGTGTCCCCCATATAAAGTAGAGGAAGATGGGCACAGATGTTAGCTCAGGGCTAGTCTTCCTCAGCAAAAAGAGGAGGATTGGCAGCAGGTGTTAGCTCAGGGCTAATCTTCCTCAAAATAAAAAAAAAACAAACGGGTAAATGATTTGAATAGACATTTCATGAAAGAAAAACAAACGACCAACAAGCACATGAAAAGATACCCAACATCTTAGTCATATGGGAAATGCAAATCAAAACCACAAGAGACAGTACTTCATACCTACCAGGATGGCTAACTTAAAAAAAGACAATAACGACTGATGGTAAGGATGTGGAGAAATTGGAATCCTCACACTTTGATGATAGAATTGTAAAATGCTGCAGCCACTTTGGAAAGCAGTTTGGCTGTTCCTCAAAGCTACACATAGAGCAACCATAAAACTCTACATAACTCCACAAACATCAATTCTACTCCTAGGTATATACCGAAGAGAACTGGAAATATAGATTCACCTGTAAACTTGTATGTGAACATTTATAGCAGCATTATTCATAATAGCAAAAAAGTAGAAACAATATAAATGTTCATCAACTGATGAATGAACAAAACGTGGTATATCCATACAATAGAATATTATTTGGCAATAAAAAGAAACGAAGTACTGACACATGCTACAACATGGATAAACCTTGAAAGTATTATGCGAAGTGAAAGAAGACAGTCACAAAAGATCACATACTGTATGATTCCATTTATATGAGACGTCCACAATAAGCCAATCCAGAGACAGAAAGTAGATTAGTGGCTGCCAGATGCTGGGAAGAGGAATGAAGGGGAGTAACTGCTCATATTTTTAATGGAGTTTTTTTGAGAGGTGATGAAAGTGTTCTAAAAATGGTTAGCGGAGATGGTTCACAACTCTATGAATATACTAAAAACCAATGAATTGTACACTTACAAAGGGTGAATTTTATGTTACATAAATTATACTTAATAAAGCTGTTCTAAAAACAAAACAAAAAAGTTTCACGGTGTGAATGATGGAGGCAAGGAATCGTGCTGAGAGTACAAAAACAGCTCCGTTCCAAATTATTACAAAAAAGGGGATTGTCTTAAGTCTTAGTCATTACTAAGAAAATTTAAAAAATTTTTTTCAGATGATCACAATTACTGACAAGCTACAAAGCAAAAAGTATTACAGTAAGTTTGTTCTTTAGAAATAATGCATTGGTATGCTATAATTGTATTAAAAACAGAAGTTATATTATGATGAGCAGAGCACTTTAACACTTGAGGAAAAAATAAGAATCATTTAAATATACAATTTTTTTTAAGGCTGACTCAAAGAACTAAAGAGATTCATACTACCCTGGACATGCTGACTGTCTCTCTAACTTTGTTCAATGAAATTAACTGAAGAAAAAACTTCAAAACAAGTATTCTACAGGGGTAACAATTATGCCAATTTAGTAGCTCATACAAGTGAGCTACTAAAAGGAAACAAAATTAAACTGAAATATTTCAAAATTATAGTCAGTTTGTTAATGCAAACCAGAAACACTACAGAATTCAGATGTTGCACCATCCTAAGAAGTTACAACACTACCACCTAAAAACTGCAAAGTTAAGAATAAGAACTAAATTATTGGCTTTGTGCACATGTCATATTTTATCTATCTGAGGCCTAATTTGGAATAATGTGGTCACCTACTTGTCAAAGTGTGGCACACTCCTTCTACTTATTATTACTCAAAAGGACCAGAGACTAAACTTTCTTTTTGGAACAGTCAACAGGTGCCATTCACTGAATATTCAATGTACTTAAGGCACAATTTTAAAACCTTCATACACCCCATATCAGTTCATTTAATCCTTATGATAATTTGAGGGGTAGGAATTACCATCCATTTTACAAAAAGGAAACAGCAGCATCTCCACCTTGGGCTGACCAGGCAGGCTACTAAAAAATGTCATCGCTCCCTCTCAAGGAAAAGGAAAGATCAAACTCAATGTTTAAATTTCATTACAGGCCCAAAGAAAGATTAGAAAATGCACTATTGGCATACTTTCTCTGACAGTCAAATGGATACAAAAACGTGATGATGACACACAGGCTAGTCTCTCAGCCATAAAGCTGTAGAGTTAACTCTCTGCTACTACCGCATAACCTCGTCATTAACTGATAGCATCCAAGAGGGTGGAGAACTGGCTTATTACCCTTTTGTTACCAAACTCCTTCCCAAGACAGACATAGAAAACCAGAAATGTCAAAAGAAAAAAGAACAATAATTTATTCTAAATGTAGTATTTGCATTTAAAATATGCACATATGCTTTCCAGAAGAGAAGGGCTGAATGGCATTAATGAGTTGTGTGGTACTACTCACGATACTGAAAATGTTTAAAACGATACTTTATATAGAAGCACAGAAAAACAAAACCAACAGAAATACTTACTTTCCCCTCCATGAGTGTTTTGTTGTGTAGAAACATGCCAAATCCTTATTTTCCCTAATTATGTTCATTTTGTGCTGAAACCTGAAAGATAAAAAATATGGGTTAATTTAGTACCGTGATATCCTTAGAGTTTTTCCTAAATCTCCCATACCACATTTTCATGGCCTGCCATATGGTACTGATTTTAAGGCACAACTTCTTCTACAAGACCACAAGGTTTTAAAGGACAGGGAACCGTCTGTTCACCTGTCTATTACAGCCTTTAGCACATCGTATTGTGATTGTCTGCTCTCCTCCATTACAGCGGGTTTCTTGAGGACAAGAATTGCCTGCTATCAACATCCCAAGTGTAGAGAATTTAATTAAAAAATGTTAAAGTAAATGAATCTTTAAATCTCACATTGCCAAAGAATGCCTTAACACATGATGGGCACCTAAAAATGTTTGCCAAGTGTCAAAACAATTCCAAAAGAGTTTTGTTGAGCTAAGTGCCAGCCATTTTGCTGTCACTGTCACTTCAAAGGGGACCTATTGTAAAGATTTAACTTAAAAGTAACAATATTTTCACTATCAAAGCACTGCATGTCCATAGTAAGAAATCTAAAATGTTCATAAAGTAAATCATCTTTCATCCTAGCTTCCAAAGATAATCATTCTAGCCTGCCTTCTCCTATTTAGGAAAAAAAACAATTTAAAATTTAAAACAAAAATGAGATTGTCATTTGTACTGCTTAACCCTTGTCACAGAATTTTAACTTTTCCCATGGAATTAAATACTTTTTGAGAAAACGATTTTTAAGGCTACATGGTATTCCAGTCCATGAATATACTAAAACAGTGCTACTCAGAGTGTAGTTGCAAACATCAAGATAAATGCAGAAATTGAGACTGTTTAGAAATTGTTCCAGCAGTTTAGTTAGTGAACTCCTCTGGTTAAACAGGATATAGAACAGTTCAGGACTGCTGGACTTGTGTGATGAACCACACGTGGTACGAGCTTCCTACCAGCCACATGCAGAGGGACTATGTTATGTGCAATATTTTAAGATTAGTTCGCTGACTGTAACCCAGAAGTGTATAAAATCCAGAATACATTTATTTCATGAAACAATTTAAATTTAGGTAATTTTACAGGATGGATTGTTGGAACTGGCTCTTAATGAAAAACTGATGATAAATTTTGAAAATACTACATCATTTGCTTCAGTCAATAAAAGTTAAAAATTCATACGGTCACTTATTTCTTCCGTTGTGACTTGGCTATTTCTCCCTACCCTTAATTAATTAGAAATACATCCTAAAAAGTATTGTAAGATACATACCAAAGTGTCAATAGTGCAAACTGAACTGAATTATGGTTCACTTAAGCTTTCTTGACATCTTTATACACTGGTAAATTTTTTCTAATCAGCAAGTATTCTCTTCATCATTAGAATAAAAACATTTTCATTCAAAAACATTTTTATAACAGCTTTTTGAGAGAATTCATACACCATAAAATTCCCCCTTTTAAAATGTATAATTCAGGGATTTTTAGTATGTTCAGAGTTCTATCAATACCACTATTTTGAGAATATTTTTATCACCCCAAAAAAGAAACCCTGCTAGCAGTCACTCCACATTCCCCCTCACTCTCAGTACCTGGCAGCCACTAATCTACTTTCTGTCTCTGGATTTGCTTATTGTGGACATCTCATATAAATGGAATCATATGATATGCGGTCTTTGTAACTAGCTTCTATCACTTGGCATGATATTTTCAAAGTTTATCCATGTTATGGCATGGATTAGTTTCCTTCTATTGTATAGATATACCACATTTTGTTTATCCATTCATCAGTTGACAGACATTTATGTTGTTTCTACTTTTTAGCTATTATGAATCACGCTACAATGAACACTCATTTTGTGTGAACATGTTGTCATTTCTCTTGGGTATATATCTGAGCGGCAAAAACATTTTTAAAGACACCTCTCTTTTGAAATTGTTTTCTTCATTCCTTCTTTTTCTATCGGCAAATTAGCAAGGACCTCTGTACTCTATGTAGAATGTGCTTCCCCTAGATATCTATATGGTTCACACTTTCTCCTTCTTCAAATCTATGTTCAAATGTCACCTTTACAACGAGGCCTACCCTAACTATCTTGTTTTAAATTGTAACCACCCTCCTCATTCTACACTCTATTCATCCTACTCATTTAACCTCCATGGCACCTTTCATAGCCTAAGTGCAATTTATTATATTTATTATTCATGTAATCCCGCTAGAATATCCAGAAAGAGGTATTTTTGTCCGTTAAGCTCATTAATATATATCCCCAGAGCCTACAAGAGTGACTGACACAAAACAGGTGTTCAATAAGTATATGAGTGAATGAATGACATGCAGCAATCCCATGGGAAATTCTGGTGTCCACTTCAAACTTAATGTTCTAACAGATACTCCCAAATAAGGTTTTGTCAAATGTTCTGGAAAAGCATCAATTCACGCTCTGAGGAATAATAAGAGAACTACAAGTAACATCAAGTTTAGAGGAAACTTTATTGTTACCAGAGAGGAAATTTCTCTGAACAGCCAACTGACATCTTCCTACCAGCGTGTATGAAGACGGCTAAATATAGTCCTGACAGTTGGGTGTGTTGTTGTTTTTTTTTCCTGGATTACATATCTGGGATGACACATGCAGCCAACTAAGACTTATTAAACCAGCAAACATTATCCCTGCCTTCAGAATCATTTGCAGTAAATAATAGTACTGAAAAGAAACTCAGGATTTCTGAGAACATGCCAAAAAAGTGAAAAGTAGAGGTCTACAGATGACATTTTTCCCTTATATACTATAACTGAAGATTGGAACAATGGAAGAAAAAGGAGGACAGAAAAGGTGAACAGCTGATGTTGAAAAGTGCAGTTTGGATTCCCAGTCCTTAACTTAAGATACTGGAATGACTGACTCTGTACTAAGGGCCTATCTTGGGAAGACTGACAAGAAAGAAAACGCGTTTGAGTGCAGACTGGCTATTGTCATTTAAGGACTTTAAAATGAAAGTGAGAGAAAATTAATAAAAATTTTTAGGGGCTGGCCCCGTGGCTGAGTGGTTAAGTCTGCACACTCTACTTCAGTGGCCCAGGGTTTCACCAGTTTGGATCCTGGGTGCAGACATGGCACCACTCACTGGGCCACACTGAGGCAGCATCCCATGTACCACAACTAGAAGGACCCACAGCTAAAAATATATACAACTGTGTACTGGGAGGCTTTGGGGAGGAAAAAGGAAAAATAAAATCTTAAAAGAAAAAATTTTAATGACAGTCACAAAGAACTTAAGGTATGACCCAGAAGGAATAAAGAAAATTCCAAATAAACGCATGGGGGAGAGGGGCAAAATAATCTCACAACAACAAAGCAAATTTAAGAATTAAACAAAAATCCTAAAGAATGATCTCATAGGTATCACTGATTTGGGGGAATATGTAATTCAAACAGATCTTTTAGGAGGAGAATTAAAATCAGCTTACATCAAGAAGGCTTATTTACAACTTTCTGGAGACGTATGAACATGGAGATGATGAAAGCACCAGACTCCAGAGAGTTCTTGGGTTAGGACAGATAAAGAAGAAAGGGAGAAAAGTCATACAACATTATATAAAATCAAACTACTAGAAGACATACAAATGGCCAACAGGTATATGAAAAGATGTTCAACATCTCTATCAGGGAAATGCAACTCAAAACCACGGGATAATCACCTCACACCTGTTAGGATGGCTATTATCAAAAAAACAAAAGACACGTTTTGGTGCGGATGTAGACAAACTGGAACCCTTGTACACTGTTGGTGGGAATGTAAAATGGTGCAGGTCCTATGGAAAACAGTATGGAAGTTCCTCAAAAAATTAAAAATGGAACTACCATTTGACCCAGAAATCCAACTTCTGGTTATTTATCCAAAATAACTGAAATTAGGATCTCAAAGAGACACTCAACCTGCTTAATCCCACACTCTACATACTTAACGTAAACTATAATACCTTCCCTTCTAACTTTGGAAACCAAAATAAATTCATTCTGACCATGTAATCACAGATTTATCATCTGACAGCACATTCTTAGATTAACTTAGAACTCGTTCCAATTATTATCCTTATCTGGAAATATGATTAGATACTTGTTGGAAACAACTTTTAAATCTCCAATTTCAAGCTCTGAAACAAATTACCATACACAACACAGGGCAAAAGAAATAAAAGCAAAAGGAAGTCTTCAAGGTTGAAATATCGTACCATCTAAAAAACAAACTTTTAAAATATTTCCATCTGTAGATAAGCTTTAAAACTTTTTTAAACAAAGTGTTCAAAACAAACATATGACAGAAATTTGCTACCAATGTATGAGTTCAGGATAATCTTTAAGAAGAGTTCAACAACAACTAACTAACAGTGAGCTTTTAAAATAACCAGATTAATGAGATCCGAGGCTGGGACCTACTTCCCAACAGTATAATATTAACCCTTCCAAATTTTCAAGTAAATCTATTTTATATTCTCATAAAACCTCAACCACTTTATGATAAAGTCGTTTCATCTAATGAAGGTCTGGAAATTGCATTAACACTTTCAGACCATGAGGATACTTCTAGGCACAGGGATAACTCACTAGTGGATAATGGCAATGTGCAAATATCAGAAAAAATAGGACAAGAATATTCCGTACTATGTAGCATTCAAAGTGAGAGCTGGAACAACTTCAAGAAAACCTTTGAAAATGAGCGAAGGCAAGGCTAAGGGTCCCCCAAGTACAGTGGTCAAGTGATGATTCAATCTGGGAAGACGGACTGGGAATACCTCCCTGTAGCAGATACCAGAACTGCTGGTTCCACACACTGAACATTAACTAACAAGTAGCACAAGAAGCTACATTAATATACACACTGAAGTAATTTTATTACCAAAGTAAGGGTGGTGAATTTTAAAAATACTACTTATGGGGACCGACCCCATAGCATAGAAGTAAAGTTCAGTGCACTCTGCTTCAATGGCCCAGGTCACGGGTTCAGATCCCAGGTGTGGACCTACACCACTCATCAGCCATGCTGTGGCAGAGACCAACATACAAAATAGAGGAAGACTAGCAGAGATGTTAGCTCAGGCCTAATCTTCCTCAACCAAAAAAAAAAAAAAGGAAAAAAGAAAATTGGCAACAGATGTTAGCTCAGGACAACTCTTCCTCAGCAAAAACAAAAACAAATTACTCATGGCCAAAGACAGAACAGTAATAACTGCCATTTACTGGATGCATAACTTTCAACAAAAATTTCTTAACCTTTTGGAATCACAGTTCACCTACACAGCAAGGATGATAGTACCTGTCTCAAAGAGTTGTAGTGGGGACTAAATGAGATAACTTGAATGAAGGAGTTAGTGTGGTGGCTGGCTCAGAATAAGCACTCAAAAATATTAACTGCAATTATAACAATTACTGTACATATTCCTTTAACAAGCATTAAAAGTGGTTCTAAAATTGTTGCTCATAGGCAAAAAGTCTTAAGCAACCATAATTCCCTTTAACAGTGATGAGAAATCTGCAGAATTTGTAGTATCAAGCAGCTCTAGCATCAAGCAGGTGACAGCAGCAACATTTATAGGCAATTCTATAAATAATAATTGTCCACTAAAAAAAGGTAAAAATTGTTGGATGAGATCTTGGTAGCAGCTGTATCATCAGCATTTGCCATCCTGCCAGTTGAGACTATTCAAATCAGCAAAAATTTATCTCTTCAAATTAATTACCGCTTAAATTTCATCTCTTTCATTCCTGCAAGCGTCCCACTTCATTCTCAAAGACCTACCCTTCTTTTTGGTGAGAAAACTCATATACATACCCTTTAACTAAACGACATTAAAAACATCTCCAATGCTTGAAAATCGGCTTCACTTCAGTGTATAACCTAATATTACACCGCCAAGAGAGCTTTTTTGCAACTTCTCAGTTTGTTCTTTTGAGAGAACCGTACTAAGGATTACAAAGTCAAATTCAGGGCAACACAGGCCTTTTGGCTTTTTCAATGAATTCCCTTGCTTCGTGCTTTCGAACAACACAACGTTCTGACATTCCCTAATTTATTACTGGCAGTAAAACTGATAATCCATTTAAAATTATTTATGAATAAAATGAGAACGATCTTTTAGAAGATATGATTTTGACACAAAATCTCAGGATTTGAGAGTCCACTGAGCAGAAGCCTACATCAAATTGACACTAAGAACAAAAAGCAGGATGAAGTGACTTGACACCACAGGCACTCAAGCAGATTACAACCAGCTATAAGCAAAAGAGTTTGCACACATAGCAAAATTAAGTTATGTGCATGGCTTGCATTGAGTAAAAACTCAGAGCACTCATTTAACCAGGTACAGATGAGTATACCTAGAAAAATAACACACTAGTGAAGGAAGGAAGGAACTGGCTTTAACCAAGGTTATCTGCCTTTAAGCATACATTTCGCATGATCAACCAGAAGTGATCTTTACACAAATATGACAACTTCCAGAGAGCAGATACTAATTTTTCTACTTTGAGCCCGCAAAATGAAAGAATAAATTCTTTGGTCATTATGAAAGAATAAATTCTTTCATCAACTCTGCTCTCAAGTAATGAATTAAAAACATGAGTTTGTCTTGAAATACACCAAAAAATAAGATGGACAGATATGTAATAAAGTATAGTAAACGTGAATGTGAAAATCTTGGAGGTAAGTATATGGGCGTCTAATGTAAAGTTCTTTCGACTCGAATGTAAGTAAAAACTTTTATGTTGGAGGAAAATTGTGTTTGCCTTTATTTTCTGACCAAACTCTCCTACAAAAAAAACACAGCTTTTCTGCTACATTGTGAAACTACAGCTGAAAACGTTAGATATTCACATGATAGGAAGTAATTTACGAACTTAATACCTCCTCACACAGCGATATACTATTGAAAATGCAGGGGGAAGGAGAACCTTTGCTGAGGCAAAGGCTAATCCTGGGTAAGAACCAAAGAGAGAATCCCTAATTACCAGCTTCTTAAAGACCTAGTTTCACTTGTAACTGGATTTGAAATCTGAGTGAATTACATTACTAGGTTAGTCCAGTTTCAAATAAAAGGTAAAAATCTAAATGGCTAACAGAACATTAATTTTTACCCAGATTAAAAACCTACAACTAGACTGTCTCAGAATGTGCTGTGCATGGGAGAAAACTAAGATGAACTTTAACCCTCTTTTTTAATTTTTAATTTTCAGCTTCATGTTTTAATATATATCTCAAGTATAGGCAAAAGAATTTCCTTCTAAATAAACAACAAATCAGTATGTGCAATGTGTATGATACCTACGGTACAGGGATCTTTAAACAGCTATAAAATAGACCACCAGGCCAGCCCCGGTGGCCTAGTGGTTAAGTTCAGCGCACTCCACTTCAGTGACCTGGGTCTGGTTCCCAGGCACGGACCTACACTGCTCTGTTGACAACAATGCTGTGCTGGCAGCCCACATACTAAAAAAAAGAGGAAGACTGGCACAGATGTTAGCTCTGGGCAAATCTCCCTCAGGGGGGAAAAAAAATCACAAAGGAAGGTTTTAGTACATCCCATCTTAGCTTTCTTAACTTGTTGAAGAACCCAGTACCTCCAGAGATAAATGGTGTTAGAGAAGAAAGCCAGTGGTAATACCAAATTTCAGCTGACAATTATATCTCCAAATAATTGCCCAGAAATTCTAATATTTAAACTTGTGCATTGTCTGCCACATCATAATCAACTTTTAAATACTTTCACCACCACGGGTAGGGCTAAATAATCTAAGATTCCCGCCCCCCCCCCCGACTCTTTTTTTAAAATCCATACCTTTCCAATTAGAAACTGGACATATAGTCCTGAAATAAAAAGGCAAGAAAAATTCAAAAGCAACCCCTAAATCCAAATAAACACTTTTAATATTATCTTAATGGGGGGAGGGGCAAAATACCACAGCAGTTAATTTTGTCGGCCTTGTCTATTCAATATAAATGAAATACTGAAAAAGATACCTGCCTCTTCATATTTTAATCACATGTATGTTGACTTCATCTGAGAGAATAATTGTCACAAAATAGACCTTTGTCTGTTGTAAAAACAAAAAAAATTAATATTTTTTTCCAAGAAAGATGCATGATGACTTCCCTTTCCAAACTTAAAAATGCCTTGAAATACTTACCTGAAAAAAAAAAGCCTAAGAAATGCATTCACTTAAGCAGTTCTGTGAAATCAGTGCTACTGATCATTTACATATTCTTAGTTGGTAAACATTCTTGAAACTTTTAGACCTAATTGCTATTTCATTTTATCTTAGAAGTGAACTTGGTTTATGCAAGAACAAAATGTACTAGTTCAATAAACTCTTCTTCAGCTCACAAACAGACACTTAATACTCTTGCTTTATTATGCTAACTAGACTTTAATGGGTGCAAAAAAGATTTTTAATTGCCATATTTTAACTCGTTGCAGTTTTTCCTATCACTATAGTAAATGCACGATGGGGAACTAAATTTCCTAAGCATGTAACAAATACAAATGGATGAAAGTTTTACAGCAAGCATCCTAATATCCAAACACTGCTCTCTTTATACTACTAAAAGACAAGCTTAAGTTGCTACAATTTCTCTTTCACCCAATACAAAATAGCAACAACATGTAGTTTCTAGTTTGGCTCTTTCCAACATATCCCTATTATTCCTAACTCTGCCACGGCGCTTCACAGTTTACAGAACACTCCCAAATCTATCTGTTAACTAAAAAAAGGAAAATTTCACTTTTAAAATCAAACCCAGTAGCTCTAAGGTTTCGGGGGGAAATGGCTTATCTACTCTAACAGTTGATAAACATCCAAAATACATTCTGTATCTTGACTAGAAGTTTCAGGAAGAGAAAGACCCTATGGCACCAGATGACTAAGGAACACAAGTCTGAAATCCATGTATAAAAACTTCAATTTGAATATAATTAGTATAGAATTTATTAAATATTAGAGAAAGTCTCCTACATTCATAACTTCATCAATCCTTCCATTATGTTCTAGCAACTATACCTGACACAATCAGAACATTAAAATAATTATTTTAGATTGCGCTACGGGTTTTGTTTTCAATCTACTCATCAAAAGATCAAACTCTTACTGATCAATTGCAAAGAGATATTACCAATCGGCAGGTGCTAAATACATGAACACTTCTTAGGCAGTGTGGTCTACTTCTAAGGGAAACATAGAGTACTGAAACTATAAATCCCAGTGACTTTAAACTTTGTTGTTTTAGAGATGACTCTTCTTCATAAGTAGTCCATAAAAGTACAAGTATAACTCAAATATGTAGGTTGTCAAATACAGTTAAGACCATCTCTAAAGAACGCCCAACAACTAGCAAATTATACATTTATTGACTAAACCACACATAAACGTACCTTTGCAAGGTAACTATGTCTTAAGTTAGCAAAGAGATCACAACCATGTTGGCTTAGTTACTTGCTACAAAAATATCCCCCTAATCAGTGATTCTCCAAGGAGTTCCCACAATCAAGAATCATGCCAAATGACAGATGTCACTGACTGGCATGTGCTGAGCATGTGAACACTGTAGAAGCAGAAAATGTGTTGAAAACCACTAATTAAATTTTTGAATTAAAGTAATGGTCGGGTCAGGATGCTGCCCCACAAGAGACTCTATAATTAGAAACACTACCAGGATTTAGCTGACAGGTCTAGTTACCCCTTAGTGTACAGGATAGTTCCACAGATAGAAGAACTGTCATCAATTGGCTTTCAAATATCCAAGAGGTCATCTATATACGTAAAAACTTACCTACACTTAACTAATCCCAGAATTTAATTCTATATTAAATATAAATCACAAAGTATATTTTGCAGTTTAATATGCACATACTTTTCCAAGAACACACCTATCATGTAAACTGAGAGATTATTTATACTTTGAGTTTTCTTGGGTTTTGTTTGAGAGGTCTATATTTTGTTTTTTTTTAAGATGGCACCTGCGCTAACATCTGTAGCCAATCTTTTTCTTCTTCTTCTTCTTCTTCACTTCTGGCTTTGCTATGTGGGACGCCACCTCAGCATGGCTTGATGAGCGGTGCTAGGTCCACACCCAGAATCTGAACCTGCAAAACCCTGGGTCACAGAAGCCAAGTGCGTGAACTTAACCACTTGGCCGTGGGGCCGGCCCCCCCATCTTCATTTTTGAAAGATATTTTTGCTGTTTTTGCTTTCAGTACTTTAAAGTTGTCATGCAATTGTCTTCTGGCTTGAATGGTTTCTCTGCTGTTAACTCTTTTCTTGTTTCCTCTGTATTTAACGTTTCTCTTTTCTCTGTCTACCTTCAAGGTTCTCTCTTTGTCCTTTGTTTACATCAGTTTGAAGAGGAGACGTCTAGGTGTGTTTTATTTGTTTTTTTAGGGGGGGTAGGTATTTATCCTGCTTGGTGTTCTCTAAGCTTCTTGGATCTGTGGTTTGACGTCTAACATTAATTTTGGAAAATTCTCTATCTCCTCAAATATTTCAATATTTCTTCTGCTCTGTTCTCTCTCCTTCTTCTAAGATTCCAGTTATGCATATATTAAAATGTCTGATATTATTCCCAAGCTCTTGGCTGTTGAGTTCTTTTTTTTTTTAATTTTTCCTTTTTCTCCCCAAAGCCCTCTGGTACATAGTTGTATATTCTTAGTTGTGGGTCCCTCCAGTTGCGGCATGTGGGATGCTGCCTCAACCTGGCCCAACGAGTGGTGCCATGTCCACAACCAGGATCCAAACCAGCAAAACCCTGCGCTACCACAGCGGAGCACACGAACTTAACCACTTGGCCACAGGGCCAGCCCTTCAGTTCTTTTTTTAACTCTTTTTTTGTGTTTCAGTTGGGTAATTTCTACTGACATCTACAAGTTTGCTGATTCTTTCCCTGGTTGTGCCAAATCTACTCATGAGCCCAAAGGCATTCTGCATCTCTTTACTGTGTAATGAAATTTCTAGCATTTCCTTTTGATTCTTTTAGTTTCTATCCCTCAGTTGAAATTACCTATCTGATCTTGCATGTCACCCACTTTTTTGCAGATACCTTGATATATTAACTATAGCCATTTTAAATTCCCTATCAGATGATAACATCTATGTTAATCAAAGTGCAGTTCTGATGATGGCTCTTTCTCTTGGGGATGGCTTTTTGCCTTTTCTGTATGCCTTGCAGTTTTTTGCTGAAAGCTGGACATTTGTATAGGACAGTAGATACTGACATAAACAATTTTTGTGACTGGAAATGGGCACGCCTTTCCTATGCTGTGTCTTCAGTGCAGGGTGTTAAACTGTTTAGGCGCTGGGCTGGGTTTATGACTTGCTGCGGCTCTGGTTCCCTTCAGTGTACCACAGCCTTCAAACATCTGCAGAACGGCTTGTGCCTATGGCGTGGGATGGTTTACTAAAGCAATGTCTATTTGATTCTTTGTATTGTGCCTCTTTGCATAAACTTATTCCTCCCCTAGTAGTATTCTGCAGTTACTTGCTATTCAAAGCTTCTTAACTTGGTGGCAGGGGGTTAGGGGTGCAATCTTTCCTGTTCTAATTAAGGTTCAGCCTTAGGCACGCACTACGTCCCTGGATGTCAGGGGTGTGATCTCATTTCTCCTGGCTGCAGTTTTGGGCTCAGTGTCCCTCCCCCAGGAGAAGATTCTTTCCCCCTTCTCTTATCTTCCCTCAGCTCAATGAACACTCAACAACAAGGCCAGCGGAGATACTCTTCTCTCCACAGATTAAGGCTTTTGTTCCACAGAAGAGACAGAGGGAAAGAAACAGAGCAGTTTGTTACCCCTGCTGAAAGCTCTGCTGCTTGTTTCCCTCCTCTAGGTCAGTGCCACAACAGACCCTCCCCAGGGCTCTCTCCAACCTTTTCCAGGAGTACCCAGCGAGGTTCGTGGAAAAAGAGATTGGAAGAAGGTGCACCCAGCCTTCATCAACTTGTCAGCTATTCTAGCTGAACTCTTCTCACCAGTGTCCAGTTCTATCTAACGAAGGTGAATGTGAATTCACATCTACTCTTTCTCTCTTTCGGGCAAGTGGTTTGCTCTGTGGCCTCAGCTCTTTAACAGTTTCCAAAAAAGACATCAATTTGAAATTAGCCCAGTTCTTTTTTATTGTAACAGAGAAAGCAAAGCTGCTTTTTGTCCCAGGGCCAAAGCCAGAAGGTAGTTATATTATTTATAAACTATTTGAGAATAGTAAAGGAGGTGTTGCAAATTATTTGGAAGAAAAAGAGGGTCTTTATTGCATTTGATAAAGTTGAGAAGCACTGACTTAAAGGGTCTCTTCCAAAACACCTTCCCTTTAACCAGTGCTAAACATTACAGTCAACATTTAGGCCTAAAACTACTAGTAGCAACCAAATTCTTCCTGTAGTTTATCTGCACAGCCTTGCTTCCATACTAATTTTAAGTACTTCAATCAGAGGAGGGAAAACGTTACGTGCAATGGAAACCTCAAATTCATCTGTGCTAATAGGACCAGTTGAGGAATGGAGCCAAATTAGTTAAAACAGATTCTTCTTATTTCAAGTGAAATTTACTATCTACTGAGAACCAGACTCCACTATCAATCTCTTGCCAAATGTAATAATAAAGCCAGTATTGTTATGGTCCACCTAAGCAACCAGCTTCTATTTGTGAATAAGTTAAATTCCTACAAATAATTCATGCTTTCCATGATACCCTTTTTCAATGATAATGTTCACATATTTTAGACTATTTATTACCGCCACTTTAGAAAAAAGAGGAATATCCATTGCCTCCCAGTGGAATACAAATGGAGATATTTTCCATGAACTGGCCTTTAGCCTTAAGGTTCTTTATGTTCCTATCTCTTAATAACCCTCTGACTCCTCTTTTCCTCCCTTAATATGTTCTACTTCCTGTTTTCAAAGTAGGAGTATAATGCAGTATTTTTTAAACAAGAATTTATGTTCCATTGTGATATGAATAGCAAAGCCAAGATTGAAAAATAACTGCTTAAACATTGTTTCACATTGCAGCTAAAATGTTAACAAGGTTTTCTGTTATGTTATATTAAGTCAACCAATAAAGCACTTTCCAGAAACCAAAGAATATCGAAATCAAGTCTTTTTAGGATACAGAATTCCTAACAAGTAGTTTTCTGAATTTCCATTTTTTTTTTTATTTAAGGCAAGTCCTCTTTCATATTCCCAGAGACTCACAGGGTACTATTGGTAACATACTACAAAACCTGACCACTGGGAGTAATTTTCTCAAACTTTGCGGACGGCACTTTCA